>NC_141618.1:29532808-29896558 GCF_047967505.1 Dipteris shenzhenensis | reverse complement strand
TGTCCCATCTAGCCTTAATTTCTATAATTCTCTTGCTATCACTTTACATGAACCCTCCTTGAGTTCCTTTGCTCTCTTTTCTTCCAAGATGGAGCTCTCTCTCTCTCTAGAAACATCCCCTTAACCCAACATTTGCCAAATGGATCTTAGCTTGATGCCATGTGTCCCATAAGAGACCTTACTGTACAAGCCCTGTCATGGGCTCCCATTTGCATCTCTCATTAAAGCCTAGGCCTAGAAAGCCAACCCTCAAATTCCCTTCTAACTACAGGTGCTGTCAAGCCCTCTGGTTTCCTACCTCGCCAGATTCAAGTCTCAGGCTTCCACGATTATGTCTGATGTAATAACAATAGAGTTTATGCACTCATGGGGCAGGTGGTGTTATGGGATGTGCTCTCTTACATTTTATGATAGCACATATGGGGTACACTTGACTTTTGCTATGCAATAAGGCACCTTATTTTGTGGGTAATTAATTGATGGCTTTTCTTAAATGCCATGTGTTGGCTACTGAGTGTAAGAAGAGTTAAGAGGACTCCTTGACTTATGTGGTTAGTTTGCCATTGCATTCAAGGATGAAGAGTGGGTTAGAGTGATGATGTTATGTAGGTATGTATTATGTGCATGAGGATTTTCCATCATGAGGTCCTCAACTCTGCCTAAAGGGTGCTAAGACATGGTTGCATTGAGTAGAATCCAGATTAGCATGGCTAATGCACTTGCATATAGTCTACCCTGTCAAATACGTGATATGGACTTTGTAACACAAAGTGCCAACATGGATGGTATGCACTCATATTTCTTTTGAACACTAATATTTGTCAAAATATGTTAATATGTGGCTACATATGTTTTGCCATTTAGTGGAAAGAGGATTGGATTTGCCAATGTCTATGAGGTAGGGTAGCCCTTGTTTCCAGCTGATTGCAGGTGAGTAAGGGAATACATGGGATTGGTGCGAGCATGATGATGTGTATGCTTATACTAGTTTAATGGGATTTTACCCTTGTGACTCATGAGAGAGAACCCATGTATGTTACCTTGCAATATCACTCACAAGGTGGAGGATTGCCTAATGCACTATGCAAGCACATGAGAATAGGCATGCATAGTGCCATACACATAATTTTTATATCTACCATTGGATGATGATTTCCATGTGGATTGATGGATCATGCTCATGGAGGTGATGTTGACAAGATGGTGCAATAGAGTTTGTTATAGAAATTACATTTCTGATATATCTTGCTTTGGACATTATTATTTTAGTCAAGTGTGACTATGGCAAAGTACTCCATAGGAGTGCACCGGACGCGGCAGGGGTCCTAGTAGATACTTTGTGTGGTTAGTTGGGGACGCCTGACTAGCTTGTGTTTTACCATGCTAGATGGTTGGTATTGTGGGTGATTCCATGTTAATACTGATGTCACTAGTGTTATTGGTGTTATGCTTGATTATTGTGCTTTGAGCGCAATTATGTTGGGATCGATTGATTTGGTGATTTGTTCAATCGATTGTTAATAACTAATGTAATTGGCGGCTTGAGTACAGGTCATGGAACTCATAGCGAGGATTGAAGTTGGGAGGGTACCGATCGAGCTGTCGCACAGCGCATTATATATGGCCATGGGCCAATTTTGTATTTGCTTTATTATTGCAAGTTTGAGCAATATATTTTGGAGTGGACATAATTCATTTTTGGGCCCTAAGATGGCTATGTAAAGCAAATCCCTCCTTTTGGAAGAGAGGGATAATTTTGGCTCCTTAGTGCTTTTATGAAGTATCATAAATACTCTAGATGAGGAAGCGTGAGCCACTCATCTAGGGGGGGAGATTGTACCCAGTCTGCTATCGTTTTCGTGGTGTGATCATGTTCTTCTTCTCCAATTGACTAAATGGTGAATTTGTGTGGAAGATAATTACCTTCTGGTTTCAGTGGTATCAGAGCTTTGGTCACGCCCTTGTGAAGGAATTAAAGAGAAGCTCCCTCATGTGGAAATTGAAAGAAAGAGGACTACGTGACACATATGTAGAAATAGAGTTTGTGGGGGAGAGATAGTGTGCATCGAGGGATGTACCCACGCTTGTGTTTTGGAACCCCGTTGGCTATGTCATTCTTAAAGCTCTGTAGCTCAAAAGGAGTCTAAAGATCCCTTATTTTATACTAAAAAGACTAAAGTCTCACTTTAGTCTTGGACGAATACGCTTCGAAGTTTGCACCAAGCAACGCACAAGCTATAATTGCAATATATCTAATTCCCCTCAGCTGCATAAGTTCCTATTCATCTGAGTCTGACGTGCGTAGGCTCATCTACCACCAAGGCCCCAATAGCCTCTTGTAGACTGCAACGAAGACCATGAATTACCCTCCTCTCTATCTTGGGCGTCGAAAAACTCAACCCATCGCCTCCAGCCCTCCATGCGCCAACCCGCATCATTTTCATAGCCTTGCATTAAAGGATAAGTGTGCAGTGCAGCCATGCTGCCTTTAATACTCTAGCAACCTTGAATTCCACCTCGCGCACTTTTCTACTACATCTTTGCGTGCCCACTGCAGACCTACCAGGAGCCTCCCATTACATGCACCCGTCTGCGAACCTATAGCCGCCTACAGGACTTTGGCCTACATGCCATCTTGAACTCCAAACCCAGCCCACTAAAGCCTCTAGTCCTCTGCCATCGCGGCGAATAGGAATCCGTAGACCCTGACACTGTGCAGATTCTATTGCACCGCACCGCCGCCATTGGGGAAACAGTTTTTGCAGCAGCCTTTTCCTCTTTACCTTCATTGGCCTTGTCGTCAGCAGCCAGTGGTCAGCCTTCTTGCAATATTCCCCCCACAAAGAAAAAAAAAGGTCCACACGCAGTGCAGAATTTGAGTTTGGAATTTTGCACTTTTGGAGTCAGAGCAGTCGTCAAGCCCTCACTGCCCTCTATATTTAAAGAGAGAGCTCAAGGTTTTATTTACCAAAAAAAAAAAGAAGAAGAAGTGAAGACATTTTATTGGCAATCTGCAATAAAAGTGCAAGGCCATTCTACCGACCAAGAAAGGCGTACAAAAGAAAAAGGAAAAAAAAGAGAAAAAATGAAAGAAAGAAAAAAGAGCAAAGCAAAATTTGAGAAAGCTTGAATCAAGAAGGCGATTTGGACCCATGAAATCACCATGCAATTAATTGGAGAGCGGTCGAGCACAAAGACGACTACAAGCGACATCAACAGTCACATATCTCCCACTCTATTCTTTTCTACTTCCGATCAAAGAGCGAGATAAGTGATTTCTTTTGCTTTATATTTCATACACTTAGCATCTTCCGCCATCCATTTCTTACCATACACTCGAATCACACTTTTTCATCCATTTAATTTTTCATACACTTAGTATCCTTATTTTTCTCCGCTTTGCTTTATTTGTATTTACTGCATTATCATGGCGCATTAGCCACAACCACTCACGCTTCAAGAGCAGTTAGATGCACTTCAGGCATAGTTGGCCGATGAGTGTGAGCATAGGGAGAGATTGGAGAAGAAAATCAATGGTAAGAAAAGGAAGAGGCATTCACCTGACGATGAGTCATTTGACGATGATTCCAACGATGATCCTATTATCAGGATAGTCAAAGCCACACTGAGAGCACATAATTCGAGAAAAGAGAGTAAGATAAATAGAAAAGCTTTCTCATTTCAAAATTTCGATGGAAAGAAAGAAGCATGCACTGTCTTATCTTGGATCAGTCAACTAGATGATTATTTTTCAGGGGAGAAATTCTCTGAAGAAGACAATATTAAATGTGTTGCAAATCATTTAGTAGAGAGTGCTGCACTTTGGTGGAACATCACTAAGCACAGTAAAAGGCGACCAAAATCTTGGAAGTCCTTTCAAAAGCTCATCAAGGGAGATTTCCTTCCCTCACATTTCAAAGCAAAAGCTAGACAACAGTGGGATACTTTTAGGCAGTTCGATAAGCAAATAATCTCCACATATACTGATAGATTTTGGCAAATGTTGATCCAATTACAGTCCTTAGAGAAAGTTAATGACCAAGATCAACGCAGGAAGTATGTGGCAGGTCTAAAATCTAAGTTGAGAACCGAGATTAACATGTTTCATCCTTGCTTGAACTCTGTGATTTCTCTTGCAATGAATTGTGAGAGGAAGAATGGGATCCCAAAGGAAGGGAAAGATTTGGAACAGCATGTACCCTTCCATAAGAAAAAGAGATTTGATAAAAAGTCCATCTAAATCTAAAAATGGTTTTGTTCCATAGAAGACAGATTCTTCTTCGAAGTCAAATGCTGGAAATTTTCCAAAGAAAGAAATAAGTTATTTCAAGTGCAACAAGGTGAGACACATAGCCACTAAGTGTCTCGAAAGAAAGAAGACCCCGACGGCGAAAGTGCACATGATTGACGACGAAGCAACCAAGCAAGAGGGAGGTAAGTATAATTGTCATGCTCTTCTAAAAATGAAAGGTTTCATTAATGGCAAAGAAGTTGACATGATTTCATTTTGGAAAGAGCCTTAGCAAAGCTAAACCTAGAGTCTTTCCCATCTAACTATAAGGGCAAAGCTGCTTTTACCAAGACAAAGTACAATTGCACTACAATTGCACTAGAGAAGTCAAGAATCTTGAAATTTCAATCAAACCCTACAAGGATTCACGAGACTTTCTAGTGGCACCCCTACAGGGAATGGACATCATCTTAGGAATGCCATGGAGGCATCAATATAATCCTAAGATAGATTACGATTCACATCATATGTGGATTGAGAAGGACAGACAAGAAATTTGTCTGAAAAGCTCAATGAGACCTGAGATCAGTCCTTTACTCAACCACACATAAGCCAAAAGAGCAATTAGAAAACGTGAGAAGACATATTTAATTTTGGTGAATACGGTAATGGCTACTCAGCCAAACACTAAGCCTACACACCAAAAGTTTCTTTCTCAATTTTTTGATTGTTTCTTTGAGGATTTGCCACCTAGACTACCATGTTCCAAACCTGAAGATCATAGGATAGAAATCCTACCGGGCAATACTCCACCTTGCAAAGCTCCTTATAAAGTCAATCAGCTAGAACAAAAGGAAATTCAAAAGCAAGTGGAGGAACTGATAGAGAGAGGATTGATAAGACCCAGCAGTTCTCCTTATGGAGCATCTGTCTTATTAGTTAAGAAAAATGGAACCTATCAAATGTGCATAGACTATCGTGCACTAAACAAAATCACAGTGAAGAACAAATATCCAATCCCTAAGATTGATGATCTTTTGGACAAATTGAAAGGGGCCAAGGTCTTCAGTAAGATAGATCTCAAATCCGCTGGCTATCATCAAGTTCGTATGGTAGAAGAGGATATATACAAGACTACCTTTAGAACTCAAATGGGATATTATGAGTTCCTAGTTATGCCTTTTGGGCTAACTAATGCTCCAGCTACTTTTAGTAGAATGATGAACCGAATCTTTCTTAAACACCAACACTTTGTGGTAGTATTTTTTTTAAAGATATTCTGGTGTTTAGCAAAGACATTGAGGAGCATAAGGAACATCAAGTTCATATGGTAGAAGAGGATATATACAAGACCGCCTTTAGAACTCAAATGGGATATTATGAGTTCCTAGTTATGCCTTTTGGGCTAACTAATGCTCTAGCTACTTTTAGTAGAATGATGAACCGAATCTTTCTTAAACACCAACACTGTGTGGTAGTATTTTTCGATGATATTCTGGTGTTTATCAAAGACATTGAGGAGCATAAGGAACATCTAAAGCTAGTTTTTTCACTCTTGAAAGAAAATCAATTGTACATAAATCCTAAAAAGAGTAGTTTCTTCCAAGATCAGATAGAGTATTTGGGTCACATTGTATCCGCCGATGGGATTCGAGTAGATCCAAAGAAGATTGAGTGCATAGTCACATGGCCTAAACCCCAAGATATACATGAAGTAAGATCATTCTTGGGATTGTGTAGCTTTTATAGAAAGTTCGTCAAGAATTTTGCATACATTGCATATCCATTGTTAACAGACCTTCTTAGAAAAGCTAAACATTTCTTATGGACCGAGTGCCAAGATAAATATTTTACAGCTTTGAAAGAACCTCTCACACAAGCTCCTGTGTTGCAACTACCCAATTTCTTTAGACCATTCTTTGTAGTTGTAACCAATGCTAGTGGATATGGAATTGGAGCTGTACTTATGCAAGATGGTCATCCAATAGCATATGAGAGTTGAAAATTAAAACCAGCAGAATGCAATTATAGCACATATGATAAAGAATTAACCATTGTTGTGCATGCCTTACGAATGTGGAAACATTATTTGATGGGAGCTGAGTTTCTTATCAAAACCGATCAACAAAGTATCAAGCATTTGTTGACTCAGCCACTAATATCCGATAGGCACATCAAGTGGGCATCATTTATACAGAGTTTTTAGCCCATGATTCAGTATCAACCTAGAAAAGAAAATGTAGTTGCTAATGCTCTTAGTAGAAAGCCAAGCATTAATCACATGACTGCTGTACAGACCCAGCCTTTCGAAGGTATGAAGAATTCTTATCAAGGGGATCTAGACTTTTCCGATATATGGAACAAATTAGAGAATAATAATTGGAATCGTGCATTGGACTATTCATGCAATGATGGATACCTCTTTTATCAAAAGAAATTATGCATCACTCGACCCTTTAGACAAACTGTAATGGAGGAAATGCACCAACCACCATATTTGGGACATAGGGGAGTGACTGCCACTTTACGAGTGATAGCAAGGAAATTTCATTGGCCTACTATAAGAAAAGATGTGGCTAAGTTTGTAGCCGAATGCATCACTTGCCATAAGATTAAGAGTTACAAAGGAAAGACCCCAGGATTGCTAATGCCTTTGCCAATTCCTACGCAACCTTGGGAACAAATATCCATGGATTTCATAACAGGTTTTCCTACTATAGCAAATCAAAATGATATGATATGGACAATAGTAGATCGCTTTAGTAAGCAAGCTTATTTCATCCCATGCAAGAAGACTTTAACAGCTCAACAAGCTACACATTTATTCATCAAGCATATCTTTGTTCATCATGGCTTGCCAAAGATTATAGTGTCCAATCGAGATTCGAAGTTTGCAGTAATTTCGGGACTGCATTATTTTATAATCTAGGCACTAAGTTAGATTTCTCATTAGCTTTTCATCCAGAATTGAATGGACAAACTGAAGTTACAAACAGTACTATTCTAGATATGATAAGAGCTTATACGGGAAGTCAACCAAAGACTTGGGACAAATACATTCATCTCTTATGGTTTGCTTATAATAATACTCCTCATTCTGCAACTGGAAGAGCCCCCTTTGAGATTATCTATGGGAAGGTGTTACCTATTCCTATCACACGATTGACCCATAGAGTGGAGGCAGCAGATGCATTTACACATGACTATCAAAATATTCTCAAAGAGGTTCGAGAAGCCATTGCAATCGCTCAAGAGAAGTACACAAAACAAGCTAATAAGAAACAGAAACACATGCTTTTTAAAGAAGGTGATTATGTACTTGTTCGGATTGAGAAAAGAACATTGAAGAGTGTTGAGAAATGACCAGTAATCAAAATGTCGCCACGTTTTTATGGACCATTCAAGGTGATTCAGAAAATCAATGATCTAGCTTATAGGCTTGAATTACCTGATAATTGGAAAATACATAATGCTTTCCATATCAGCCTCCTAAAGCCCTTCAAAGGATATTTACCTATTCATCCTGTCTATGAAGAGGCTCCATTGATTGTTGATGAAGAAGAAATTCTAAAACTCGAATGCATTATTGATCATCAACAGACCTCGACCCAAAAAGGAAATGTCTATATTAAATACTTGCTCAAATTTAAGAATCATTCGAGAGATGATGCTTAGTGGATGCCTGAGTGGTTCTTTCGAACGTTTCTAAACCTCATTAGTTCCTATATCAAACACGCAACTGAGGTCAGTTGCAATCCAAGCAAGATGGATGTTACGAAAATTATATTTCCGATATATCTTGCTTTGGACATTATTATTTTAGTCAAGTGTGACTATGGCAAAGTCCTCCATAGGAGCGTACCGGATGCAGCGAGGGTCCTAGTGGATACTTTGTGTGGTTAGTTGGGGACGCCTGACTAGCTTGTGTTTTGCCCTACTAGATGGTCGGTATTGTGGGTGATTTCATGTTAATACTGATGTCGCTAGTGTTATTGGTATTGTGCTTGATTATTGTGCTTTGAGCGCTGTTATGTTAGGATCGATTGATTCGGTGACTCGTTCAATCGATTGTTAATAACGAATGTAATTGGTGGCTTGAGTACAGGTGATGGACTCATAGCGAGGATTGGAGTTAGTGCGAGGGTACCGATCGAGGTGTCGCACAGTGCATTATATATGGCCATGGGCCAATTTTGTATTTGCTTTATTATTGCAAGTTTGAGCAATATATTTTGGAGTGGACATAATTCATTTTTGGGTCCTAAGATGGCTATGTAAAGCAAATCCCTCATTTTGGAAGAGAGGGATAATTTTGGCTCCTTGGTGCTTTTATGAAATATCATAAATACTCTAGATGAGGAAGCATGGGCCACTCATCTAAGGGGGGGACATTGTACCCAGTCTGTTGTCGTTTTCGTGGTGTGATTGTGTTCTTCTTCTCCAATTGATTAAGTGGTAAATTTGTGTGGAAGATAATTACCTTCTGGTTTCAGAGTTTATGATTGATCAAGCGTTAATGCATATGTTAGAGGTTGTGACTCACATTAATGAAATTTTGAGAGCTTCCAAAAAAGAGAATAGTCAAATTTCTCCCTTTTTTGGGATAATGGGTATAACCAAGTTTTGGCCTGAGTGTATGATGGTGTTAAAGGGAGTTAATTTCTTTGGAATTTATTTCTTTCGTGCAATGTTAGATCAAAGTGTCTTTCCTGTTATTGACTCGAGGTCCCTCTTAGTTCATCCAAGTATTGGCCAATTAGGGTCCTCTCTTCCCTATCTTTGATCCTTTCCCATGAGCTAGAAGTGCCAATTCTTCCAAGGCATCCTACTCTTCCTAAACTATTGGCTTGAGGGCCCAACATGGACATAAGAGGATCGTATATTTGCATAACAACTAAGATGACTAATTTTTTACCTAACAAGATCCTTGAAATGCACTTGATATTTTTGGCATAGACCTCATCTATGTATGTAAAGGTTTTCACCTAAGCGTTTCCATTCTTAACAATTAAAAAAAAAACATGCATGCAAACAATTCCCTACATTTTCTTGCTTGAATATAAACCATGCACATAGTTAGAATATTTTGTCATGATCCTACCGCAAGACCAAACGATCTTATTAACCATGAAGATGATATAAAGCATGTTGAATCGCACACGCGTGCGTGCACACACACACACACAGACTAACTATTCTCCTTTTTCTTTTGCATCCACTTAATTTCTTAATTTTCCTTTTTCTCCATAGATTTCTTATTTCTTTGCTTTTTATTAATTTTCCTTAATTTCTTCCTTTTTATTGTATTTTATCTTAATTTCCCTAAATTTTATGTTATCATGACTATAATTTTGTCCAAAAAGCTTAATTTCTTATTCATTTTTTGGAATTTGCTAATGTTTGTGTCTTCATTGTACCTTCACTTTTTCACCCCCATATCTCTATTTTTCTTAATTTCCTTTATCCTATACACTTCTCCTGATCATACAATTACTCCATATAACTTAGTACTAATAAGTTTTTACATCTAGCTTAGTAAGTTGGTGGTTAAGGGTTTATTTTTATTGGTGGTTAAGGGAGGGGTGTTTATGACACTTGTCTTCCCAATTAACTGGTTCTCATCGTGTTTTCCTTGTTGGATGGTGGCAGGTATGCATACTCCCCTCTTCAATAAAAGTAGCACTTACTAGGACTTCTTCAAGCTTAATATTTTTTGCATAAACATTTTTCCTTTCTTATCAAAACTCTTGTGTACTTTTTATAAAAATTAGTAGGTTTTTTACCTACTTGTTCAAACTCTTCCTTAATTTTATAAGTTTCTCTCTCTTTTCCATTGTCATTGCTCTTTCATCATTCCACTATGCAAAGGAGTTGTCTCGTCTTCCACACGCACACACACACACACACATGTTTGGAAACTACTTAGTCACTCATGAAAACCATACAAAGCATGTGTACACAAAATCCATGTTGACAAAAAGTCATAGTGAACCTTAACTACACAAGTTCCACGTTGACCAAAAGTCATAGTGAACCTTAACTACATAGAGAAACTTATGAGACAATACAACATAGCTCAAGGGATATTTAGGGTGTAAAATATATTGCAATGTATTTTTATGAATGTTACTTTTGCAACAAGAGTGGTTTGTTCGAAGAAGCATTGAATTTGTGGCTATGAGCAAGCCCCCACAAAATCGTTAGTCCGACTACAATTCTAACCATAAATTAGTGGCAATTGAATTAAATATTGGATTAAAACATGATTCTTCCACACAACTCATTTTCTTACACATTTGAATACGACAACAAGAATATATGGTGGACAAAGACACAAAGAGTATGGCACCATCGTGGAAGACTTTCCAAGAGTGCGTTGAGAACAAGAGTGATATGCATATTAGCATAGAATGTATTCTTAAGGGTATCAAGCGAGCCCTTGAAGACATTCATAAAATCCAATTAGGGGAAACGTTAGTAGAGAGACCATTAAGGAAACATTAGTAGAGAAGAATGTCAAGCATAAAGGCCTTTAGTTAGAGAGTTATGCGAAGTAGGAAACATAAGCAGAGAAGAATGTCAAGTAGGAAAGGCCTTTAGTTAGAGTTTTGTGTGAAGTAGGAACCCTTGCTTATATTTGTGTGGCTTTCCACCCTTTACCATATGATGAGGTAGGCCCTTCTTTAGTGCAACGTGGTTATTAAGGCCCACCTTTCTTCCTTGAGAGTAGTCATCTTATATATTTGATTTGAACATAATGCTAACGCAAATATACTTGCCATTGGTCTGTTCCACACCCCCCCCTTCCTTCGCATCCTTTCAAAAGGACGATCATGTGCCAAAAAACCAAAGGGAAAGAGCTAGACATGTGGATTCTTTCTTTCTTTGTTTAAAAGAATTACTCACCTGTGTGAATTACCACCATGTCCATGTGTTGGCCCCTATGAGAAGGCAAGTGAAAGTCTAGAGAGAATGGTAAGGCTAGGCTTAGGCCCTTTATTTTTATATTTTGATCCTATAAAGCAATTTATAAGAACCATGCACCACCTAACTTGAGAGTGAGAGGCATTAAACTACCCTTGGTTTAGACCACCAAGAGTACCTCTATGCTTTTATTAAAAGTATCAGAGACCCAAGTCTAGACATCCGGTTGACACCTTACCTTGGACATACCCTTAGGTCTTACTTCCAAACAATCTGATTAATTAGTGAAAATCCCAAACTACATTAGGCTTTTACTACCACCTAAGCCTATTTTCCACTAATTACCCTATATCCCACCTATTTTGCATAGCCAATTGACATATGTAAGCCTATATCCCACCTATTTTGCATAACCAATTGACATACTGGGCTCCTCCTCTAATTCCCTTGCTCTATGCTTTCTTGTTGGTTGAGCTTTTGCTCATCTGCTTCTTCTGGCTTTGCTATTACAACCTATTGACTAATGATCAAGGAAAATACGAGCAATAGTAGATGTAGAAATGTGACCAATAGAGGGATAAGCCCCAACTAGTAGACTAATGGAATGAAGAGGGCTTTTAACAAAGACCTAGCAAACAACCATTTCGGAGAGATCTCCTTGTTGATAGGATTACACTTCCAAGTTAACATTTCTAGCTTCACACTTGTAGCTTGCTATTGCAAAGTGAGTGTCTACAAAATTGCAAATTGCTAGCCTTGCTTTTTTGTTGGAGTTCTGCCCGAGGCCATTGCATTCGAGAATGCACTTTAAGAGGAGCTCTTCGTGCCGTTGTTGGCGCTAATGATTCAACAGTTTCTTACCGACTGGGCAACCATCCTCTATGCTCAAAAAACATTCCCACGTGGAGGCCGCTGACTCCATGGCCAGCTCCTCCAACTACTACACAATTGGCCTATTTCGTCTCCTCCAACAGCGCGCTAATGTTGGTGAATAAAAGTAGCACCTTGATGACCATTGGGCAGTGTGAACCACGACACCTTGTGGCCATCCTCCAATTCTATTTCCTCCTCTATGGACGGTCGGGGAGGGGCGGGTGAAATCGTTGGTTAGCTTTTTTGAGGGAAATTGTTGGTTAGCTTTTTTGAGGGAAATTGTTGGTTAGCTTTTTTCAGCTGTAGCTTTGTGTAGGTCAACCTCAAAGGATAACATTTTAGAAAATCAAACAAAACGTTTTAAGTTAATGTGGTACATGTAATGAACGCCATTTGCCGTAGCTAAAGGCGAGCCGGCGTTGCTGAGTGATGATGATGATGTTGGAGGCGACAGCACGAAAGAAGCTGCGGTTGTAGAGCACATCGGCGGTACAGGCGTCGGGATCTCGATTCCTCATCCTCGCGCAGCATCACGTAACGTGTGGCAGGAATCGGGAGGAGACCCGGGAGACTCGGGCAGAAAGAGAAAGAGAGCGAGAGAGGGCGCAGACAGTTTTTCGGCAGAGAGCGGGTCAAAAGAGGAGGCAGAAGAGAGATTGGGCGCGGGGACAGGGCTTGCAGGCTTGGCAGAGAGGCTGCAGACAGATTTGCAGGAGAAAGGAGAGGTAGGAAGGGGGGAAAATTACGGCGGAGAGAGAGAGAGAGAGAGAGAGAGAGGCTGCAGAGAGATTTGCAGGAGAAAGGAGAGGTAGAAAGGGGTAAAATAACGGAGAGAGAAGGGGAGGGGACAGAGAGGAGGAGAAGGAGGAGCAAGGAGAGGTAGAAAGGGAGAGAGGGAGACGGTCGAGGGAGAAGGAGACAGAGAGAAGAAGAAGGAGAGAGCTCGCACGTACAAAAGAAGGAGAAGAAGAAGGAGACGAAGAAAAGCGAGAGAGACGGAGCAGAAATCGTGGCGGGCTGAAAGACAGAAGAAGAGGGCGCGCGTACAAGCAGGTAGAGAGAGCAGCAGCGCAGCAAAGAGATTTCGATCGAGAGAGAGTCTCGAGATTCATCGCCTTCGACATCGGCGAAGAAATCGGTAGAGGAGTTGCTGCTGCCGATTGCATCGAGCACGCACAGAAATTCCTTCCATCCTCTCAGAGATCTCTCTGCATTCCGGCCGAGAGCTTCGTAGCTAGGTCCGTAATGGTTCAAGGCTCGCGTGACAACGATGATAAGGTCGCCCATTTCCAGGCCGTCACCGGCTTGCACGACTCTTCCCTCTGCTCCCAGATCCTTGAGGCCTATGGCTGGGACCTCGACCGCGCTGTGAGTTCCATGGCTGACGGTGGAATCCCCCCCGATCAGGCCTTCTTCGAACCCGACGTCGGAAGGTCGGCTGCTGCTGGCGACAGGAACCGATCGGATGTCAATTTAGGTCCTTCCGGTTCTGGTATTTCTAGGCCTTCCTCTGTTGGAATTCAAGCAGATTCAAGGGCCATGGAGGCGAATCGAGCATCTGAGGCGATCGTTGCGAATCAAGCCGGACCAGGATTGGTGTGGAGAGCAGTCACGTTGCCGTTTTCTGTGATAAGGGGAAGCTACAATGTGATGTATGGGGCTTTTGGTCTTGGAATGTGGATTGCGGGAGGGATCTTGACGCATTCTCTGGGAGCGCTTGGATGGGGAGCTCAGAGCAACGCAGAGGGAGGTGCAAGACGCAGAGATGAGGGCGCAGCCCCTCTCCTGCCCCTCTCTTCTGGGGCTGCCGAGGCCCTATCTTTCTTGCGAAATTTTGAGCGAGAGTATGGTAACTATCATCCTTCTTTCCAAACTACCAGTTTCATGGACGCTCTTCGAAGAGCTCGCGAGGAATTCAAGTTCCTCTTCGTGTACCTGCACTCTCCCGACCACGAGAACTCCCCCCTCTTCTGCGAGCGTACTCTCTGCTCTGAGTTAGTGGTGCAATTCGTGAACGAAAACTTTGTGGCCTGGGGCGGCAATGTAAGGGCCAGTGAAGGATTTCGAATGTCCAACAGCCTCAAAGCTTCAACGTTTCCTTTCTGCGCAGTCGTCATGGCTTCTGCCAATCAGAGAGTTGCTCTTCTGCAGCAGGTTTCCCTTCCTGCCTCTTTCCACTTTGGGTTCCATTTGCATGTACTATTGTTTGACTAGTTTTGAAGCAATCAGTGAATTGGAAAAGAGTAACCCTAATGGTGAACTACGGGTGACACCTTTCCTGAAATACTTTCGATCAAATCTCCAAAATCTTGGTGAAATCCTATAGTGATTTGTGTGTTCTTACATAGAAGTCACGTAACTGGTGTAAGAGGATATTTTTCCAAAGCGTGTGACAGGATGCCCGGTAAATGTTAACGCTAATTGCATTTATCCTCTAGGGGTTTGTTCACCGTGTATTCTATTTAAAATAGATGTATCTGTAACGGAGTTACAAGACTTTGCATAGAGTACGGTGTTCAGTTTGAAAGGATTTGGGATATTTTGAATCAGGATTACTCCCTACCACGATTGAAATCTTTGGGTTGTGGATATTGAAGTTTGTTTCTCTGAGGAATCTCACCTTTGGTACATCCATGGCTCCATGCATGCAGAAGCATTGCAAACACTGAGTATAAACTCTTCTTGACTCTTCTTGCTATACTGTACAGTGTTTTGGTTGGGGGCATACTGTGCACCTTCCTTTCCTCCCTCCCGTGTTTACATACTCTTGTGCAAGTCCGGCCCCTTTTTTGGCACCTTTTGGCCCTAGTAACGCCAAAACTCCTCTTTAATTTGTGGGGGATGCAACCATTTGACTTGGGACTGTAGGAATTTTCAGAGGATGCCAAGAATACACTTGAAAAAAAAGGAGGAAGCCAAAGACCAATACTCCCCTAAAAATTAGTTCAATCTGCATTTCCTGAATACGTACAAGAGGAACTGTCTAGCTGCATGAGATGCATATCGGATACTGACTGGCATGTAAACCTTTTTCAAATATAAATGAGTGAGGGCTTTTGGAACACATATATGTTCCGTATTGCGCAATGTCCCATGGTTAATATGGTGTGAAAACTACTGGGAGAGTCAATTAATTATTTGAGGTGAGGGTAGCTTGTTCTGTTTGTGGCAGAAGGAAAGGAGTTTCTAATCATCCAAAAAATATAGGAGTGTTCTCAAAAGGATATACTGAATATGTATCCTGTTAACAAAAATTCTAAATTTGTATGATTGGACTTATTCTAGTCTTACAAAGGTATATATATCCTGTTAACGTACAAGATAGCCAAGATGACATTTGCCTTCCAGTATCATGTGGGTGATAATACAAAAAAAACAGTGATGGCAGCTCCCAGAGCCGTGAATGTGAATGGCCCCTGAGTACTGGAATGACAGAGTGAGTGGAGTAGAGACATCATGAACAATAGAAAGCTATATGTTAATTCAGATGTGTTTTATGAATGAGTGAATGTTGTGTATATACAATATACGGTGAAGGATCAAAGGTATATTACCTATTGTCCATTGTTGCCGATGGACTTTGCTGTGGTCGATGCCTATTATGTACTGGGCTTGCTTGTTACTCGTACTGTTTTGGAAATGGTAAAAAATGCAAGTGTATAGGGGAGTAAAAACTTCAGACAATTTTCAATGTTGGGTTTGCCATTGTTGTGGTGTCGTAATTAATCAGTTGCATGTTTCATTTTGGCAGCTGGAAGGACCAAAGTCAAGTGGCGACCTTGTTTCTGCTCTACAGAAAGTTGTGGAGGAACAGGGCACATCACTTGTTGCAGCAAGAATTGAAGAAGAAGAGAGGCAGTTGAATAGGCGCTTACGTGAGGAACAGGATGCTGCATACCAAGCTGCCCTACAAGCGGATCAAGTATGGTCTTGACTTTGCTGTCGATGCTTTTTCTCTTCTTCCTGTGTAGCTTTATGCTTCAATTTTGCTAGGTTTTGTTCAACTGTAGGTTTTCTCTCTTTTTAATTGGTTTAGGAACTGATGGGGTTGAATGATCTACTTTCAAAGGTTTCATGTTGCAGATATTTTTTGATGTTTATTATCTAGCAACTAACTTGGTAACCTCTAAAATTTGCTATACTTCGGGTGAGTGGCTAAGGCAACAAACCAATAGGTTGGAGAATGTGTTAGTTTGTAATTCAGGTGATCCTTGAAGCGTATCACAAGTACCTTACAGATGCATAGATCTACACAGTTAGCAGTTTAATTATCTTGTTTCTCACAAGTCTTGTAACTTATGGATCCTATGTCACCTATTACTTGTTAGAAATGAGAGAGTGAGAGAGCAGGAAGCAAGAGAGCTGAACGTAGTGCTTGCAATAGAAGAAGTGACTATTACAAGAAGTGGGATGGGTTTTGTCTAAGTGACAAAACCTTATCCTTCACTAAAGAAGTGACTATTACAAGAAGTGGGATGGGTTTTGTCTAAGTGACAAAACCTTATCCTTCACTAACCGTAGTTAGTGAACTAATTGTGGTTAGGGAGAAAAACCTCTAAAAGAGGGAAAAGTGCCCCTAACCTACTTATTACATTACATTGGTCACTGCTGAATTATAATAATAATTCTAACACCCCCTTGCAGTGCCAATGTCATGTACAAGGAAATGATCAATCACCAAAAGGATATAAGTTCAGGGCACTACGAAATGCCTCAAACTTTTCATGTGGAAGTGGTTTGGTGAAGATGTCTGCAACATTGTCATGTGTTGACACATAGATCATACTGATCTCTCCTGCATGCAACTTCTCTCTGACATAGTGATAGTGAACCTCAATGTGCTTCGTGCGAGCATGAAACACAGGATTCTTTGCCACTGCTATAGCACTCCAACTATCAGTGAGAATCGGAGAAGGACCCTCCAATGAAAGATGAAGATCATCAAATAAACGACGCAGCCAAACACATTCAACTGTCGCTGTGAAAGCTGCCCTGTACTCAGCTTCACATGAAGGAGATAAGCCACTGTAGACTGTTTCTTGCTCAACTAAGAAATGCAAGCATGTCCTAGAAAGAAACAATTCCCACTGGTGGACTGCCTAGTATCATAGTCTCCAGCCCAATAGTCACTGTAAGCATGCATCTGTAAGTCACCCCCCCTGAGAAACATCAAGCCAAAAGACTTTGTACCTTGCAAGTAACGGAAGATGCGTTTTACAGCCTGCCAATGCATAATCTTTGGGCTGTGCATATACCTGCTCACCTGAGAAACTGAAAACTGAATATCAGGTCGTGTATTGCAGAGATAAGTGAGGCATCCAACAGCATGACTATAGAGTGTGACATCAATTGATTCACCCGCATCATGCATTGTAAGCTTCAGCCTTGGCTCCATGGGAGTGGACATAGGCTTGCAATCATGCATCTTGAATCTGTCCACGAGCTTTTGAACATACTTGGATTGAGACATAACAATGCCACATTTCTCTTGAATAAACTGGATCCCCAAAAAGAAATGTAACAAGCCCAAGTCTGACATATCAAATGTAGCTTTCAATTGGGCCTTGAAATCTGCAATTATTTCCTCATTTGATCCAGTGAGCAGCATGTCATCTACATAAAGAATGATGACCAGAATATCCCCCCCATTCTTCTTGATGTAGAGGGTGCTCTCAGTTGGACTATTGTGCAGCCCCTTGCTGGTCAGAAAGGCATCAATTTTGGCATAACATGCACGTGGGGCTTGTTTCAGCCCATACAAAGCTTTATTCAGCTTGCATACCTGAAGTGCATTTTCTGAAATTTGAAAGCCCGGAGGTTGTTTGACATAAACCTCTTCCAACAAGTCTCCATTAAGGAAAGCTGTTTTAATGTCCAATTGATGAACATTCCATTCAAAATTCGTAGCCATGGCTATAATAGACCTGATGGTTGTCATCCTGGATGTAGGAGCAAAAGTCTCCTTATAATCTATGCCCTTTTTTTGAGCATATCCTTTTGCAACCAGCCTTGCCTTGTACCGATCAGCGGACCCATCTGGCTTTCTTTTGACTTTGAAAACCCAACGTGTACCTATGGCATTTTTACTTGGTGGCAAATCCACAACATCCCAAGACTGATTTTTATTAATGGGTTGCAACTCATCGTGCATGGCATTCATCCAATGCACATTATCTTTTGCTTCTTCAAATGTCTCAGGCTCCTCCTCATCAAGAAGAGTACCTGCATAAGCTGATTCAATTGAATGAGCTCCCTCCATGTGCCTTACTGCACTACGAGTTCTGCCAGGCAATGGAGCTTCAATCCTACTCTCTCTAAGAGTCTGAAGCAACCAATGCGGGACTGTTTTGGCTGCGTGTATCTCTTGAATTTCTTGCCTGACAACTTCATCCACACCCTGAGGTTGTACCAATTCAGCTAGGGGCTGAATCTGTACTTGTGGAGCTGGCGGAGGTTGCTGTAAATTCTGATTTTCAGCGGGGGAACCAAATGCTATAGGAAGCATCCCCTCAAATACATCATCTGAAGAGGTTGGAATCTGACATTCAGCATTTGTATGTGCAGAATTTTCAGAGAATATAACATCTCTACTGCCTGAGGGCTGAACTGTTGTAGAGGCTGATCCCAAATGAAGGGTTTATGGTCTTTTATAGGCTGAGAACCACTCTAGGTGGACTGGTTGTCCGGTCTACGCCAACCTTTGCCCAAGTCGGTGAAGAAGTCAACGTTGGCCACAAAGTCAAACGTCTTGACTTTTGGACCACTAAAAAGTCAGCTCTGCGTTTTTTGATGTGCTTTGTCATATACCGACTTCTGTGGGCTGCAGTGCTGCAGAGCTGTCAACAAAGGCAGCCATGCCATGGGTTGTGGATAACCATGAAATCAAGAGATACAAAATTTGTAGCTGTATCAACCTGCGTATGGGTGTATTAACATATCAATGTGTGAAAATATTTGATCAATTTCTAACAAGAGAAATTGCCAAATGGAGAATCCTCAATATATCGACATCTTGAGCTGATCCCACTTGGGAAAAAGATTGGGTGGCTCAAAAAATTGACTAACCACAGCAAAAAGAGCTTGGATACCAGCCTGTAGTATGCCTTTCCCTTGGATAGTGCACAACACTGAGTCCTGCATCGGTCGTCAATCATCAGGTTGAGCCCTTTGAAAAACTTGTAGAATGAAGAAATGTTTTGTGATCCATATAATAAGAGTGAAGAGGCACACTTGAAGAAATTATTAGAAAAGTGAACTCTCACACAGAGGGTAGAGGGTTTCCTGCAGCGGAAGACTTTTAGATAGCCCCATAATTATATGCGAAAGTGTTTCACTATGGAATCAAGCTTCATCGATTCACAACATTCATGTGTATGTGCAGGCTAGCAAATAGATTGTGCTCAGAGGAAAATATAGAAGCAATGCTTTATATTTCCGTCCGTCCACAAACTGGACAGGATACAATACCAAAAGATCCTCCTACTATATGCCTGGCACCTCTAGATCTCTGAGCATGCGTGCTTCACCTCGAGCTTATGTAGACTCTTTGTCCAGATCTCAGCACCTTACTGCCTTGGAATACAGCCTAGGCTTCAGCCTCTCCTGAGCTAAGTCTGCAGCTCCCCTGACCCTTCTTCACCTCCTGGATGTAGGCCCAAGTAGAGGTCTTCTTGCTGCTCCTTCCTCGTCAATTGGTGGCCGCTTGCTGGATGCAAAATGAGGCCCATGGCCTCTCCTTATACAGGCCCCAGGCCTGCCCAAAATAACCAACCAGGCAGGGGGATAATGGCCAACCCCCTCCCCCAAACCGACCCAAAGAGGGTCTGCCTCAGCTGACCTGCTGGCCGACTTTGTCTCTGGCCCCACTGACCTGTGGGGCTCTCAACACCCGGGGCCCTTGGCCCACACTTCAAGGCAGGGATCCAGCCCTTAGTTCTGCTCCATATCTGGCCTGGTTGGCTGGCGCCAACTAGCCCAACCAGCCCCTCCATGTAGCTGACCCTGCTGCTGCAAGTCCTGCCATATCTGCACTATAGTTCCCAGGAGTTTCGGAAACGGGAAACAGAAACGGGCAGGAAACGGTGTTTCGGAGTTTCGGTCACTAGAAGAAACGGGGGAAATTGAGTTTCGGTTTTCAAGGTTAATAAAAAATATATTATATATATTAATTATTAATACATATGTCATACTGTATACAACAAGGCCTGAGAGGACAACAAGGAGGAGAGGAGAGGGCAAGGGCTGAAGAGAGCAAGGAGAAGAGGGCACGGGCTGAGGAGAGCAAGGAGGAGAGGAGAGCAAGAAGGAGAGGTTGGAGAGGAGAGGCCAAGGGCTGAGGAGAGCAAGGAGGAGGGGTAGTGGGCTGAGAGGGAGGTTGTAGGATGAGAGGAGAGCAAGAGGAGAGGCTGGAGAGGGAGAGCAAGAACTGCCCTACCCACCGATGGGGTTCTACCTTCTTACTTGATGGTTGCGGCAGATGTGTGTGTGTGCTGGTACTTTTGCTTATACAGCTGAGCATTGGTGTCTAGAAGCTCTTACATTGCTGCTCTATATATACATTTCCTTGGCTAAATTCCAGAGGCACTATTCCAGAGGCACTGCAAAAGGCGCCCCCCAACCCCCCCCCCCCCCCCCCCCCCGGCCCAAAAAAAAAAAAGACTTTTTTTTGGGCCTGTCAGAAACGCCATTTCTGGTTTCAGAAACAGCGCTGAAACGGCGAACTGTTTCGGGTGCCCTGAAATGCCGTTTCTGGGCACTATGAGATTCTGCACCTATACCTCGGGATAACCCCTGCCATGTGTTGCCATCCATATCGCCTCCTGGCCCACCCTCCAGGCCCTGGTATGGCTGCGCATGTGATGACGCCCTAATTAATTGCAGTGAGGTGCTGCCCATGTGGCAGTCCCCTCTCTCTCTTCTTGTTGTCTGACTGTTGCCCACATAGCAGCCAGGATGCTGCGCATGTGGCATTCCCTCAAACCTCAGCTTCACATCCCCAATGCTCTCCTCATTTTGGGGTCTTACAAAAGGGGAGGTGACCTATGCATTTCCAACAGTGGTTTTTGCCCCAAAGGGTCTCTGCATGAAGAGGGTGTCCTTTTGTAAAGGGTCGATTCTTGGATGAGAGGGTATATTACAATGTATGCATATGAGCATGCCTTCATAAGATGCATGCCTTTCTGGAAGGGTTGTACCTCTTGGTTGGGCGCCTTGTGAAGGGCTGTGGCTCTTGGTAAGTGTCCTGTTGAAAGGGCTTACCCTTCTACAATTGTCTATTCTTTGAACCATCCATAAGTCTAAGGTTGATGAAAGGAATTAGTCATGGATTATGAGCATTTTCTTTGCCTTGTGAAGGGTTATGCCTCTTGGTAAGTAAGCTGTTGAGAGGGCATACCCTTCTACAAGTGTCCATTCTTGGAACCATCCATAAGCCTTAAGGTTTATGAAAGGAATTAGTCATGGATTATGACATCCCCTCCCACTTAAAACAATAACTAGGTAAAAATGATGATCCTGTTCACATCTGATGTTGAAAGTACTGCGACAAGATGTCCGGGTACTGCAACTTTTATGGAGTGGTGGTCGTTTTTAACCATGGAGGTTCTGGAAACTTTCAAAACCCAGATGGCAGCTTATGCTTTGGTAATGATGAGAACATAAGTGTAGCTTTGCTTACGAAGTTTTTTTAATTTTTATTTTCTCATTTACTCGTTATTTTGTCCTCACTTTTTTCCTTTGTTCTTTTGCTTGTTCTATAAAAAAAATATTATTCTGTAAGATGAAGGTATATATATGGAGGTTTCGACGTGTAGTATCATGATACAATTGTAAGATCTCTTTGTTATAAACCAGATATTTATCTCTGTCAAATGCAATAACTCTGCCTTGTTGCATCAAGACTGCGTTATTAGCAATGCTGGATGCATTGGTGATGACCTGAAATGGAGGCAAAGGCCTTGCTATTGTGGCCAACCAGCCTAGTGCTGGACCAACCCAGAACAGGCCGATTGGACCTTTTATACTGCCTACTGGCAACCCATCAGCGGGCTAATGAATGACCAACCTGTTGCTCAGTCACGGCCCACATTTAGGCCCCTCTCTCTCTCTCTCTCTCTCTCTCTCTCTCTCTCTCTCTCTCTCTTTCTCTCTCTCTCTCTACTGCCTGCTGGCAACCCATCAGCCGGCTAATGAATGACCAACCTGTTGCTCAGTCACGGCCCACATTTAGGCCCTTGTCAGGCCGACCAGCCTCTAGTGCCTGTTGAAGGTCCCTCCACCATATCTGCTGCATCAGCCACATCTGGTCCTATGTGCTGCCTTTGTGGTAGCTTGACATACTGCCTGCATGGAAGCCGCTCCTTGCCTCTGTTCTTTCTAAGATCTGCCACCATGGCAGCCCTTCTTTCTACCCACGTGGCTCTTCCTTCAGGCGTTCTTTGATCAGCCCTAATGGCAGCTTCTCTTAGGACCCCTTCTATGCTACTGGCAACATCCCCCGTGTCCTTATATGGAGGCTCACAGGTGGGGGGGTGAATCCCCTCTCTTTTCCAATCTTTCTCTCCAAGGTCTGCACTCCCCGGCACTCTACCCCTTCAATTTTTCAGCCTTGTCTACTTATTCGTCTTCCCATTTGGAGAGTTGGGCACTGGAACTTTGTAGGTGCCATATGAAAGTTACAGCGATTTGCATTCGCTTGCTGGGTGCCATTGGGCTGGCATTGGCAACCAGCAATATCCGACCTGGGGTTGTCTCTTTGCAACGGTGGGAGATGAGAAGTTGCCTTATAGTGCAATGGTTGGAATCATTTTGGTGTGCTTTGTGGGTTTCGTATGGTGAGAAGGCTAAGTACGAGCTGACCTTCTCACCCAATATGCTGAGAGAGAGAGAGAGAGAGAGAGAGCTTTCTGAACAATTTGTCCATAAAGTCACAGCATGGATGTAGCAAATTTGAGAGAGAGAGAGAGAGAGAGAGAGAGAGAGAGAGAGAGAGAGAGCTGAACATTTGTCCATAAAGTCACAGCATGGATGTGGCAAATTTATTTGAACTAACTCTTTTACGGCACAGTCCTACATTTGTTTTGCATCATATTGCATGTCCATGATGCCACTAACAAATTTTAACAAGATGACCTCACAAATCATCTGTAGAAGTTATAAGATTGGAACATCGCAATCCCACATGTAATGTCAGGCAATGGCTCTAGGGCCATGTACTCGTGGAGCTTGAAATCTTAATGTTACAAGGGCCATTTGGCCATTTGGCTAAATGTAGTAAGGGATGCTTAATAAAGCAAGATGCTCTTCTAAACAAGAGTAGCCTTGGTAAGGGACGCTTAATAAAGCAAGATGCTCTTTTATATAAGAGTGGCCAAGGCTATTGTGTATTCATTCAGTGTGCACACATTACTGGATGGTCTAGTCTGGGTCGAGAGACAAGGCTTCTGCCACCTACATGGTGGAGGAGGAGAAGTGCCGAAGGCTCCTTGGGAATGAGTTCTGGTGGCAGAGCTACAGGCATTGGCTTGTTGCAGTCTGATTTGTAGCTCGCTCGGGAATGTTTGGGAGGTGATCCGTCTGCCGATTGTCTTATTTTTTTGCTGATTGCTGTTTTGATCTGTGTTTAGGGTTAGATCCTAGAGGGGACTCTACAATGGATAACTTATAATATGTCCCAAATACTCCAAACTGTTTGCCATGAATGAATACTAGAAGCCTTAGTATATAACTTGTAAAGCTTGAGATTTACTTGGTATGTTAATCACTCTTCCCTGATTTTATTGTATATTAAGCTGGCATAAAAGATGCTGTCTTCCGTTATTTGTATATCAAGATGGCAGAAAAAAATACCAAAGCTGACTTGGAAAGGTAGGGCCTTTATAATCTGGTTCATTAAGAAATGAAAATCTGAAAGTGGCAATAAGCCTAAAGGGTCTTTCCATAAAGTATTACCGGTAGCTAACTAGGCAATCTGCAAACACATGGAATAATTTTTGAAGCAATGCATCTGTATCAAGATTTCCCTCAATGATGCTCATGCCATTCTCTATCATTTCTTCGAACATACGTGTTTTTCAAATCCCTAGCCAACCTCTTAGGAGGAAAACTCGTGTTTGGAGATGATTGAACATCACCAAGAGACATCAATAGCTGCAATCCAACGCAATGTCAACAGGTCTTAAGTTCAGAACATAAAGGTGCATGTATCACTTAGTTAACCAGCAACATTTATGACTAATAATGAAGCCTCCTTTGGCTGATCTAACCTTGAATTCCATGCCCCATACAAATCAATGGTAATCTAAACCCAGAAGCTGCCTTAAAGTTTATAAATCGAGCATTACGACGTACGTCCACATCACATCTCCTGTCAAGGTCACCAGACATTAGAAAGTGTGTGTATTTTCTCTTTCTTTGTTCCATACTGGTTTGTTGTGTGATGCATAAATGTATACAAACTGTGATGAAATCCTTTAACGAGTTCAGTTTTGACGACGATATATACCGTTTGCAAGGATGAGCTTTCACTGCTGTGTTTATATGTAGTTTAAAAAAAAACATTGTAGGTTTTGTTAGCTGTGCATGCTTGAGTTGCACCTATTTTGTATGTCCGTGTGGGTTGATGTTTTTCTATCACTGGGCATACAACATCTACTGTAGGAACCACTGCTGCATGTATAACATTATTTTTGCTTTTCAGAAAGTGAACTTGGCCTTTTGATTGCTTCTGTAATGGTGCTTGTTTTCTTTTGGTTTTCAATCTGGCTCGTGGTGCAGGAGAGGGAGCGCCGGAGGCGAGAAGAAGCAGAGCGCCTGGCATTTGAGGCAGCAGAGGCTGAGCGTAAGCGTAAGGAGGAGGAAGAGACTGCTGCACGAGCTGCCCAAGAAGCTGCACAAAGGGAGGCTGCAATACAGCAGAGGAGGCAGGAAAAGGCCTTGGCTTTGGGGTCTGAGCCTGAGAAGGGTCCAAATGTTACAGAGGTATGAAACAGCCATGCCTTTCAGTATGATTTTTATAATTAAATAGCACTTCAACATATTCATTTATTAAATGTTTAGTTCTTTTTGCTGAAAAATATTGTTTTTGTCCCTGAAGGTGCTAATACGCTTTCCAAATGGTGAACGGAGAGAACGCAGATTCTCCTGCTCTGCAACAATCTCATCCGTCTATGATTATGTTGATTCATTGCATAGCTTTGATGCCACAAACTATAAGCTTGTGTCGAACTTCCCTCGTGTTGTCTATGGTACTGATAAGTTTGGGATTTCTTTGAAGGATGCAGGCCTGCATCCCCGAGCAAGTCTCTATGTCCAGGTTGAGGACGGTTAGGTTTTGAGTTTATGCTGTGATACAACCTCACCATTTTGCAGTGGTAATTTGGTTCAATTGTGTCCTGTATTTTGTTCTGCCCATTTAAAAAAATGTTGCATAAAATGAAGTGGCAGAATTTACTTTGATGCCATCAAGAGAGTTTTTCTTGTGCCATCACTGGGTAGTCTAAGGAATATATGTGGACTGAGTAGTCTTAGGAATATATGTGGCAAGGTCAGGCAAGCTTGCATTCTTGTTGTGTGCTAATAGAACATTGTTTGAAGTGTGCAGCCCTAGTCATCGATTAAGTATCATGTAGAATTGTCAAAGCTGAAAGATCGGCTATATGTGCAAGTTGTTTCAATTTTCCTTCAGGAAAAAATTTCATGTGGTTCTTCCTCTGGATACAAGAATCTTGCTTGAGGTGTCTTTTATATTTTAAGCCAACTGGTTCACTGATTCTTCATATGCCCAGGGGCTTTGGGCCCAACATCTGTCTGTAATTGTTATAGTGAGTACCAAATTATAAATTGCTTTTTCTGCGTCATAAATGACGAATAGAGAGCTGGATGGAATTGCCAGTGATATTTCATGGTGGGGGGTAATTGAGCAACAGCTTAAGAGGATATTTGTATTACCCTGTTGATTTCGATTATCAACGACCTTGTTATAGCTCATTTACTGTTGGCACAATGCATAATGTGGCCAACGATCTTCTATTGTGCTGGGGGATGTCGACCTCGCTTGCTGTCATAGGTAATTTTGCTGATGACCGTCTTAAGAGATGGAGAAGGCAAGAGTTGTCATGGATGGTTCTCTCTCTCTCTCTCTCTCTCGGGGAAGTTTTGAATGGGGGCTTGTCATGGCTCTGAAGTGTGATGATGCCAAAGGTTCCTGAAATTAGGTTCTCGTGTAGGATTGTGAGCGTAGGCTCACTCTTCTTTTCCTAAATTTTTGCATGACCTATCTCAGCTTCTGTAGTGTTTTCCCTTTCTTGGATACTTGAAGCCTAATCATAAAGACTTGTGCATTGTTGCTAATGCAGAGCAAGACGGTTGGCATAACAGGAAAGAGGATGTCGTTTATCATAGTCTGGTCTCTCTATTGCCGCTGCTTGTGATCCACAATCTTGTGAAGCTTGCACAAAAAATAGGTATCTATTGGCTTGTCATTTCTTATTATGTTCATTGTTGTACCAAAGCTTTTTGCATTCCCGGTTCAATTGGGTAAAGTGCAACCAAGTTCACAATCAGAGGCAAAAGAAAGTCCAAGGACTCGTATGAGTAACAATCTTCTCTGAAACTAAGTGCATGACCTAGCCTCATAAATTGCTTATTGTTTCGCTGTTAGGGGAATTTGTAATAACTTATATATGCCAAAGGAAGACTCTCCCTAAGGAAATAGCGACATGTCCTTAGCGAAAGGCTAAATTACCTTCTTCTAAGAGATGGGGAACTCATCTTGGAAGTATGTGAAAATTTGGATGAGTCCTTCATGAAAACCGATGGTATATGTCATGTGTTGTATTGAAGCTTGCACAATGGGAATACATTGAGCACTCTAGCCTTCCTCCTCATTTGTAACAAAATGGGCCCAATTAGTAGTTGCCATCGATGTTGCCATGTCTTAGTGAGTTATTCCACAATAGATTATATCAAGGTATCTACAAGTGAAGCCTTGCTAGATTATTTGGCATTTACCGGACCACATATCTTAGCTATTTTGCTGTCAAGCCGTTGGGTTCTTAAAAAAAGTGGCGAGTCTTGTAATTTTAGGTCTATTGCAAGAATGTTGCCGAGAGGACTTGGTGGACATGGAATGGTTGAAAGTAAGTGTAAGCTCAGATGTGCTTACATGAGTGTAAGCTCAGATGTGCTTACATGTACATAGTCTTGCATTTATGAAATGGACCATCGATATGGAGTGTTGGTAGGTAAATGTTTCTTCAAGGGAATTAAAGATAGCTTGTCTTGATAAGCCAAGTGGATCCCTGATGTCCTCCCATTTCATCTTGTTTGTAGAGAATGGTCTTGCACCTCCTTAAGTATCCAATCTCTAGCCTAGTAAGTGTCCATATGAGGGGGCTTTGAATAGGTTGTGGAATCGTTGATTCTATGATAATCGTTGGGAGTGTCCAAGATAGTCATCAAGGCAGTTGTATCCCTTCTTCTCAATGCAATTCAAGGGGACTTTCTAGTTATCCACCAACACTCTAACTAGGTTTGATGTGTGGATTAGAACGTTGTTTATTGTTGATCCTTGGGCATTGATGACATCGATGGGTATGCCATAGTAGCTATAGTCCTTGCTATGCATTATGGAGTCTGATTTTTAAGCTTGTGACTATGATGTGATTGAAACTCCACCATTTGTGTTTTCAGATGGTAAGTTGGAGAGCATTCCAAAGATGGGGATTGGGCCTTGTTGATCCTTTCAAGCCTTCGAGGTTTACACAAAATTAGTATATTGTGGTTGCTACTGATTATGTTCTTGGATTCATGCGTGCGTGCGTGTGTGTGTATGTGGAGTTCTCACAAAAAAAAAAGTGTATGTGGAGAGAAGAAGAAGAAGAAGAAGAAGAATATATTATTGTCCTTTGAAGACCAAAAAATCGGCCTATGGGACTTGAGCAATACAAAATCCTCGTACACAAAGACTCCTCCCTTGGAGGGGAGGGTATTAAGAGAAACTACCTTTATGTCTTAGGTGAGTTCCTGTGTTTGAAAAGCTTATAGACAAACGTTCCTAAAGCTGGGGGTGAGAGAGAGAGAGAGAGAGAGAGAGAGAGAGAGAGAGAGAGACACACACACACACACACACACACGCACACACACACACACACACGTGTGAGCCCTCAACTTAATGGATAAAACGAGAATAGTTTTTTCTTCCATGGAACATGGTATCCCTTTTCAACCCGATCATTTGGTTTAATGGTGAAAAACGATTTCAATCCACATTTTGTTGCCTAATGGCAAAGTAGAACTACTAGTTACTTAGCAATGCTTGCTATAGTGTGGGTAACCAAACCACCCACACCTCTTGAATAATTAATCTTATGCCATTGGATTATGTGAATCTTCTTTGCATCCTCCTTCAGTCAAAGTCGCTAATTTCTCCATTTGAATTTTTTTGACATATAGTGCCTATGCGTCATAAGTTTATGTTTCACTGCTGCTATTGTAGAGGAGAGTGGAAGGCATCAAGACCCTCAATGTAAAACCTTTTGACTCTCTCTTTCTTGTGAACTCGTTGTTCTATAAGCGCCCCTAGGCTTTCAAGGGTCTCACCTTTGTCAAGCCAAATGTTACATTGATTATCCTTGATCGATACTTCTTTGGTCTTCTCTTTAATGTTGTGACTATTATAGATAGTAGAGGTATCTTGGTAAAACTCGTATTCGAATGAAAAGTATGGTCATCATCTATGAAGATGTAAAAATTTAGTGCTTCGGTGAAAAGGCAATTATGCCATGGATGGTGGAAGTGAATTGAATAGGCCTCAATAGCTCTAGTAAAACCATTGGGCATCCTTGGCACAATGATCTTCTCAAAGCTAAATAAATGCTAAATAAATGTGGGCATCCCTAGCATACTAATCTCAATTGAGGTAGACAAACGAGCTAGCAATATACTTCAATGGATATCATCATGTTGGTAAATATAGAAAAGATTTCAACACTTCGTGTGATGGTTTCAACAATCATGGTTGCCGATAGCTTGTAGAGGGGTGCAAAGAGGGAAAATTAACCCAAATGGGGTGATGATGATCTCGTTGTCTTGGTATTTATACCTCATCTAGGCCTTAAATGCAACATATATTTAAAAAAATGAGGCAAGTCTTTGCTAGATGGGATAAAACTTTGTGGGTGCATGTAAGATGGTGGTCTCACCTTCATAAAATTTATTGTAACATTTAGGCTTTCTTTCACCACGCTTTCCCTTGTTTTTAACACTAATGAAATCATATGCAAATTGGAAACTTCAATTGAGTCAATGCATATTTGGATATATCCATGTCGAAAGAGTGAAGAGAGTCTTGGTTCAATCTAGATGACAGGTGTCATACTTATGAAAATATGTAAACACTCAAAATTTAGTATATCACACTTAAGCACACAAATAATTATAGAAGTTTTAACTTTTGACTATTCTTAATGGTCCATGACCATCATACAAAATCAACAACTTACACTATAGACCTTTAGTGATAATAAATTCATTTTATTTAAACTAGAACTTACTAAATACACAAAATGAAACTCTAGCCCTAAATCCTAAATCCAAATTCCTGACCTTGAACTCGAAACTTTAGAACTTGAACCTAATATATTAAATCCAAAATGCTAAATGGATACTCATATATAAGTAGGAAAATGTGTTAGTACATTACTAAGATATCTAAAATCTTAATTTTATACATGTTTTGATATTGACTTTAAAGCACCATCTATATATATACAAAATTAACTACACTTGATAAGTACTTTGTAAACCCTCACAGGTATATAAATAGCATATATAAATCCACCTATTTAAAAATTCCCCTCCATTAATTAAGGTGCTATATTACATGTTTACATGGTCACACCTTGCACCTTATCACCCAATATTTGCCTTTTACTGTATCTATCTAGTTTATATGTGGGTTGTATCTATAGCTTTGGAGATGAGCAATAATTTACATCCAACATGAATTTCATACGTAAAGAATATCCCCTTGTTCTTTTTCTTAGCGTCATGTCTTTGGCAGTAAAAATCCTTGGCTTTCTAGTTCCCCCCTTGCCTCATAGGAATTGATTGATATGTTTGAGCTTACTTGCTGAATGAGTGGTATTTCATCACTCTGTTTTTGTAGAATGCTATCTTTATTAGCATAAGCAAATACAAATAATTTCCCTCGTGTTTCTTCAAGGCCTTTACTATCCTCTAAAGGTATTGCCACTTGCTGAATCCTTTTTTTTACCACCATTTTTCATCCTCGCCATCTTGATAGTGATGATTCTCAAGTTTCTTCCTCTATAGAGGCAAGTTGTTGAGAGTATCTAGCTACATTTTCTTTGTCTTAATGCACTATGCTATCAAACTGCTTGTTTGGCATCGTGGGCTAAGATCAATTGGACCAAATCATTGGCCTTCCTCCCATCAATTGAGGATATCCATGCTTGGGTTTCATTGGATTCTATGAGGGTAGACAATAAGATACCTAGGTAGTTGATTGAGCTCCAATACAAAAGCTTTCGGTGCACACTCATCTTACTCACTAAACTTCCCTTTTACACTCTAGATTCTAACTTGGTATCAGAGCCTTATTAGGTCTTCTCTTGATTTCACCTCCCATTCTGCCACCTCCTATATTTCTGGTTGCCTTTGTGTGAATCTACTTATCATCTACTCTACTCTCTTATACCTACAAGTTTGCTTGCCATTGGTGTTTGAGGCAATATTTCTCTTATGTTCATTGCTATCCTCATGGGATACCTCCCGTACAGCTGTCAGTAACTCTGCACCTGGTGGAGTACTGAAATTTGATGATGCTGTGGGTAGCTTGCTGGCTGAGGAGATTAGACGGAGCTTCATTCCATGTTACTCTTTATAGGGAATGGTTCTCCACTTATGACAGTGGAAAGACAGGTTGTGTGCATCTTGGAAATGACTATGCATGTGACATAGTGGGAGTAGGTGACATAAAGTTTTCTTTTGCAAATGGGTTTGCATTTATTTTGAAACATGTGAGACATGTGCCTAAGTTGACCAAGAGTCTTATTTTAGTGGGTCAACTAGATGATGCTGGTTTTCACACCACTTTTGGCTTTTAGACTTGGAAAATTCAGAAGGGCTCTATGCTTTTGGCCAGGGGTGCCAAGTGTGGGACTTTGTATCCCTTACATGTATCAGGGGTATTTGATCATGTTGTTGCAATAATCGAGCAACCAAGCACTTCTTTGTGGCATTGCAAGTTGGGGCACATGAGCCAGAATGGAATGAAACTCTTATGCCATTTGGGTTATGTACTGCATTTGAGTTTCTTTGATTTTGAATTTTGTGAGCACTGTCTCTATGGGAAGTAGACTAAATCAGAACATAAAAGAAGGGGAAAGAAAGAGTTTGAAAAGCTTGATTTGGTGCATTTAGACATATGTGGTCCCATGCCTACACGGTTATTAGGCGGGGCTGAATACTATGTGACATTCATTGATGATGCAACTAGGAAAGTGTGGGCTTATGCTATAGCTCGGAAGAGTGATGTCTCGTAAAACCAATGGAAATAGCAACAGGTATTAGCAAAATCAAGCAGTAGTAATAGACAAGCAGTGAGAGACCATTATTGTAGTAGCAAAAGGAAAAGTAACACAAGAAAAGAAACTAAGAAATATAGCAAGTAAGAGCCCAACAACATAAATAAAAAGCAACCAAAGTAGCAAGTTCAAGGAAAGTACCAATATCTAAACAATTTGCAAATCAACAATGAACAAGAGACATCAGCACTAAGCAACTAGGCAGCAATAAGTAGCGCAAAGAGTAAAGCAATGAGTAGCATTGAGGCAATAAATCAAGCAAGAATCAGTAGCATAGATATTTGTAGCAATTAGGAAAAGCAAAGCAAGCAACAATGCATTTGTAAAAAGCATCATAGTTTCATAGTAAGCAATTCAAGGCAATAGCAAATCCACAAGCATTGTAGCACACACTAGAAATACGTAAGTAATCACTAGCAGCAGCATAGTCCCCCCATGCTAGTATGACCAATTGTCTAGGATTGGGGTACCCGTGCAGATCCAAATAATAGAGCCCTCTGATGCTTCTACTCTAGCTAATACAGAGCAGGTCTTGGAGGCCTTTTATAGCTAGAGGAAGCTGGAGACTCATAGATGGATGTGGCCTTGAATTTGGATAGTGGTAGAAGATTAGGGTATTGGGCCATGTGGGCAAGGAATGGACAATTGACCTAGTTCCAGTCAAGGTAGTGCAAGAGGGACATGGTGGCATCTATAGCTATGGGACAACTGGCATCTTCACGAGGCCCTTTCACAAGTAGGGCACTCTCATACATGACATGCATTGGTTGTCATGTTCAACTAGAGGAAATAGCTTGGACTCCCTTTAGAAAGTGGCACTGGGATGATTTTGGTGCCAACTTCATCTTCAACTCCAATTAGTCAAAGAATTTCATTGCAATCACATTTAGAAGGTGATCAATTAGAGCTTCACATGTTTCAGTGGACACCTCTTGGGAGATTTTGGCTAGCATTTCCTCTTGGCACATTTGGAGAGCCAGATGCACAGAGGCCTTGGATGACACCCAGATACACCTATCACAGGTGTTCACGGGTATTTGGAGTGACATGGTTCACACTTTGATAGCCATATGGGCTAGCATGCAGGGCCCTTCACAGGCAGCCTCTTCTAGGAGGAGTGTATTTCTTCGAGTTTGGAGGGGTTCTCCCTTTTTCTTGGAGGTTGCTACCAGATTGAGATGGCACTATCAGCCCCAATCCTTTCTTTTTGGCTCTTGAGCTTTTTATGCATTGCATGGTGTATCTTGTATTCCCGTATGGAGCTTGCTCTAACAGTTTTCTTTAATACTTAATAGAAGAATCTTTTTTGCAAAAAAAGAAAGTGATCAATCTACTAAATGTGATTTCATTGCAATCACATTTAGAAAGTGATCAATCTACTATCACTACACAAGGCAGAGGGAAGCAAAAAATGCATGAAATTATGGATACTACCAACTACCATAATCATTGAGCAGCAACTACCTTGGGAGGTTATCTCCATATTGTAGTCACACTTATGGATTAGTCGTAGGCTCCGAAGGAATACATATTTCTTCTAGATGGTTGCCGATAGAGGATTGCCTATGAGTCCTTATTGGAGCCAATGCGTGTTGATGGGAGGTCCCATTGCTATGTGGATGGGGATATGGAGATGATCCCGCATTGTCTTTGGATCTGTTGTGCAACATACATGATTTGGTAGGGGGACCTCCAAAGTGTAGCCAAGACATAGAGGATGCAATTGGACTTCACTTGGGGTATGCCTCCGTGGCTGATGGAGGGGGGTCTTGGCCTCACCAACTTACAAGCTCCAGTGTTAAAGGGTCTTTTGCATAAAGTCACACCACATGACGACTCCATGGCAACACCCTGTATCATCGCTAAAATATAGTTTATGGGAGTTAGTGTCCAACATCATTGCTTGGAATATTTTTATTGCCCATTGCAGTTTAGTAGGTTCCCATGATAGCCACCCTACCTGCCTTCTAGCAAGACATTATCTACAACATGCATGTCAAATGGAAGCACAAGATATTAGGATCTTGAATGACTAATGAGAGTTGGGGGTGTTTCTGCAAGGCTTATCCTATAGTTGTCTTCTATGTATTCTCACTGAGTGAGGCATTTACTCGATGTATAATACTCCTCCCTAGTTGTTGGCCCTTGTTTAAGAGATTACCTAGGCAATATCGAATTTTACTAAGGGGGGGAAGTAGGCATTACATATTGTGACTACTTCTCCTCTACCCTTCCTTCCTCATCATATGAGGAAGGGGATATAACCTACTAACCCTTCTTGCCTACCTCGTAAACATGTGGCTATGGGAGGGGGTGTAGCCTACTAACCCCTTGTGATTGTGTACATATGAAGGAGTGGGGGGAAGAAAGAACAACCTAACCCTTTCCCCCCGCCTAAAACCCTTCCCCTCTTCCCTTGTAGCAACGCAAGCATAGCCGCCACAAGAGATGGGGGAGAGCTAACATAAACACACTAACCAGGTCCATACAACATGGCCAAGGGGTGTTACTAACTTGTAATTATTAAAAATCATGATTTATGAGTCATATCACAACGTCTATTATGATCTATACATCTCAAGTACGTACAATTTTCTAATGATTATTGAATAGATTTACCGTGAAAGGCTCTTGATTAGGAAATCTAATGTTTCTATTTGTTATTCATGAGTCCAAGAGAGTGGTTTCAGCTTGAGACTAAGGTGTACAATTTGGAGTTTATAAGGCTATCTAATAAGAATCAATGACAGCATGCCATAGTATCTAGAACCGATTTCCATGCATCATAGCAAGTAGGCATGATCAACCATTTACAAAAGAGCAATCCAAATTTGGATCATCTTATATAGAATTTCATAATTTTGTTAGTAACACACTAGACTTTTGAAAAAAATATTTAGTACCATCTTCAAAGGACTAGAAGCCTCCAATAAGGTGGGGCCTTGACTTGATAGGGTTCAAACTTAGCCTTCCCTCAAAACCCATAAATGGAGGGTTTGAGAGCTTCTAATACATGGGTCAAGAAACTTAATAATTTGAATTTGTTGGACTCTATGGCCAATACTTTTGGATATCTTCCAAAAGCCCTTCCATATCATAGAAGCTATGTTGTATAGTACTAGATGACAATCCCTCTAGTAGAGAAAAGCACTTCAAACCCAAACTTTCAAGGGACAAAGGCCCATTAGGTGGGGGAAGATTTGAATACATGAATAGGTTCCTCATTGTCTCAAGGGACTTTTTAGCAAATTCCAATAATGCAACATTATCCTCCTCCATTAATTGATCCAAAGAAAAAGACAACTGATAAATAATCAAATTTCATCTGTGTTTCCCTTTCCGATTGCCAAAATTTTGCACCAATCATTAATGGAAAGTTGCATTACCAATAACTTATTTGTCTCAGGGTGTTCCTTTATTTCCTGCATATCCAGGGCTATAATCCTTTCATGGACTCTTCTATTCAGCATTGTCATTATGGCCTGGCATCCAAGTGATGGGATAGGCAATGGGTCTACATACCCAAGAGTAATCAAATCTTTATGCCACAAAGAGATCTGTTATTCAAAGCCAAGCATAACCACCAAAATGGCTATAGTAGTGTGTGTTCATCCTCTATAACTCTACTTATTCTCACTTCATCATGATCCATAATCATTAAAACCTTCAGAGTCCTTCATCTTATTCCATTAGGAAGCCCTTTCTTTCTCATTCAAATGATATTATAAGTTCCTCAAATCAGACATTCACACCTTTTTAAATATGACAAATACCAGTAATATACAACCCAAATCTTCATTTTCCATCCCATAAATTTCCAAATGTACTAAGAATATGTATAACAAAACTGTGGTATTTTGAACAAATCCATATCCTTATAAGGCTATATAATAGTAATCGCAAATCTAGCTTCTCTTTTTCAACTCCATCATATAGACAGATATAGAACTATGAAATCAAGGGACTTGTATTCATTCCAAAATCCTTCATCATGGGGACTATGCAATTATGTCAAAAAGATACCCATGACCATTATGAGTTCATACAAAAATGGGGTTATTGATCAAAAATTTGGAACTAGAGGCCGTATGTAGATGCATAATCAATGCTATAGGATGTATGTGGATGTATGTAAAAGAGTTCTCCTCACTTCAGTAGTAGTTACTACTCCATTGCAATAATCAAAAGTATTCAATTGCAAATCTAGATGAGAAGCATGCCAACTCACCTGCATCCATCCACATAAAGGGTAACTTAGAACCAAAACCATTTAATGTGGGAGTGCAGGCATCCATGCTGACAAGCAGTTGTTATCCATGTCACCCATCCTGATTAGCTATACTTGGAGCATTGGTAAATGAATCCTTCAAAGATATCAAGTTTTTGGAAATGAAAATACATGAAACTATAATTTCCTAGTAGCAACTTATTATAGTGAATCCCCTAATGATGGTTCATATCACTCTAAAACATCCCATCATATATACAAATACCCATTAGAGACCCTTGTAGAGTTTCTCAATAGTCTATCAACATGTAATGCATGACTATTGAAACAAAATACAAATATTCAATCCCTATTAGTAATACATATGCATGCCCATCATTGTAGGAAGATCTCCCATTTTTATAATTTGATGATGGTGTTGAGACAAAAAGTAGAATAACAGTCATTAGTACTATCTCAACAAAGGGAATAATTCATCCCTAACAGTTCCTATATAGAGATCTCAAACCCATCATGATAGTCATCTATGACATGGGCATGATCATGCTAATCCTCCTAATGGTCGTAACCTGCAAAATGATTATTTGAGAACTGATATCGTAAACATGCGTTCAAAGCTAGCCGCTTGTATCACTTGGATTTTCCACCTTGACTCCATGTTTTGCTCAGAATTGTCTCTAACTATTATTACATATCGTCATGGTGGATTCTATTAAAACAAAGACACTAAATTCGCAATCCTTTGAGAACTCGATACTACGACATAGCCCAAAATTTGGAGTACGTATAGTTAGAAGTTGCTCGGTTATCCTGGGGTGCTCTAAGGCACCCTCAACCTTGTGATCCCACAACAAATTATCCGAGGTACTTGAATGCTAGAAATTTGTTGATAGATCCTACTGAGATCCCAAACTAAGGGCTTGGCTAAAACTATAATTGTTCTTATATCAGGAATGATAATCTTTTACATTAAAGTATTTTTAAAAGAAGCAAATGGATTAAAATCATCTTGCAATATTCAACCACAAAAAAATGTAAAAAATGTCAATAAGAAATATCATTCATTTTAAAAAGAAGCACACTCTAAAATGGGTTCAACATAGAATTTTAAACTTGTCAAAAAAAGTAAAGAGTTATTAGCAATGGTCTCATAGGTTATTTTATGTACATCATCCCATTTTTAATGCATGCCATTGATTCTGTTCAATGTAAAAGAGAAACCATGACTTCCTCTTGCATGGTGAATGAATCTCACAATATTTCCCAACTATTTACGTCAAAAAACATAATTTCACTCTAATGTGCATGGTGTATAGCTAATACTAAATAGATCCCCAAGAAACTTCTAACCCTAATAATATCCTTTAATAATATTTGCATAGGAGTACTTGCACATGGTCCAAACTACTAAGCTTGTCTTGATTTTCCAATTTTCTCAATAGTAATGTTATCTATAATGATCGCTAGGTGTAAGCATGAATATTAGCAAAGTAAGTTCAAAATATATTAGGATCCTCTCTATTAATGGGGTTCTAGGTTCTTGTCTCTACTTAATCTCTCATCATATCAAAGGGGATTTAGAACCCTTTCATACGTAGTTGATTGTGAAATCATGTGAATTTTCTATAGACCTGTGGCTTTATATTGGAGATCATACCTTGCATCTGATGGAAGCCCCCATTTTATGGTCAAATCTCTATCAACTAATTGGCCTCCCACTACAGAAGGTGGGTGGAACTATAGTTTTGTATGCATAGGGGCCAAAGCCTTCAATTGGTGTGGTACCCCTGCGCCTTCATTTCCACAAAATTCAAAACCAATTTCCCATGTTAAGGTTTGGTGGCATAGGCATGGAACCTTGTTTGGATTTTACACACACAAAAGATAACTAAGAGAATAAGTGGAGGGATGTCACAAATTTTCCTTATAAAAATTTTAAGCTTGGACTATACATAATGTGCTCATAGAGCCTTCCATGTAGAGGGATTGGCAAAATTGAGTGATTGCCACCTAATCCATGGCCATACACCCTCTTATTTTACATTATACAATTCAAATTACTATGCATACAATTAAAATAACCATAATATTTCCCCCCCTATTCATTCCTTTTCCCTATATTTCCATGCCTAGGTTAATGTTGAATCTAAACGGCATTGATTGTTGAAATTTTTTGTCCCATATTGCTCCTAAGTCTCCTAAACCAAAAGAGAATCATTTCACCCTTCTTTGACACTTTACATCATCCAATGCATGAAGAATTTCCTTTTAGTTTGATGTTCAAGTCAACCATCAAAACATAAGTCCTACTCACCTTCTTTAAAGTGTCTCTCCCAACCCCTCTAAACTTATGTATCCAATCTAGCCTTCTCCCACTACTACTTGAACTTTACAAAGAAGAAGGGTATGTCTCTTGGTCTCTCATGAAAATCCTTTAATTGCATTAATCTAGCCTTTTCTTCCTCTTCCTGATGATGCAAGCCTTAATGGTAGTATCTCATTATCCATCAACTGGTAGTATCTCATCATCCATCAACTGGTGGTATCTCATTATCCATCAACGGGATGGTTTTGATGCCATATACCAACTCAAACACAATATGTCAAATGGAGGACTTATGATTCATTTTGTAGACCTAGACTAACTTTAACGATTTCATGTCCAATTGAATTTGATATCCTTTGACCAATTTTCCAATTTGTTGACACAAAATCCAATTGGTTTTAAACCATGATTAATACATGAACTAATTAACAATATCATTAATGAAATGAAGGCCCACTTTTGAGAAAGGTGGATGAAAATGATAGGATGAAGCTATGCAAGTCGATCATCCTTTCTACCAAAGAGCTAGTAGAATTCACAACTTTTGTAAACAAAATTCACTAATAATAGCCTACATGTATGACACCTTCGTAAAGTGGTTTGCTATGTAGTGACCTCTACAAAAGAAATGTATGATAAGTTGTTGAGCCTAGTCATCAATAGCCTCTTCATTATCAATATCCAACCTTAGGACACAACTAATGCCTCGTAATACAAAATACCCTCCAAAATGGCATATCATCTACTATTTTCTTGTGTCCTAGCTTGTGTAGCTTAGGGGAGAAAAGAACTTATTTAAGAACCCAAGTTATTTTCCATACCATTGATCATCCAATGTAATGAAAAATAAAAGATTTACTTTAGGGATCTTTTTCGAGTTGATTAAGGCATTCTTCAAATGAGAGGACCCTTCTTTTACAAACTTGAAAGAGAAATAAAAAGCAATGTGGCCAGCTATCCCAAAGGATTAAAAGATCAAAGAGATTACTTTTGCATGATTATCACTTGCAATAGTTACGGTAACAAAGACGAGGCCCATTATATAATGTTGAAAATTTTCAATGCAAAATGCAAGGCTATTAGCATGCATGTTGGCTTTGAGTATTAGGGCTCGATGTCAAGCATCCATGGAGAGACAAAGCAATTATGATACATGAATTGATCCTTTCCCTATTGAGGAACGAAACCTACCAATACATGCACCAAAATCAAGATTGACAAAGAATGTCTTTAACAAATTCACATTCCAAAGAATAAGACTAGGGGAAAGGGACTCCTTGATTTGCTTAAGTCCATGTTCAGAATCACAATCCCATAAGGGCCTCCTTGATTTTCTTAAGTCCATGTTCACCATCACATTCCCACAAGAATTCATTCCCATCCTCCTCCACTGGTGCAATAGTAAGGCTTGACATAATATCATACTCATCTATCAACTAAAGGTAGTATCCAACAAGATTCATCAAAGAATTGACTTGCTTGTTACCAATAAGTGGAAAAAGATTGAGAACCTTTTTTTTTTTTTAAGAATGAGAAACTTCTACTAAAATAATGGGGCCTCTAGAAAATTCAAGTAAATATGGTGCAAGCTCTATGACTTTGAAGTGAACCACAACCCCTTCTAAATACTAGTGTGTCCCATGCTAGTAAAACTAGATCACATTGCATAACAAATATGTAAATTCTACTCACATCATAATTGGTAAAATGCTTTGTCGACAACTGATAATTTTCTCTTTCTGAGTGTTTGATCTACTATGACCCAAGAAGGTATCAAGGTGGTATTGTAATAGTGAGTGTATCCATTAATTTGTAGAGTTAGCTTCATATTTTCTCTACCCTTTGTTGATGGAAATCAAGGGGTGATACCCTTCTTAGAGCATGTGAGATCTATTCAACACGTACTCCAAGAGACAAAAACAAAAGAGCATAGTAGGGTAAGGTGATATCCACCATAAAAGCCTTGGAAAGCATTATTTTCCTAGATCAGATTCTATTATGTTTATAGTAGTTACACCAAAGAAGAGTTATACACACACATATACCAATCCCCCCCCACGGGTATTAGAAGTTGAACTGTTGGCTTATGATAATAAAGTTTGGAAAATGTATGACATAAATTTATTAGCACCTCTTGCACTAGATATGTGGTTATTTTTAGCATATCTTGTGGAGACATCAAAGACACTAAAAGTGGAAGCAAAAAGGCAAGCACATAACTTTAATATCAACATCACACACAACCATCCCCTATCCAATTTCTATTCGATGTCAGCGTTTGCTGCAGGCAGATGCCCCTCCCCATCGAGCATTTTTGGGAGGTGTTAGAACTGCATTTCAAAGACAAAGAGGAGGATGCCCAAGTATTTGAATGACATCTTCAATGTGGTCTGCCCTTATATAAAATGCAGATGTTCGGAAGAAAAGATTGAATGCAGAACTCAACCAATATGGTTTGATCATGGGATTTGGTACATGTTACACAATTTACCAGCATTTTTTCCAAACAGGCTACTAAAGGTAGCTTTCAATTCTTTTCTTTTGTTTATGAAGGTTAGTATTTTAAGATTTTTGTCTATGGATTTATAAAACTTAATACTAATCATGAGTAAGGCAATACTGACTCCTCTGTGATTTGTTGATTTATGAAGGCTAGTGATATGGTAATTTTTAGCAAGGCATCCCTCATAATTCATTATATGAGGGAGCTAGTCTTAATAGCTATAAAGAATTTGGAGAAGAATCCACTCGCTCCATTACTTCCCCAATCTTCTCCAGGAGTGATGTCATATGGGGAGCTTATGCTACGATCCCCAAAAACTCTACCTGCCAGAGCTTATGGTTCTAGAGCAAGAGGAAGGGCAGTAGGGCACATCGGATATATGAGAGGACATGGACGCACCCCTATTATTCACCAAGGGGTCAATACTCTAGTAAGATGATTGAATGGCAACCCCCTTCAGAAGGTTCAATTCATTTGGATAGTCAAGAATCACAGGTACAACCATCGAAGATCTTGAGAGGTGGTAAGACCGTCTCATACATAGATACAAAAAGTAAGAACCTTCTTGTTCGACATCTACTTTATGATGACAAAGATTGATTGATGACAGGTATGTGAAGACAATACGAGATGTATCTTGATGTTACCACATAGCAGGAAAACTTTATTGACTAAGAAAAGGAATTCTAATCTCTTCATTCATGCATTATTTGATAACCCGTTACTTGAAATGTTTTCAATTAAGAAATTATTTATTGAGTTTCTAGACCAATATGGCTTATGCGATGTGATTGACACTTTAAGAGAGACTATCATAGCTTGGAAATTTTCAGATAACTTAGCGTCTATACTCTATAAACCCAGGTTGACATTCAAGGATGGTATTTGCTATTGTAATATGAGATCCTTCAACAAGTTTATTAGCAAGGAATGGGGGCATGTGTGTACGATTGACAATGATATTATAGAGGTGAATTCATTAAAGGAGTTTATCAAAAAAGGTTTGGGACACATCCCTACAAAACATCTTAGTATTGAGGGGACTTTGGATGCATTAACTATGATTTGGAACCAGTTATCTACATTGAATCAACTATTAACGGAATGTATGGAACCATTGGAGGATGAGCTTAGATGGTTTTGTAGAGACTACTTACATAGATTGACCATGAGAAAGAAAGTATTAATTCAAGAAAAAGAGGATCCCATGGATGCTACTGATATTGTTAAGGAAATCAGGAGGCTAACCACATCCCTTCTCATCACTTCTACAGATAAATCAGCCTCAACTCTAGCTTATATTTTTATAAGAAGTTTATTTTGGAGCAAGCTTTACAGAGCTTATCCAGCATAGATTTTAAACGGGTGGAAGACCCGCACATCCTAGACGATTGGTCATGGATATTTCAAACTTTCACTTGAACATTACTTTTAACTCTCATTCACTATGGTATCTTATGGCTACGTACAAAGCCCTTAAAGATACTTTCAGATGGATTACTAATGCCCACCTTTGTGTTTTCTCAGAATTGGCATCATTAATCACTTTTGCTTTACAAACATGCTTAGATCCCGTCATGGAAACGTCAAGAGAGCTTTAAGAGAAAATAAAATCTGAAGCCAATGTTGAAGTTAGTGCATGTTGGCTTGTCGACTCCATCTATGAAGTTAAGCTAAATTTACCAAGGGAAATATACTCAATATTCACAGTTGATATTGGCCAATGCTATGAAAACATCCCTTTGGAAGGCAAGGATGGATTGAAAGAAATACTATCTGAAATCATCAATATGGCATATGGAAGTAAGAAGAAACGATATTTAAATATAAATTGGAAAAGGAAAAAGCTTCATGGAGCAATAGGAGAAGAAAAGCCTCGACATCATGGTCTTAACAAGAGTGTATTAAGCTCAACATATGGCTATTAGAAAACATGCACCTGAGATTGGCAGACCATATATTCAAACAAGTCTCAGGTATACCCATGGGATTTTCATGTTCACCCTTGTGGTGTAACTTATATCTACATTAGTTCGAGTTCAATTTTATAAAGAAGTTATGGAAGAACAAAGATTGGGATAGTTGAGGAACTCATAATATCATTTGAATGAGAAAGAAAGGGCTTCCTAATGGAATAAGATGAAGGATTTGAATGTTTTAATGATTATGGATTATGATGAAGTGAGAATAGGTAGAGTTATAGGATGAACACACACACACACACACACACACACCCCTCTTTGGGGACCCTTGTGTGATTCACGCTTGTCAACATACTGAAGGACCATGAAAGTAGAAGATCATATTGGAGTCTTTCATGTTGGGTGATGATGTGTATGCTTGAACATTGGATGCATTTATACTCAATGGGAGTATTTTGCTTTTGGCAATGATCGGATAATTGCCATGAATTTGGATTATTGACAGGCACTTAGAAAAGGTTCTCTACATGTTTGCCAACAAAAAGGGATTTTTCCTCTAAACCAAAATGGGTTGGATATAAATTGTGTATGCTTAGACCCTATAGATTTATTATACCATGGGGATCTTTTTAGTTTCCTTGTATGGGGACTATGTATAAGACATAATTGGTCTTCCTCTTGCCTCCTCTTTGGTATCGACTGCATAAGCTAAAATAGTTTAAGACCACATCATCTGTAGTTAATGAGATGGATGACCACACCTATATTGTTTGGACAATATGTGGATGACCACAGCTATATATAGCAATTGTCCTCATGGCTTGGACAATATTTGTTTTTCCACAATGGAATGAATTAATTGGGAGGGGATCCTATACCCAAAGGTCATGTGTGGATACTTATTTATTGTTATGGAAGGACTCAAGGGTCACTCCAAGTTATAATCCACTTGAAATACCCCATGTGACAATAGATAGTAGGAAGTCATTAAGTAGAACATGACATATGTCAGACATATTTTAATAGCCAATTACCCTTGGGGACCATTGCAAACCCTTTTCTATATGGACTAACTTGATAAACCCATTTGATCTTTTAGAGAGTAATTTGTACTTTGGATCTTTTGATAGACCCTCTATATCATTTTTGACTATTTGGGATGGAGCATGTACGTATGAATGTACATGCATTATAATATGAAATGTGACAAACTACAAAGTGCCATCGTTGGGACCACTACATTGATAATGGTGAGTAGGTGTAGTAAAGAAGGAACTGTGAAAACCACGGACATGTACTCTCCTTCACATCGAGAGTGATTCGCCCTCCTCCCAACGTTCTACCGAGATTGGCATTCACTACCCACTGTAGAGGACTATCATGGTTTGAAGGAGCATGGAGCAAGCTATGGGAGATTGGAAAAGAGAGCATCCAAAGAAGGATGACTATGTACTCTACTCATAATCATAGCTATAGCAACGTCTAAGGATGCGAAGGACTTGAACGGTGGAGCTGCCTAAGGTAAGTTCCCACTTGAATATGATATGTAGTTAGGCTCTCCGAGAGACCTTTGAGGTATCAAGAGAGTGGTGGATCTCTACAAAGAATGGAGATATGACCAAGAGAGGGTTGAGTACATGTCGGATCTTGGTTTTGGACTACGTTGCTTTATTATTCTTACTCCTTCCATTTCTTTCTTGAACTTGCTATGACCACTTTGGCCCATGAATCTTTCTTGGTTAAGTTCTATGTCCCTATTACATGATAGTATGAAGTTATCTACTTAATGTGAGGCATCATCGTCCCCCAATTTCTACATCCCACTCCACTGTATGGTGGTATTCAAAGATTTTCACAAGTGGCATACTCAGTTATGCAATTTCTTGGTCTTTGCTAGAGCCAAGCAATCCCAAAAGTAGCAATAGCCTTGGTGAAAGAGGTCACAACAATCGGATTGGTTGGAGCGTGGCTCCTCAACGTGCTCTTCACACAGATTTCTATAGTAGATACTAGCTTCCGAGAAGCTTATGAATATACATCTCCTACATGTCCTGTACGAAACAGTACCCTTGCGCTTCCACCATTATCGAGTCAGAATGGAGTTTGCAGGAGAATGGGTAGCTGCATTTCTCATTACTTCAGTAACTTCCACCAAGCATGGATTAAAACATGTGTTATATCCTACTGGGATTGAGGAGCACAATGCTCTGGTCAGGAAGACTAGACTATTAGAGACTTATGGTAGAGACTTATGGACCACTATTTTGTGAAGGGCACTTGACTAGATTTTGTAGCTCGAAAAAGTTTGCCTACGTACATACTCTTGCAATGGGATTATGTATCAGGCTGTACTACAAGAGACTGATGGCCAGTGCAGAATCTAGATTCGACACATTACTTGCATGCGAAATAATTCACATTTTGAGTTAGTGGTGTACATGAAACCATTTGAGCTTCCTTCTACAGATTCGGTTATTCCCAACTGCCTTAGAGGTGCTCGTCATTTTTGTTAGCCAACGGCGAGTCCCTCTTTACATGGAAGAATCAGAGATGGGCGTAAAACCTAAGCTACTACAATGAGAGCATGAGATGAGCTCTATGCCACCACCAAGAACTGCAAGAGCCCATAAGCTGCCGATTAGCCCGTTATTCTTTGACTAAATATTTCTCATGATGGTTGGCCATGACCCATTGGCCATGACCCAAATTAGATGGCAAAATGATCTTTGCTCATTTTGAACGGGATTACTAATGAGGCTCCTCCTAGGCACTGACATGATCTACCTTATTCTTAGGTGTGGGGATAAATCTAGGGGTATCCCCTTTGTCATATCCACTACATTGAAGAGGCATGGACCCCTCCATCTCGTTGCCAGAAAAATGGAGTGTGGAGATGAGAAAATGTTTATGGACATGGGGATCAAACCTAGGACATGTCTACAAACATTTGAACACTCTTACCACCACACCACATGCATGCTTATGCACATACGGGTCTTGATTATAAACATATGTTTATAAACAAGCTCCCTGTTGTGTCTGGCGTCAAAAAAGAGATCTAGCGATGGCTGGGCCTGCTGCGTCCGCTACGGACAAACTCAATACCCCGATATCTATCCTCATCCTATTCTGAGTTGGTGTTGAAGTGCGTAAGAGAAGAGTAGCTACAATACTTTGTTATGAAGTCATAGCTTTCAACCCTGTTAGAAGATTATGACTTCCACACTTGCCTTGAAAAGATAATAAAAGCTAACTTGCTCAGGAAAAAGGAGAAAGCAAGGGATGCTCTTGAACGGGGATTGAGACTGTAGATCCCTCTTGGTGCTATCCCTCTTGAATGCAGATTGAGCCTGTGTATTCTTACAAGAACATGAAGAAGGGTTGGATTATAAAACAAATCCATTTTGGACTAAATGGAATTAGTTGCATTCGCAAGAGTGACACTCTAGTGGACGTCTCAAAAGGAGACAAAAGAGAGCATTGTCTTATGGTTTTATGAAATTTTCCTTTACATGAAAATTCAAATGAGGCTAGTCCCTTTAGCATTTTCATTAGCAGCTAGGGAGACTAATAACTTATGATATAAGAGACTCATATTATAGAAGTCAAAGTTCATGTCATGACCATATTTGGGATCTTACACTTATAAGGCTTGCAGGGATCTTAATCTATTAGAGATGAGCTCATTATTGAGAGGAGCTCACTGTAAGTTCTACCTAGTTTTTATTTAGAGGTTCTCATTAGCCTTGATATATATATATGTGAATAGGCCTTGGCATATATATGAGTATATATATATTTGTCTCTATAATCTTGGCATTTATACTTGTGTAAATATATGTATATCTCATTAGCCTTGGCATAATGTTTATTTATATTTTTACCCAAGAGCTCCTATAGATGTGGAAGTACACATAGCTTCATTATACATTATTATCATTGGGATAAGAGAAGGACCATTGGTATTACTTACATTTGATTACCATCAACTGACCTGATGGGCTCATTTTATGAAACTTTTTTGGGGCAAGTCCCAAGGTGAAGGAGGCATTAAGCCTAAATTATGGTATTTATGATACAGGGATTAGCCTGGACATATTTCCCTTAATTTTGAATTCATTATAACACCCCTTAGTGGGACAATCCTTTCTACTTGTGGATTGGAATGACCCTAATGATGCAGGAATTAGAGACGCTCTTGCTCACATCCACGTTGTCGGCTAGACTGAGGAGAGGTATCCTGTGACTGGAAGAAACCAGTGATAGGCCGCAATCTAGGCTTTGATGTTGATGTCAACATTGCTTTTAGCGAATTGATATACAGTAAAAAGCTTGGTGTCGATCTAGTTTTTGCTTTGTTGATAGGACCTTCATTGAATATGTGATAATCTATCCTCACCTTCCTAAAAGGAAGGTGTACGTGTTTTTTGATAAAACAGAAATCTGTATTAAGTAAAGATCTTGGTCAGAGGAGACTTTAGATACTAGATATCAATGAAGGAGAAGGCACTGAGATACTCTAAGAACAACAATGGTTAGAAGAGAAGGTGGCTTGACGGACTGTGGCTCTCGTAGTTTCTTGCAACAGAGGAATCAAGAGCTTCTATGATCATGTGTAGGAGAGGCGACGGACTGTGGTAGGCAAGTAATCACATAGACTAAGGAAGCTGGCTATTACTTTGGAAGCTTTTGGACAAAGGAGGTGTCACCACTTTGCCGGCTGAAAGGGTTTTGGAGGAAGATACGTGAGTTTTGGGAGCTCTGCGTGCTCTAAGAGCAAGAAAATAGTAGTTGGATATAATCACGTGAAGGAGAAAGGCATCGCAGATGCTCTATGAGCAGTAGGAGAGGAGGTTGTAGTAGTTGTGTTGGGCTGTGAGGTCCATTGGGTTTCTTTCTAAGGTTGTCTGGCTTCTGGAGAAAATGTATCCAAGTGTGAGTTGTCTCAGAAGTTCTGTGTAGAGACAATGAGGTTAAATGGATGCCTTTTGCCTTGTGATTGTTGTTGTTCTGTGTTTTAAACGTGGATGAGGGTGGCTGTGAAGGCGGATTGGGCTCTACTGTTTTTGTCCATCCAACGCCACACGAGGAGGGTGGATATTTATGTCACTTCTCAACGCGTTTAAGGACTTGGTGCCTAGTCCTCCGTGCCTTACAGCTACCAATGCACGAGATCTCTTCCTTGATCTTCATGTCGACCTTCAACGGCTGATTGTCCAGTGCATTGTTCAAGGAGATGATGGGTGGAATGATACACCATGGATGATTCATGGTGAAGAACTAATGATACGCTGGGAGAACTTTGATTTTACTTCTACTCATTGTGTGGTGATCGAACTACTTGCTGCTTCAGAGGTAATTAAAACGGTGTCCTTCATCGAAGGGTGGGATACTCCCCAAGCTTAGGGGGAGATTTGGCGCATCTGCTTGTTAATTCCTATGGATAAGCTCGTCCTGAATGGTTTATTCTGAATCTCACTACAAAGGTTTCTAGGCCTCAGCTATGGTTGGTAATGTTTCGACTAAGGAATCCATTTGTACCTAATCAACCTTTTGTGCCTCATTTCGAGCTTCAAGTTGTAATTCTTTTTGGTCTAAAGATAAACTATCAACAAAGGATTGCAAGTTTATTTGGTGCTGAACGTTTGGCTCAAGTGTTGAATTCTCCCCACCCTCTCCTTCTACCTATCTTGGACTACCGAGAAACTTGGGATGTCTGAATTTAGTGTTGGTGTGATGACATCTTGGATCCTTCAATTTGATGGAGCTTACAAACCTTCGACCAAGGCTGCTGGTGTGGGTGTGAAGCTCACTTCACCGGGTGGTGAGGAGTATTGTTATAGCAAGTCTGCACCCGCATGTACTTGCAATCAAGCTGAGTACTTGGTACTCGTTTTTGGGCTACAAAAGACACAATAACATCATGACAAGCAACTTGAAGTGCGAGGAGATTCACAACTAGTGTGTGAACAAGTTAGTGGAAGGTGGAAGGTGTGGAGCGAAGGCTTGGTTCCACGACATCAACAAGCATTGGAACTTTGCAACCAATTTGAAGAGGTAAAAATTTAGCATATCCCTCGAGCTCGAAATCTAGTTGCTGATTTCTTGGCACGTGAAGCTTGTACTTCAATCACACATGATGCGAGTGGAAGCACCACCCCAACAAAGCCACAAGCCACGAAGGAGGGTGATCATTTGTAAGGAATGCAAAGGTTGTGGTCATCATGAAATTGGGCATACTTGATATGAGTTCACCAACTTCGGAAGATCATCAGAAAGGTCCTCAAGGACATTGCTCAAAAGAAGGATACTAGACCGCACACCCCCTGAAGAAATAGCATGGCGACTACAAGAACTGGAAGAAGCTGAAGGTGATGTGCAAGCTCTCCAACTGTTGACGTTTGTCATGGCATTCTTGTTTGCCTTGATGAACAACCTCATGCAGCGCCGCATCTCTAACCCTCGCTTGTAAAGATGGATGTGATATCATGAGGGTTGGTCCTTTTAAGATTGTCTATGTGCTATTCTATGCTGAAGATTCTTCTCGTGTGGTATTTCACAATACACGAGTCACACCCTACCCTGCCTATGTGTGCTTTGTGGATGTATCTTCACCTAATTTTTAGTTTAAGCTTCCTCTTTCTCTTGTTTGTCCATAGATAAGCCTCATCTTGCCACTCTCTTTTCCATCTTCCAAGCATGGCTGACATTCCCGTGTTTTGTGGATGAGTGGAAGAAAATCCAAATGAGTATCTTGTGGCCTTTAAGCACCGTTGTGTTTCTCTCAACTTTCTTACTGAAGACAGATGGCTGTTGGTTCTTTCCACATTTCTAGAGGGTTTGGCTCAAGTGTGGTATGAGAAGTAGGCCAAAGACGTTTGCCAAACCTGGCCAAGGTTGACAGCAGCAATGATTGAGTATTTTGACAAAGAAGAGGAGCCAGAGAATGTGTACCTACAGGTGGCAAACTTGAAGTAGTCAGAAGATTAGACGGCGCGTCGATATGTGGATCGAGCGGCCGTGCTCCTAGACCGTTTAATTGCCACACAGGAGGACAATGCCAAATTCCGAGCTGGAATGACTCAGCATGTGCTGAGCTACCTTGTAGTAGGAGCAAATGATGAATTCTGCCTCAAGCTTAAATGGGAGAATCCAGAAACTATGGTGCTAGCACATGAGATTGCTCAAAAGTTTGATAAATTTCAGTTTGACCCCGCTTCAAAGAAGATGATTGTCCCTCCACAACCCCCTCGATTCCTGCAACAACAACCTGGGGGGTCTAACTCAGGGGCATACCCCCACCCCTCATCAGGGATGTATCCACCGCCTCCACCTCAAGTGTGTGGTCCTCCCTTAGATGCTTACCCTCAACAAGGTGTATACTCTCACCCTCTGCCTCAAATATTTCCCCAGCCTCGCCCACGAGCCCCCCTCCTTTCTACTCCCTCGGCTCCTCCACCTAAAGAGGCTCCCCTTGCAATAGAACCTGGAGTCAATGACCTAGCCAAGGCCCTGAATGATCTTCGGCTTGAGATGGTGGGCATCAGAAATCAAGCCAACCGCCCTCCAAGAGACCGTGGAATGCCCCAATATCCCAAGGGTGAATCTTCTAAGTGAGTCTGGCACTGAGGATTCTAATGTAGAGATCCTTGACCTCGGGAAAAGAAGTCGTACCACCTTGGACCCCTCTCCAAACCATGGACTAGGCTGCCCTAGGAAGAAGGTGTCCTTCTCAGAGCCCTCAGATGCTGAGATGGCAGACCCACCAACAGAGAAGACTAAAAGATCTCGCAGGAGTAAGTGGTCGCCCTCAGATTTTCCCATCAGCTCAGGGCAAGAAGACTATTCGGTCGTTCAGGACCTTGCTCATCATTCTTTGAGCATCACGCTCCCTCAACTAATAGTATTAAGCCCTAAGGTGAGATGTGAGCTGCAGCAAGGGCTCTCAACAAGGAGGAACAACAAAAGGGAAAGGTAAGAGAGGTATCCTCTATCTCTAAAGAAATTGATTGGCACCCACATACAGTCGATGTCATCATAGATAATTGCCGTGTCAAAAATGTGTGTGTTGATGGGGGAGCTGCATGTAATATCATGGTGCCCCGAATCATGAAGAAATTGAATTTGAAATATACAAGGCGTTCCTCCACTCGAATCAAGGTAGCAGATGGTTAACGACTCGCCACCCTGGGAGTCATTGAGGATTTGCCCATCACTGTTATGGGTTGACCACCACTGTCAATTTCTATGTAGTGGACATTGAAGATACACGCAGGAGTTACCCAGCCATACTCGGGAGACCATGGTTGAGAAAGAGTGATGCAGTCAGCTATTGGAAGACAAGACACATGTCTTTTGGTGCTTCTAAGGAGAAGATCCCGGTGCAACCCAGTGCCATGGAATCGAAAGAAGAAGAGGAGCAAGACAGTGATACTCTCTCATCCTCGGTGTCTGAATCAATGGAAGAATCAGACGGGGGGAGGAATTCTCAGAGGAGGAAGTTTACATGATGGAGGTGTCTCCAACCCCACCATCTGTAGAAAAGGTAACAGGTAGTCCTCAGCAACTTGAATCTATGCTTTCCCCAGACCTCACTCCAAGTGAGAAAGATGAGTTCCTAGAAATGTTCAAAGATTTCCCTGACCTCTTTGCAACTAGCTACCACCACCTTTGCCATGTGACTGCCATAGAGCACAAGATAGACCTAAAGCCTGATGCGAAGCCTGTGGCTCAGAAGTATCGGAGATTAGGGCCCCTGCAGACTGATGCTTTACGCTCAGAGTTGCAAAAGCTTGTAGAGGTTGGGTTTATTGTTCCGGTTCACAATACTGAATGGGTTTCACCAGTGGTAGTCACCCCAAAGAAAAACAACAAGTGGCGGGTCTGCATCGACTATAAGAAACTCAATGCAGCCACCAAGAGGGATCATCATCCTCTGCCCTTTCAAGACCTCATTCTTGAGAAGGTAAGTGGTCATGAGAGTATACTTTCTGTGATGGTTACTTTGGGTTTTATCAAATCAGAATTGCCGAAGAAGATGTGCTTAAAACCACATTTGCCACACCCTGGGGGACATTTGCATTCAAAGTAATGCCATTTTGGCCTCACCAATGCTCCTGCTACCTTTCAAAGATTTATGCAGATGGTGTTTGCTCCTTATTTGGGGGATTTCTTGGCGGTGTTTTTAGATGATTTCTGTATATTCTCGTCATGTAAGGAGCACGTCATGAAGGTTAGATTGGCCTTCCAAAGGGTCAATGATACAAATGGTAGTCTCAACCCTGAGAAATGCGCCATTGGAGCCACTCAAGGGAGATTACTGGGACATATTGTCTCATCCAAGGGTGTCAAGCCCTAACCCCGAGAAGGTAGAAGCCATCCTCAAGCTCTCCCCGCCTACAACCAAACGTCAGGTACGCTCATTTGTCAATATAGCAGGATACTGTCACTGCTTCATTGATCAATATGCTGCTTTGACACGACCCATGACTATGCTATTAAAAGATGGGGTTGATTTCTCTTGGGATGAGGATTGTGATCATGGGTTTGCACAAATCAAGAATGCTCTGGCTTCAGAACCTATTCTACACAATCCAGATTGGTCAAAGACTTTCTATATCAATCCTGGGTTTGGTGAGCACACTCTGGCAGGTATTCTTCTCCAGCAAGGGGAGGATCGGTTCATGTATCCTGTTCAATTTGCTTCTCGACAATTGCTCAAGATTGAGCGACGCTATTCAGAGGCTGATAAGCATGCCTTGTCTTTGGTGTTTTGCATTGAGAAATTTAAGCATTATGTGGCTGGAAAGTCCTTCATTATACTCACTAGCACTGGTCTTGCAAAGCAGGTTCTTCAATCACCAAATCCCATGGGCTGGTTGGCCAAATGGTTGGTAGTTCTACAAGAATATGATTTTTCTTTCAAAATTGTAAAAGGGGGTTGTTCCAACTTGAAGAATGCTTTGATTGATTTAGAGGAGTGCCTTGATGTAACCCTTGTAGCAGCCATAGAAGTTGGGGATCCATGGTATGGTGGTATCTACAAGTTTTTGACTGCTTTCTACTTTCCTTCAGAAAGTACTAGCTATGAGAGAAAGAAGATCCGCAGAGATAGTAGGCGCTACACCCTCCTTGATGGGGTGTTGTACCGTCAAGGCATGGATGGGGTACTAAGATGGGCCATTGATGCGGATGAAGTGCCTATGGTATTGAAGCATTATCATGATGGATTTTGTGGAGGCCACTATGCCACTGACTATATAGCTAAGAAGATTTTGTATGCTGGATACTATTGGCCAACCTTGTTCAAGGATGTCACTTTGTATTGCAAAACCTGTGAACCATGCCAATTCTTTGGTAGGAAGGATTTATGTCCTAGGCAACATCACCCAGTGATGTCCATCCATCCGTTTTAGAAGTGGGGAATAGATTTTGTCGGGCCCTTGCCCATGACTGCCCACAAAAAGAAGTATCTTTTGGTAGCCACTCAGTATGTCACTAAGTGGGCTGAAGCTATTGCCCTCCCCGCTGCAAATGGTAAGGTAGTTTCAAATTTCATATTTGAACGTATCTGCACAAGGTTTGGGACACCCATGGAGATTGTCTCTGACCATGGGAGTCCATTCTTAAATGAAGCGGTGGAGTTACTCATAGATCGCATGGGTATTGATCATCACACTTCTAGCATCTATTATCCGGCATCCATGGGTCAAACAGAGCGGACCAATGGCCTCCTTTGTAAAACCCTGGGAAAAATAGCCACAGGGAATAGGAGCCAATGGGATCAGAAGGTCACTGAAGCCATGTGGGCTTACAACATCACTCATAAAACATCTACAGGTCACACTCCTTTTGAGTTGGTGTATGGTATTGAGGCCGTTTTACCACTAGAGATAGAGATTCCAGCTTTGAGATTGGCATAAGAACAGAGGATGACAGAAGATGAACATGTAGAGGCCAGATTGGTACAACTTGAGAAGTTAGATGAAACCCGACGCCTTGCACTACACCAAACAGAGGTCCAAAAGAATTGACAAAAGGCCCGCTTAGATGCTAAGATTCGCAAGGGATGGGAAAGACACTTTGCTAAGGGGGATGTTGTGCTATGCTTTGATAACAGATTGGACCACCAAATGGATAAGAAGTTTCTACCACTGTGGACTGGTCCATACAAAGTCATCAAGGAACGTGGCAATGGGTCTATACAAGTTCAGGAGGTGCATGAACCATATGGCAAGAAGGTGATCAACAAGCATTACCTCAAGCCTTTCTTTGTGCGTGATGGACCCAGGCATGGAAATGCTGTGCATTCCCTGCCTGGGGGGGGAATTGTTATGGATAAAGTTGTCTAAGGAAAATGGCATTAATATGTGTGTGTGTTTGTATATGTGGCAATAGTATGATAAAATATGGTGTGCATAGGGCCCAGGGTTGAGGTGGCAAGGCATGATCATGTGCCACCCTTCCACGTAAGAGGACCCATAAGGTGTGTTGTACATAATCCATGGTAGTAATATTATAAAATGTAAGGTGGCATGGCTCCTCCATGTGCCACACCTCCACCTAGGCTGCATTTAGTGAGTTATGGCTCAAAGTCCATGGGAGAAGTAATATAAAATAGGTGGAGATGGATATTATATTGGGTTATTCCCTCCATATAGGATAGGCCCATGTGGGGGAGGTATAGAAGGTCCAAGAGAGCAAGTTAAATAATGGGGAAAGTAGGATGAGGTGGCAAGATTCCTTGTGCCAACCCTCCACTTGTCCTCCTGGAGGTTTGAACATATTATAAAATTGGGAAGAGACCAAGGGAGTATCATAGACTTGAGATATGGGGCTTGATTTATGTGGAAAATTGAGGCAAAGGGTTGTCGCACACAATTGAGAGTGCGTAACCACCTAGCCCACATGGGAGACTTTTCCACACACACCATGCATGTGGGAGGATGCATTAATTGGGAGAGACCCCCTCTTTTGGCTATAAAAGGAGGGGGCTATTCCTTGATGAGACACGCTCATTCTTGTAAAGCCACCTAGCTAGTACTTTGATATTTCCCTCTCATCCTTTCTTTCAAATAAAGTATGGTCCTCTTCCCTTGATGTCTCCATCTTTACATTCCTCCTCCTATCATGTACATGCTTCTCCTCCCCCCTCTCCCTTTCCTCTTGTGTCATAGTCTCCCTCTTCATTCCCTCCCCTTCTAATTCCTTTTCCCCTCCCATGAAATGTTTTGCCCTCACGATCTCCTTTTCTCTATGGCCCTCGAGCGTCGCCATGCTTAGCCTCTAGCCTCTGGTCTTGATTTCTTTTTCGGCTAATAACACACACTAGTATGTCCATTGTAAGATAAGAAAAATCTTACAACTAATGGCTATACTTGGGTCAACTTTTTTCAACGGATTTAAATTTCAGGCCTGATTTTGGCATGAGGACTAAGGGGCCAGCCCCTTCCCTTGGTTGCTAGGCCATGATGCTTGGACCAACATCAAGTTATTGGATGCATCCATTGCCCATGATATGGAAAGTCTACGAGAAGATGTAGTTCCTCTTCACATATTTGCCAACATTTGTGTAGCTTTGTCACCAACTCGCTGAAGATTGTATCTCCCTTTCGTTTATAGTTAACGTGCCTCTTCTCCTTCCCTATGCGCCTTCACTCTCCTCACGATGTTATGTGTGTGGCTGGCCCGTGCTATTGGCTTAGCAAGGTAGTGCTCTTAGCCATGGCTCGAGTGTACACCTTCTCAAACTCCGCATCTTAGCACCATCTATTGGCTTTGTTCCCGTGCACTACTTTACCTCTTCCCTGATCTCGATGTTCAGTACCCTTATTTCACCACGCCATCCCTCGGTTTTTTATCGAACTTGCACTTCCTTCATGGCTTTTCTCCAAGGCAGTACCTTTCATGTGAGCTCCACACTTCTTATCGACTTAGCCGCTAAACTTAGACCTGCTTTTACATTGCCTTAACATATTGATCTCCCTTCATCCTATCTTACTCTTTAGATTGTTTGGTATGCTACGGCTGAGAAGCTGCCTCTCGAAACCTTTAGTAAATTTTGCGCTTATATATACATTTGCACGCTCTTTGGAGGGTTGGGTTGGTTTGTATTCATATTTAATTAATAATTTATGCATGGTACTACTTATATCTAGGTGTTTATACACACATACGTATGTAAGTACGTACGTGCATATACACACACACACACACATAAGAGTTTTCATATAAGCCGTTTATCTTTCTCTTTTAATTTTCTTATATATATACTTCTTGATCACTTACGTATGCACATGTTTACTTTCATTACTCTACTTTTATATTTGTATAACTTTACTATGTGTTTTCTTCAAACTAGGCATTGTAACACATAAAATTTTAAGTCAAATTTGGCCCCCCTAGTTCTACCATTTTTCTCTTTTACTTTTTCTTTTGATCTTTTATATTATAATAATCTTCACTGAAGGGCATGGAGTACCCCTTGGACTATTTTGCTCAAATAGGATTGAATATTCCTTGATAAAGATTCAATTATGTTTCATTGATGGGTGTGGATTACTCCCCATATTGTCTCATGCGCCTTGGTTGTATACCAACCCTATTGATGCTGGTTTTGAAAAATATATTTTTACATTGGTTGAGGACGAACCCCTTCTTTTATATTTAATACAAAATGATTTTTAAGAATCCGAAAGGTTGTTCTTGTTCCTAGATAAAACAATAAAAAGCCAAGCAACACATGCATTACCTGTCTACCAAAATCAAGCTATATTATTCTAACATATGGTTTATTTGGATAGTGGTAGGTAAGTGGAGCCAGACCTTAGAACTTGGACTACCTGATGGATTCGACATCTTTTTCCAATGTTGTGTTCCTTTTTCAAACTCAATATTACCATAAATTCTCAAATTTTGCAAACTCTCAATTTGTTGCAATTCTCAACTTAGATGTCTCAATATTTTCATCCTTTTCTCATATATAACTTTTTATCCAAATGATGGAATTAATTGTATGGCTCATTATTCATGGAACTATTAAATCTACACACACACACACACACACACACACACACACACACACACACACACACACACACACACACACACACACACACACACACATGTACGTGCACACACACACACACACACACACACACACACACACACACACACACACACAATTAGTCCCCTCTCTCCACTTTTGTGTTTTTGACAACTTTTGCCACTTTACTAATACATACAATTCATCTCTTCCTATATCTTGCTTCATTAGACGGACTACGGAGCCGCCACTACTGGCATATCTTCCAAATAACTTGTGACTCCCCTCTTGCTCCAATCATCACCACCTACCATATAAAATGAGGCTTTCTGTTTGCCTCACTACCATTCTCCACCTTTTGCAAAAACTGGTCCTCCTCCTTCTCTTCTTCATCTGCAACCTCTCTTTCTACATTGTGAACCTCCTTCTACATCATCAACCTCTCTTACTTCCTAGCACCTTCCTTGCTCAACCATGCTATGAAACTATGACTACTTCTTCACCGCCATCTACTACATCTACACTTCTCCCTAGCCAACATGGATTCTCAAGTCCTTTTCGTGCTCTCTTATTCCTTGTAGCTTATGCTTAATAGAGTCTTGATGAATGTGCCCTCTTGTTTTTTCTTACGGTAGTTATCTTCCCCAATTTCTCTTATTATTATTAGACCTCATCTTGTATTACAATCGTTGCTTCTTCCACTCCCACATTTATGACTTCTTGCACTCTTACACACTTCATTCTTGCAGAATCACAATGCTCTTTATATGTTGCTCTATCACGATTATTAAGATTTCTACTCTTTGCTCCCTTGTTTGTCATTCATGTTACACTCGATATTATCTCTTATCAAGTGGCATGATAGACCCTATGATACACAAGAATTCTGTGCTTCCCTTATGTCAACAAATTGAGTTGTTAGCTATGAGTCTACACTTTTCTTATGCTTTACTTTTTTTAGTCTCATACTCTAAACTAAAATTGTTAAGGCCCTATTCTGCCCTTGCAAAGTTTTGTACATACACACACACACACAAGTTAGTCCCCTCTCTATACTTTTGTGTTTTTGACAACTTTTGCCACTTTACTAAACAAACCATTCATCTCTTCCTATATCTTGCTTCCTCAGATGGACTATGGAGCTGCCATTGCATTGGCTTCTACAACAACTACACTTCTCCCTCGCCAACGTGGATTCTGAGGTTCCTTTAATGCTCTCATACTTCTTGCAGCTTATGCTTGTCCAATTCGTGATGCTTGCTCCCTCATGGGTACTCTCATCTCAGAAAATTTCTCTTCTTTTCTCTTTTACTTTGTTGGCATTTTCTACTTTTTCCTACGCACCCCTACTCATCATAATATAATTTCCATTTCTTTCTAATGTTAAAAACTCCTAGCCTTTCCATCTTCCAAATAACTTGTGAACTCCCCTCTTGCTCAATCATCACCACCTACCATATAAAATGAGGCTTTGTGTTTCCCTCACTACCATTCTCCACCTTCTGCAAATTGGTCCTCCTCCTTCTCTCCTTCTACATCCCCCACCTCTCTTTCTACATCATGAACCTCCTTTTACATCATCAACATCTCTTACTTCCTAGCACCTTGCTTGGTCAACCGTGCTATGAAACTACCACTGCTTCTTCACTGGCATCTACTACATCTACACTTCTCCCTAGCCAACATGGATTCTCAAGTCCTTTTCGTGCTCTCTTATTCCTTGTAGCTTATCCTTAATAGAGTCTTGATGAATGTGCCCTCTTGTTTTTTTCTTACGGTGGTTATCTTCCTCAATTTTTCTTATTATTATTAGACCTCATCTTGTATTACAATCGTTTCTTCTTCCACTCCCACATTTATCACTTCTTGCACTGCTACACACTTTATTCTTGCAGAATCACAATGCTCTTTATATGTTGCTCTGTCACGATTATTAAGATTTCCACTCTTTGCTCCCTTGTTTGTCATTCATGTTACACCTGATATTATCTCTTATCAAGTGGAATGATAGACCCTATGATACACAAAAAGCCTATGCTTCCCTTACGTCAACAAATTGAGTTGTTAGCTATGAGTCTGCGCTTTTACTTGTTTTAAATCTCATACTCTAAACTAAAATTGTCAAGGCCCTATTCTGCACTTGCAAAGTTTTGTACGTACACATACACACACACAAACACACACACACACATACACACACACACACACACACACACACACACACACACACACACACACACACACACACACACACACACACACACACACACACACATGCATGCATGCACGCATGCACGTGCACGTGTGTGCACATGCACATGCACACATATATGCACATGCACATGCACACGCTCACACACATGCACACGCATGTACACATGAACACACACATTCTTATTTTCTTCATTTGAATGGTGCTAAATAGTTTGTCATCTTGTGGTGTGCATTTTTCCCTCCCTCTCCTCCATCTTCTCTGTAGTTGGGAGATACTACCTTATGCATTCAGTTCTCAATAAGGGTTCTTCTTTTACCCCTCCCCTTTGGACTTTCAGCTATCCCCTTAATAACGCTCACAAAAGATGGGGTAGAGTCGGGGTCTTAATAGGAGTCAACCTCCCCTCAAGTTAGAAACTACATTTCCAACAATTTGCATTGATCAGCAACACTCTCCAAGGCTCAAGAAGAGAAAAAGGATGCCCTATGAGCAAAAGTTTTAATTATTTACTAGTATTTGGGTCCATCTGAAATCTTAGCAAAAGATATGCTCTCCAAATAGTGATGCAAGTAGACTTGACAAGTAAATATGAAAGCTATGCTCTCCAAATAGTGATGCAATTAGATTGGACAAGTAAATAAAGAGATTTGATAATATGTAGTGCCTCAAAAGAGGTAGAATTATTTGGTTAGAGCTCTAAGTTATCCCTTTAGCCTTAGATTAATTGGGTATGCCACATATATACCTAAGAAATCAATCGAATGTCCTTTTGAAAATTAAAGGCCTTTTCAAATACCTTTCTCCTTAGGTTAAGCTATATATATGGAGTACGTTGTTGAGAATAAGGGGCTTGAGAATAGGTGGATGGAAAGTAGAGATAGATTTAAATTATAGATGGGATAATTTATTGAGATTAAGGGCCTTTAGAATAGGTAGATGTAAAGTATAGATGAGCAAACTAACGGAGGAATTAAGTGAGATCCATTAAAATTACTGAAAGGCAAGTATAGACATGAGATGTGGCAATTTGTAGGGTGGCATGTGAGGATTTAAGACAACGCTTTTGGAATTGCCTAACTGATAGACATTTTTATATAAATTAGAAACACCTATATAGCAAAAACATGATTGATGTATAAGTTTTAGATACACTATAAGTGGCATGTGGCTCTCCTTGAAGCTTGGGAATTCCCCTTTCTATTTTGGCTCCTTTACTTTGGCTATGCTATGGCAGATCGTTTGTGCTTGTATGCTATATGCTCTATAGTAAACTAGGAAAATATTTGCCTTCAAACAACCTAGATCCTAACTAGCCTTGCGACTTTGGTTGTGTCTCTATGTAGAGAGAACTTCAAGATTTTCCAACCAAGTCTAGGGGAGGTTTGAGGTTTTGTTCAGAGACTATCTAGGGTCAATGGGTCATCTAAAAATTCACGATATAGTTTATTGTCTTTATAGGGCCATGGCGGTGGCCATCTTAAGGCATATATCTTTTTGGGTCTCTTTTTTCATAGGATTGACCCCTTACAGTATTCAAAAGAGGAACATGTCCAAACATTGAATAATACCATATTACATATTTCCTAGAACATAAAATAGTTTTGGCAATTCATACCATAAAAGTCCCCTCTTTTAGTTGCCACCCCAATATCTTCAAGAGTCTAACCTTTTCTTATGTATTCATTTAGAATGTTAAGTCCATGTATAGATATGGAAAATTCCTTGTGTTATGAAACATTTAGTGCTCACATTTATTGCATGAGGATTAAACATTCTATGAGGCTTTTAGAGCTCACATTTATTGCATGAGGATTAAACATTCTATGAGAAGTCTCATGCTCACATCTATACAAATTAAGCATTCATTTAGAATGTTTAATATATATATAGATATGGAAAATTCATTGTACTATGAGGTGTTTGATGCTCACATTTATTGCATAGGTCATATTTATTAAAAGAAATGACGACGACGTTAAAGATTTAAAAAAGTTTATTGCATCATCCTCAAAACCTATTACAAATGTTTTCACCGTCTTGGTTCCCTACTATTAGGGACAATGTGATTCCATCATCCACGTTGAATTGATCGAACACTTTCGAGATTATGCATTCATTAAAAAATGTATTTTATAGATCAAACAAGTTGGCCTCTACTAGGGTAGCACCCTATGTAGGATAGTGGTGGTGTCATGCAAATGTGCCTCAAATTTTCTCCAGTTTTTTAATTCACAAATCACAATCATCTATACTAGCATAAATATTTATGACATCATATCTTTTTATACAAACATATGGAAGTGAAAATTGTAGACATATCCAAAAGAAGGACATGGATCCTTTATGGGTAGGAGATAAGGAAAGTGCGAGAATGATATCCTTTCCTAGAAACTATGGTAGTGAAAATGATATCTTGTATGAATGATACAAGGAAAAGGTGGGAATGATGGTGGATGAGGCTATCACTCTTTTTTGTATTAAAATGTATCGCCATTTCTCAATAAACATTAATGTGAGAATGATGAAATCAAGGTTGTCAGGAAGTACCATAAGATGGCTCACAAAGACAATCACTCATGACATTAGTGAGACGTTGATGATACGTTTGCGGAACGTTGGAGGGTGGGGCTCAAGGTGACAAGTTGATTAAAAGTAGGAATTCAACTTTCAAGAAAAATACAAAAATAAGGTGAGGTGAGCAAAATGTTCTCATGAGAAGGTGTAGAAATAAGGCATGATGACATACCTAATAGTTGCAAGTGGTGAACGGCATCAGGCATCTCTTTTTGTTAAGCTTACTTGGTGCTAAAAGAAACATAAAAAATTTGCAAGAAGGTACCATGTCCCATTTCCTTTAGGTGCTTGCCCAATAGGGTTATGCGAGCTTAAGAAATACATTGCCTTGGGCAATTACAAGAGGTTCACTTGTCCTTTGGGGATGTAGATGAATAAAGTGCATGGGTGTGTTTCCATGAGGTAGCTCAAGCTTGACTAAGGAAACTTCTTTGTTCTAGGGATGAGTCCTACATGGGATGCCATTTCTTAATGCAGCTATTCTAAGTAGACTCCACAACATTTGCACCTTGTCTTTTGGGGATGCACACACATGAAGGGAAGTGCATAAGTACTAGTAAATTCAGTGCGTGGGTGTGGTTTACTTGAGCTCTACTAAGGGCAATCCTTTGTTCCAAGGGATGGTTTGCTTGAGCTCGACTAAGGGCAATCCTTTGTTCCAAGGGATGGTTTGCTTGAGCTCGACTAAGGGCAATCCTTTGTTCCAAGGGATGAGCACTACATGGATGCCATATTTCTATTCAGCTATTCTAAGTTGATTATGCATCCATCTTTCCAAACAATAGCTATTAACACATGGAATAAAAGTAAAATTGAGATAAGTTTATAGCTCATGAAGGCACTTGCATCAATACTTGCAACAAGAACTTAGTTGTGTAAACAATTAAAATGACTAGTTGAAGGGGAGGATGATTGAGAATAGAAGAAACTCTGTTTCTAAATTAGGAGTTGATCTTTAGTTATGAGATTCCTCATCGAGATGAGAGAGCATATCAAACAACATATTACTTGATATTGGACAACTTCATAAGCTTACAGCTACCGATAATCAACTAACATATCGAGATCTCAAGTTGATGCCACAATTTCCTCACCTAAACTTCTAAAACATAATCTAAATAGAAAACTGTTTGATCTCGGTGTAATTGGCTCTTTTGAGGCTGACTTTCTTTTTTACTTATATAATATAATGAATACTTTATTCCACCAAAAAAAAAAGTTGATGCTGTGATTTGATGTTTTTATGGAAATTAATGAGATGAATTAGGCAGGGTTTGGACTGGGAGCCCGAACGGCCTAGTGTACATGAAAAGGTAGGACATGTCCGCCGGAGTGGTGGTTCACATGACCAAGCAAAAAACTCTTATACAAATTGATCCCTCATAATTACAATGAAATTTCAGTGTCTTTGTGGCTGGGGAAATGACTACCCAATGAACTGGATTCGTGCCTTAAAATTTTCCCATCGTGTGGGCGGCCTTCCAACGTTAGACAACATTTTTTCCTCTCAGCATTTGGGCCCACGACTCTGTGTCCCTTCATAGTTTTTTTAAAAGGTCGTGCGGGCGCCTAGTCTAAACCCACCCTTACGATTGTTTTGAGTGGTTGGGTTAGCGACGAGGGCCCACTCGAGTGCTCCGAGGAATTGGCGATGTGGGCTGAGGAGAGATGGCAATTGTTAGGACACACGAGGTGGACTCAGAGAGAGCCAGAGCGAGAGTTCATGAGAAGATGTGATGAAAATAACAAAGAGTTGGCTAGGCCTTAGCTCATAACGGCCAAGGTGCTTTTTCAAAAACGAAGCACCAAGCGAACGGTCGAGATCGCGCCACGTCACATACCATCCAACGGCTCTGCACAAGGGGCACGCGACTGGCTACAGCCCGTGAGGGGAGCGCGTGGGAGAGGAAGGGAAGCGGGCGGTAGGCGGTTAAGGGGGAGAGAGACCGGTTGGGCCGGTCACCTTCTAAACGACGCGTCCGTTGGTGGGAAAGCCGCCAAAAGCCCCGCTAAAAAAGTGCTCTAAATTAAGCTAACCATAGACAGTGCATCGTCTTATTAGCCTTCACTTTTGCCACCCTGCAGCTCTCGAATTTTTGCTGCATCCATCTCTTCCGAAACCCTTTTACTCCGCAATGCACCCTCCCCTCCGCATTTTCCTCCCCTTCTTTCCCCCTTTCGCACCTTGATCCTCCTGCTATTCGAGTTTTCCTTGAAAAATTCCGTCTGCTGCGCACTCTCCGAAGCTTTCCGAGCCTCTCCAGCTTTCAACCCCCCTGCAACTCTTTTCTCCCCTGAAAATCCCCGCCTATCCACGCATAATCGGAACATTTCGCTCCTATCCGAGCCTCTCTGGCTCTGGAAGTCCTTTTCCCGGAAAAAATCCCCTGTGGACGCAAACAAGAAGCGGGAACTGAAGCATCAACTCCTGCAACGAGCCAGCATGATGGGATCTTTCATCACCAGAGGGATCATGTGAGTTCTTGCGACCTTTTTCAATTCCTCTCGTTTTTTGTTCCTGAATGCCAGGACCTTGGTTTGTGTTGTTTTCCTCTGAAATTGGCCTTTCTCGGCTGCAGAATGGTCGTGGGATACGTTTATCCGGCCTACGAGTGCTTCAAGTGCGTCGAGAAGAACAGGCCTGATGTGGAGCAGCTCCGGTTCTGGTGTCAGTATTGGTAAGTGCGCTGCTCTTTGCCCCTACTTTTAAATTTGACAACGTAGTGGCTTTGCTTCCGTCCTGTTCTCTACCAACTCCTTCGTTGGTGTACGTCCTTATTCCCATCGTTTGGGCTCGAACTTATTCCTTCGATCGTTTGGAAACTCCTGCTCCGTTTCTTTCTCCTTTTCTCGTTCATTTTTTGCTGGTGCCAGTTGCTCCTTTTTTCCTTGTTTCTGCGATGCAACAGACAGTGCCATCTTTAAGTGGCTCCAATCTTCGACTCATGTAGGTGGAAAGGATTAGCTGCAACTTGAACTCCCGAAATTTCGCCCTTGAACCTGCGCGCTTATGCCATTGCTTTTCGCAACAGGCAAAAGCCTAAGCTTGTCGAGCGAAAAATTTCGTAACGTCACCGCTATGTGGTGCTTCCATGTTTAGAGTATGAGCTCTTGTACCTTTTATCAGAATCCAGATAGAAGGTGCAAGGGTTTGCAGTCTGGTCTTCTGTGTATGATAATATCATTCAATGGAGATGCTGTGACTTCAAATGGTTGCATATAGGCACATGCGTCTATGTTATTCTATTCCCCAGGGGGATGGGGGTTGGAGGGCCCCAGCAAACAGATTATGTTCCAAGGCATCAAAAGCAATTGCAAGGACTATCATGTCAAGCAGGCTTGTCTCATACTTTCAGCCATGTGATGAGAGGGCGCACAACTCTCACAGCAGTTTACTTTCAATTTACTGTTCTAGTTCATATTGAACAATGCCCTTATCCTGTAAATTGTTCCTGAGGATACTGCAAGTTATGTGCTTAGAATGGTGTACTAATCGTATCATATTAACCTTCTGGAAGTCCTTTTGGTATTCTTGTGTGGGACTAGCTCCTCTCTCTTTCTCCCCCCTCCCTCTCTCTCTTCCTTGCTTCCTTGTGCTGTCTGTCTCACGTGGCTGATAGTCCAATTAACACATGACAATTGATATAAATACTACTTTCTCTGTTTGAAACTTTGTTCCAGGATCATTATTGCAGTTCTGACTGTGCTCGAGAGAGTTGGGGATACCTTTGTATCATGGTATCTTTCTTGTGGAAACCCTTGGAAGATGGTTTATTTGCTTCATTACTACACCTTTTAATTTGGTGGTGCAGGCTCTTTCCTTCCCCGTTGTGTTAATCATGCTGGTTCTCTTTGCAGGCTACCAATGTACAGCGAGGCAAAGCTTGCATTTATTATCTATCTATGGTATCCAAAGACAAAGGTATGCCAACATTTTCCTTTCTTCCAAGAATAAAATATCACCTTCTTGGTGTGTTGGGTTTTCTTCCAATAATCAGTAAAGCATGCTTGTTAAGAATAAGTTGTTCTTTTGCCCCTGTCGGTGGTGGTTTTCAGTGAAACATGACGGTGTTTTATGTTAGGGTTTGCATGGGAGAAATCAAGGAGACTAAAAAATAAGGTAGACGTGGCACACACTGAGGCTTCCCAGCAGGATACAACAAGTAGAAACCTAGCTTAGTATTGGCATTAGAAGCTGATCATAACCAAGAGAGCTTGAAATTACATAGGCTTTGTTTGTGACCTCTTTTTTTCATCACTTCACTTTTCCATAACCTCTACGATGTGCCTTCTTCTCAAGTGCAAGGCTTCATCCTGCCTGAGTGTGCCCTCCCTCTGTAGCGTTGACAGAAACTCAGTAAGAATATCTTTGTATGAATCAATGTTTTGTCCCTCTTTTGTGTGTGCGTGCGTGTGTGTGTGTGTGTGTGGGAGAGAGAGAGAGAGAGAGAGAGAGAGAGAGAGAGAGAGAGAGAGAGAGAATGGCTCACATGGATAAAAGGAGATTTCATGCTAATGCATCAAGTTTGGGCACCCATAGTTCCCTCTATCCTCATACTTCAGTGCTATGTAACTGTGCCTTGTTTTTGAGTATCAAGTTAGTTTTTTAATAGATAGATCCGCTTTCCTTAAATTTCTTTTCAAGCTTGTAGATGTTATCTGCTGTCTTGAACGCCTTGTACACTGAATCAGAAGATTTCCTGGGTAAACCCCGGCAGGCTTAGTACAGTGCTACACTGCATGAGCATTTTGCTTGTTTCTCCCTTTCTGGCGTTAGGTTTTAGTTTCTTCAAAATGCTGATGGCATCTTATTCTTGGGTCTCGACGATTCCCCCCCCCATGCTCCTGTTCCGCTTCCTTTCGTGTAGTCCTCTTTTGTTGTAACTTTTGTTTTCAAAGTTCTTACGGTTGTATATATCATAGTTGTATGAGGGTGTTTAGTAACTTTGTTTATTACTAATAAGCATCGTCTTGATGTGTATTCATCAGGGAACCACATATGTTTATTCAACATTTCTAAAGCCCTTTGTGGCTAATCATGAGATGGAGATTGACCGGAACTTGAATGAGCTGAAAACAAGAGCAGGCGATCTGGCATTTCATTATTGGCAGAGGGCCTCAGCATATGCCCAGTCTAGGTCCATGGAAATTCTTCAGTATGTTGCGTCGCAGTCACCTTCTTCAAGACCTCAACAAGGCACGGTAAGACTTTTATAAAATTACTCATGGCTCTTCAAGTTATTCCTTGCAGAAATCTTACAGATTTCCTAGTGATGGCCATTTGTGAAGGCTTAGTACTCAACTAGACAGCTCATATTAGCTGTTGTGTCTGACAGTTTATTGCTCATTAGTTCTGACAATTAAAAGAAAGAGGGAATCTGCCCTTGTCCCTAAGGTCTTACTTGTGATCCACCTATTCTAATTAATTAATACGAAAGGATCCAAAGTGCATCCAGTAGGTGTGCTGAGTTCAGGCACTCCAAACGATCCAAAATGGGAGCTATGCTAATCTTGTTACTAGATTGCAAGCACTATTGGGGAATTAGTGGCCCCTACCCTTGTGGGCATTTCTAGAAAACTGTGTGTGTCTGTGTGGGTGTGTGTCAATGGAGGGATAATTGCCCCAAAGGAGCGCACAGCTGCCATATATACATATGATCTGACATATTAGTTGGTGATATGGGAAACATCGATGATACGGGCTAAAGGCCCTAGGCCATCCTGAACCCCTTGGGCCCTTACGTGGATTGGGCTGAGATGATTGCCAGGTGGGTTTAGATCTCCTACAGCCTAGTATACAAGTTTGACGCACATTTGTATACAAGTTCTCCTACAGCCTCAAACTGTGCTGAGCTCTGTAATGGTTCTCTCTCCTTTTCTCACTGGTGCCAAGTGTTTACTCAAACAGACAGATAAGCCTCATTCAGAATTGAGTGTTTCAGACTAATTGAACATACTGAAGTTGCCTGGGACAGTGCACATACAAGGGATCCCTTAAGGCACCCATGTGTGGCGGCGTGCCTCCTCAAGGCCCGAGCAAGTGTTGTTTGCCTAGTCACTTCCCTTAAGGCATCCTCAAGGCCCGAGCAAAGCCTTGCTGATATGGCCCTTCTTAACCGTAGGAGCAGCTCAATGATTGTTGATTGTATACAAATGCTTCTGCACGTGTTCTGTTGCCCTTCTCACTATTGCTGGGTCTCCAACACAAGCGAACAGGTTGGCCTCATTCAGAAGTCTGGATACCAGACTCATTGAGCTTGTTCAGTTCGGTGCCCTGTTCAAACTTGCTGCCCACCTGGAACTAGTTGGTCTGACTGGGTTGGACTCACCAGTCAAGGGCGTCCTACTTTAGGCAGCTCTGCTATAGTACATGCTTCACATCTTTAATCTCGTGTGTTGCCTCCCTGCAAGTATCGCATCTTCTTTTATGGTTGTTTGGCCATTTCACCTCTCCTATTAGTTGCCTCTACCTGCTGTCGCATAAGGCTTTCACTACCTCCACAGCGTTGTGTCATCAGAAAATACATTTCGGCCTGCAGAAATGCTTAGAGACATTTCTTGATGTAATGTTTCTACGAAACTTCAGCGGGGCACCTCTGAATCCTACACTGAAGTCAGAAACAGCTGAAACTTGAAACTTTGAAATAGAGATAGAGAGATGGATGCACATATACTCTCAGACATGGATGCACTCTGCATGCGCGCACACACAGCTCAAAAGTACATCAGCTGAAAATCTCAGTATATGACAGTATATGACAAGTATACATTATAGTCTATGTAATGAGTCTGCAGACAATCAAAAAAAGATTGCTGCAGAGAGCTTTTGAAAATGGAAAAAGTGCAAAAAGTAGGATCACCAAAGACACACACACACACACACACACACACACACACACACACACACACACACACGCCTGTCTATGTATCTTATGTTTCATCTGGAAGACCAGAAGCTCAACACAGCTCTCTTCAAGGGCACTAACCATGTGTTATAAAAATCACGCACAGTCAACAAATCCCCCCCCACCCACAAGACACCACCACAAAACAGCCCCCCAAAAAAGGAACAAGGAAACAAAATTTATGTGCATGTATTTGCATTCCTGTGGGTGTTTACCCTTTTTAGAACAAAATTATTCATCTGTCATGTACAACATTTGGTAGAGAAGCATACGTAATCCTTGTTGGGCAAATTGATGTACTTGGGTTGCCTTGAGTCTAGAGGCTAGGAGTTGTATGAATAAACATGCGTGTGTGTTTATGGTGTGATTAGTTAGTGTGGTTGGAGTTGGTTACCACCTAAGTAGGTTGAGGGAATCAAGGAAGGTGATTGAGAAGAAGTCGGATCTAGATGCTCTATTATGACATCATATGTGATGTCATTCCTTTGTATTCTCAAGCCTACTTAAAGGCCACCACTCGTGAATAAAGTGAGTTGAGTCATTTTCTTTCATGGTGTTCATCTATCCATCATGATACGATTTCATCCACCTTAGGTATTCCACAATCCTTAGTCTTTTAACCCTGCTTAACCTAGTTATAACTTCTGCGTTTCGTATGAGGGAAGAAAATGGACGAGCTTAAGAGAAACATTTTTCTTAGTTTCATAAAGACATCACCTTCCATTTTGAGAATTTATGTCCATGCTATCCTTTTTCATGACTGAGTGTACCTTTACCTGTCCAGACCTGGTCAAAACTTAGGATGGTGGTGTGATGGTCTGCATGTGCTTACATACAAGTGGATTGTATATTGTATTATGCCCATGCTGTGTGACCTGCACCTTTGGCCAATAGTCACATGGCAAAATTTGTATGCTGTGAATATTTTTTAGCAGACCTCTGTAAACTGAAGACTGCCTGTTTCTGCTTGTAAGTTCACTGTCTTATACACTTGATTGTTTCGCAATCAGCAGCTCCTGCAGTCTGATAAGGAAGTCATGCTCTTCTTGTAGGAGCCACAAGAAAGATGATCACCTTTGGCAATTGTCAAGATTGTCATGCAAAATTTTTGTAGAAATTGTTACTAGATGAAATCTATGGTTTATATCAGAGAGACATAGACAATGGATTTGTGATATTGATGGGAACCATGAGATGTTGGGAAAGGGGTGGGGGCTATACAAGAATTTTCTCACCTGGATTCAAGAAGACTTTAGGCTTCCTTCATTCTTATGCAAACTGTGATGATGTTGGAGCAGCTAAACATGTGTTCTTCGAGCTAAAGCATGATGATTGAAACTGATCTTCAATCTCCATTTTTCTCTCAAAGTTTGGTAGAATACACTTTGTGGCAAGCAATAGGTTCTGCTCATTTGTGTGCATCCACCTTTAGTGCAGTTAACATAAATCGCTTTTAGCATGGAAAGAATATCAACCTCTCCTTTTCACTCACAATTTGTGCTTTAATACATTTTGTGAGTCTTTTCATTTGCATGCTGATCGCTGATGTTAAAACTTGTCGCTCCTAGATTCTTACATTAAAACAAGATGATTCAAATAGATATTTAATCTCCACTTTTCTCACTAAAAAATTGTGCTTGAATTGGATCATGAATGTATAGGGTAAACCTAAAGGATGGCTTTGGAGGTCGGCGGAGTGACTTTGAGAACTAACTTTGACGAACTCTCAATTTAATGAATATTGGAGCTCATGCATACTTTTGGAACTTTCAGACCAATTTGTTGCAATTGAGTGCTTGTGCCCTCTCGATTACTGATTACTAATCTAAGTGATATCCTCATTGAATTGAAAATTTTTACTTCAAAGAAACAAAAAATGTATTCACAAGTCCTGAGAGGACAGAATGACGCTGGAGGTATTTTCTGTCATTCTTTCATCCTGAGACTTTTTTTGCTACACATGCACAGTGAGATTTAGAATGAACATGCAGAAACAGAGAGAGAGAGAGAGAGAGAGAGAGAGAGAGAGAGAGAGGTGAATATGATTTTTTGATTGCCTGTTTTTTTTTTGGGGGGGGGGCGTGGGACCATCAGAGTGTTTCTCAATTTCATCCACCTATACCTCCACCACCCCCTGGCTATCAGCAGCCACCTCCAGGCTACCAGCCCCAGGCACCGCCTCCACCACCACCTAGCTATCAGCCATCTGCACCTGTGCTGCCTACAAGTTACTTGTCCCAGTCTGCTCCGACACCTAATGCAGGATACCAACCACTGCCTCCAACAGCACCGGGTTACTCTCAGCAGCTGCCTGGCTACTCACAACAGCCGCCAGGTTTGCACCAGCGATCTTATTATACAAATGAAGAGGAAGCAGAATATGAGGTAATGGATATAGCAGAACATCCACCTGTGTCACAGCCCGTTGTTAATATGCCTGCCCAAAATGCTTACATGACAAGAAGTCGGCAAAGATCTCGCAGGCAACAATAAGGTGATGCATACAGGAATGGTCATCTTATAGAGTGACGAAGGTGAGGCATATGGTTTGCAGGTGGATGAACTCTGTGATCAGCTGGAGTACAAATGTTTATCGTTCGTATTTTCTGACATGACACAGTTTTTTTGTGCTTGCACCCTTTGCCGACATGCATGTAGGTGGGTGTCATTGCATTTTGTTCCATACCAAGTTCACACTGCTCATAGTAACGTGTTGGTAGATATCCTCATTGAAGGCAAAACCTCTTGTTCAGGAAATTTGTAAATATTCAAACGAATAGAACAGTATTTTAAGGTCGTAATCTTCATAATTATTCCTTGTTACGAAAACTCAAGCATGTTTCTTAGTCAGAATTGCAAGGAGGGCGAGGAATAGAGGTTTGGAGGGGGTAAAGGAGAGCTTGAAATGGAAATCGTCTTGTAAGAAAGCTCATTGTGCTTTTGTGATATTCCGAACCTGTTCAAATGATCGTGGAGTTCATAGCCTAGATGAGTTAGCCATAGGGCTGCAGTGAAGGTGATGAATGTGGACTGGTCAAAGGAGACTATCTCGTAAATGGAATGATTTCTGAAGGTTGTAGGCTGACAATGACACGTGTCTTGAAAAAAGCTTTGTGCTTTGTGTCTTTGTAACTCAGGCTCCTTTTGCAAAAGTTAATGGTTTCTTATATATGCTAGTAAATCATGGGAAATTGTCTTTAGTAATTTACTTTACTGCAGACGTCTTATCAGATGGGAAGCAAATGACTATCATGAGATTGAAAATGCACACTGTGTTGTGTTTTTAAAGGATGAGTTTGGGCATGTTCCTCGATTCATCTAGATCTATACATCTGCTGTATTAGTGGACATGTGAATTTCACCTTCTGAAGTTTTCATCCTGTTGCATCGTAATGATATTGTGATAAATTCTATCTATCTTAAGTGGTGTGCTGTCCTAGATGGTCTAAGCATTTTTTTGCTTGGATGTTGGTATGAGAGATACCTAAATGAAATCGTATAGTCTTCACAAGAAATTGTAGCTTGGATGAAGAGAATATGGACACTTTTTCATTAGCCTTCTCCTTTAGTGCTAGCCTTTATCACTGCTGAGTTTGCCCTTCACCTCTGGAGTGTCGGTAGAAGCTCAAGTATGTCTAAGTGTATGGATTTGTATATGTCATAGCATATGTTTATACTATGATCTACCCCAGAGTTGGGCACTGATGATGCTAGTAGGAATGTTATAGTAGCTAGCCCTTAGAATGCGTTATGATGGAGTTTATGGTTTTTAACCTTATGAATGAGTATGTCCTCCCTAACATTGAAAAATGGGAAATTCTTAGTAATTAGTTATCGAGAAATGAAGAGGGGTAAAAAGGAAGAGGGCAAGGCCATGATCAAAACTAAGGGATAAAGGGGGAGGGGAGGAGTTTCAATCGAAGAATAATGGAGGGTAGGGTGCATTAAAGAGGAAGCTACATGAGATTGGGGATGAGGGAGAGGGACTACTTATGAAGGGGGTTTTAGAGAAGGGAACATGCAAAAGGGGGAGGGGGAAGAGGGACCACTTTTAATACTATAGTTATCTCTAGAGAAGCTATACTACTCTATAACTTAGTGGTAGAGCTCACAAGTTTGAAACACAAGATTATGGATTCAAATCCCTTCTTGAATTTCACATATAATGTGCACCCATCTTTAGACCTATGCATAAAATAAAATAATCCATGTACAAACATGGGTTCATTAGCTTCCACGGGCCAAAACAAGTACAAAACAAATATGAATAAAATAAAGTTGAGAGAGGATGTCCCCATAACATTGACTACTATGAAATTGAAATTGCACTAGGTGTAGTTTTTAGAGGTTTGAGTTTGGCCATGTTTCTAGATTCACACACACACTCAGCACCTATGCTAGCACTAGGATTTACAAGACTTGAAAAGCTAGACTCTTATCACGGATGTTGACATATATGTCCGTCTGTAGACATGCAAACAATTGAATATATGTTTGTGTGTGTGTGTTATATATATATATATATAGAGAGACAGAGAGAGAGAGAGAGAGAGAGAGAGAGAGAGAGAGAGAGAGAGAGAGAGAGAGAACCTTGGCAACTTGTCAAGAACTTCGTATCATTGTGATTGTGACTTCTAGTTCTATTAATCTCTCGACATGGCAGCTCAGTAATGGGACTTCCAAGTTCTAGTGTTTACATAACGGTGCTTTTATATGTCGATTTAGAAATTTAATCATATTAGAGTAATAAAGAAAATTCATTTTGTTGTTATATCTTGGACTTTTGGCTTTCGGTATGCTTAGGGTTTTTGAAAGTAGAACCAAAATCCAAAGTGTGGGAGAGTTCTTAGGTTTGTACTATTTTTTGAGGTCATCTGGTTCTAGGCACATTTGATTTTATATACTCCCCCACTCGTTTTGTAATCTCCTTGGCGTTTTCTCTCCCTTTGCGGGTTTCTCTTGCATGAACCATGTGACGTACTTAGTACTTTTATTTCTTGTCACACAGGATTTAGTCTCGGGCAGGGGAGTCCATTGTGGCCCCACCCTTAGGTTTCATTGTATTTAGTTTCTTTCTAATGTCATAGTCCCTTTGGTCTTTCATACATGTTAATAAACTTTCTATTGTATTTGGTTTTTTTTATATCTCATAGGCCCTTTGGTCTTTAGTGGCCCCACCCTTAGGTTTCATTGTATCTGGTTTCTTTTTAGTCTCATAGACCCTTTGGTCTTTCATAGACGTTAATCTCTCGCTCTCTCTCTCTCTGTTATTATTATTCTTTTCATATTTCTTATCTTCCTTTTTGTTGTCATAGTTTTGCTGATTAGATTGGCATTCAATAGTTTCGTAATAGTTTCGTAAGCATTGGGTTCATCCATGACAATCTAGAATTTTAGAAACCAGATGGCAACCTAGGCTTTACTCATCAGAATTTGCCTTGTAGCAGCTGCTTACCAAGTCATTTATTTTTAATCTTCTTGCTCTAGGAGTCTTGTTTCACGTCTCTTACAAATCTCCTCCTTCACTTGTCTCTTTTTCTTTCCTTTGTTCTTTCGCTTGTTTAAAAAAATACATAATATGCAAGATTGGATATATTCTAGTCTTATGAAGGTATGTATATATGTGTGTACGTATATGTGTACGTATATGTATATGTACATGTATACATATACATATACGCATACGTACATGCATATGTACATGTAGATATACGTATATATGTATGTGTATACATACACATTTGTATGGACGCGCAGACACACACACTGAGTCATTGTCTACATTGAATTACACGTGAATTTTAGTTCAATAGCTCAAAGGTTGTATTTTGAAACATGTTATATGGATTGGTGCAAAGAAGAATTCGGGCGTCTTGTTGAATTCAAGTGATGTGAGCTTTGTTAGCTTGCTATATGATTATTCCAAGAATCCACCTTGCTCTTGTTGACTATAACAAGTTTATCAATGTCTTTTTTGTGTCTTTTATTTTCGAATCTTGTCTTGTGCAATTGATTGATATGAGAGGTGAATGTTGTTAGCATAATATTACTTTTACTTCTTGAGAGTTGTATGTTGATGATAATGCTCACTTTAACTAAAAGGTCTTCTACACAATGACTTTATCGTCAAAAATTTCAACTATGGATATTTCTTCTAGTTGTCCTTGTTGTTGAGATGTGACTATCAAATATTCTCTATGTCCTCATCAAAGTTGATGAAAGATTGGTTTTTAAGTAGTGCTTCTTTATCACATGATGTGTGTGAATTATAGAGATTTGAGGGTGAGGATTTTGTTGCTACATTCTTTGGAACTTAGAGAGGTATTTAATAAGGAGATAGGAATGAGGTTGTCAATGATGATGCTTAAGACATGCATTTAGAATCCCTAGTATAATGGTTTCATTTAGGTGTCTGGTAGCAATGATTGTGTTGATCCATTTGATTCAAAACCACTTGAGGTACTTTGCCTTTTTCTAAGTGTTAATTAAGTTAAAGGGGAATATCTACATGCACCTTTACTATTTTTATAGCTTGTTACTCTCACCTATAGGCGTTGTGCATGCACACACATGGGATTTGATAGGTGTCTATTTGGTTCATGCAAAGACCATTTTGAGCATTTGGACTATCATGTATACCATCTCGTAATTTGGTAGTTGACATTTTGTCAGCTTGCCACACTCACTTTATGTCTTACTTTTACATTTTACACTACTTACGTTGAAAAATTGTGGTTGACTGTGCACATAACCTATGTGTCTAGTTGTGTACATTTATAAAATTGTAGAATCTAAAATATGTAAACCTTGACTTGTCTTTATGGGCTCCATGTTTGGAGCCATGAATTGCAAAATACTTCTTTCTTTATACACCTTTAGGGGAGTTTAGTGATTGCAAATAGCCTCTTTTCTTATTGGCTCCATGTTTGGAACCGTGGAGTTTAGTGATTGTAAATGACTTCTTTCTTTATACATCTTTAGTGGATACATGCCCATCTCAATGTTTTGAGAGATCTCAACAAAGGAAGTGGAACGGAAGAAGGTGAGAGAGAGGAGAGCCAGAAGAGAGAGGCACACAAGTTTTGGTGGGTGCAGAACACCCTAATCTTCTATGTCATCCATATATATATGTGTTTGAGTATTATACATAACTAGGGTTAAAGTACAGTGGCCTTTAACGTCCACAACCTCCCACTTAAAGGCCAATGTGCTATTAAGGGAAAACAACCAGTGGACATACTATCCAATGCCCATCAATACATGACAATACTCAAATTGTTAATTAGGTAGACTCTTTGTTAGCATATCTATAGGGTTATCATCTGTATGAACCTTGACAAGCTCTATGCACTTGTCCTCAAGTACCTCCCTGATGAAATGCTACATGGCCTCAATGTGTTCGGTCTTTGCATGAAAGACCGGATTCCGTGCTAGCTGAATAGCACTCATGGAATCACTATGCAATGTTAGTACCCCTGTACGAATCCCCAAATCTCCCACTAGTCGATCAAGCCATATGGCCTCCTTGCAACCCTTTGTGGCTCCAACATACTCAGCCTTTGTCATAGATAAAGCAATGCACTTTTGTGCGCCAGACATCCATGACAATTCACCACCTGCAAACATGAACACATAACAAGAAGTGGATCTCCTGTTATCCACATGCCTTGCATAGTCTGAATCTGTGTACACATATCTCTCCTTTGCCAAAGCAAATACACATCTCCTTGGTACACTTCATGTACCTCATGATGCACTTAATTGCCTCCCAATGCCTCTTTCCTGGATTAGCCATATACCGGCTAACAACTCCCACTACAAATGCAATGTCTGGTCTAGTAGCTATCATAACATACATAAGGCTTCCAACCACTGATGCATAAGGAACCTTGGCCATCATGGCCCTCTCATATGATTTGGGACTATCTGCCAGACTCAGTTTCACATATGGAGGTAATGGAGTACTTACTGCCTTCACCCCCTCCATATTGAAATACTTCAACACTTTTGTATCATACTCCTATGAAAGCCAAAGGAGTTTCCTACTCTGGTCATGCGTGATGTGCATACCAAGAATATGACCTACATGTCCCAAATCCTACTCTCATTTGTGTATATTGAGGCATCTCAGGTTCTATTTTTACTAGTGATCATTGCCATATGGCCATGATTTTTAGATATACCCTATGCAAATCACTATGGTTGTAATTTGAGCCGTGTGTGCTCATTCGTGGTTTGCATTGGGTTCCACTGGAGATGCTTTACAAGCCATTTGGATGCATTGTGATCCTTGTTGTATGCACTGATAGGCCTAGAATTTCTTGTGAGATGCTTTATTGATGGATGTTTAGCTCACAGATGCTATTTTATGCTGAGGGAAAGCTTCGACACATTACAATTGATGCACTCGTAGTGTTATGCTCTCTTGGATGAGACATTATTGATGCTGATGCCCATGGACATAGTATATGCTTGAGGCATTTGGCTCTTACTGGCATTGGGTTTGCCATTGTTGTGTCATTGCAGGTTGACATTTTCTTTCGGGCCAGATTTGGTCATACATAGTATATGTACATGAGTCAGATGCATTTTGATGCTTTGATCCTTGAGTTATGGTGACACTATCCTTCATTAAGGTAGACATATTTGGGTGCACTTGGTATTTGGTGTGATTTCTCTCTTAGAGATACTAGCATTTGGGATTTTGTTTCATTTGCAACATGGCATTGTCTTCCATGTCTAAAAAAGATTTTTTCAACATTAAAAGGTTTGATGGGACAAACTTTTCTTTATGGAAAGAGCAGATAAGAGATGTGCTTATTCAAAAGAAGCAGATTAAACCCTTGGTAGGGATTTGATCTAAGCACGAAACATTGAGTGTTACCATTATGGCAAGAAGGGCCACATGAAAAAGGATTGCTACAAGCTGAAAAGAGAGAAAAAGGATAAGAAAAAGAATGCAAATAAGATGGAAGAGAGTCCAAGGGAGGACAAAGGGAAAATGAAGATTGAGGAGATCAATGCAGTCATCACTACTGATAATAGTGACAATGACATTCTCTTCATGTCTAGTCTACCTACAAAGTTGCTTACCACTTCAGATGACGCATATTCCCAGGATTGGATTTTGGATTCTAGTGCTTCATTCCATGTTACTCCCATAGGAAATGGCTCTCCACTTATGGCAGTGGAAAGACAGGTTGTGTGCATCTTGGAAATAACTATGCATGATGTGACGTAGTGGGAGTAGGTGAAATAAAGTTTTCTTTTGCAAATGGGTTTGCATTTGTTTTGAAAAATGTGAGACATGTTCCTAAGCTGACCAAGAGTCTTATTTTAGCGAGTCAGCTAGATGATGTTGGTTTTCAAACCACCTTTGATTTTCAGAGTTGAAAAATTCAGAAGGGCTCTATGGTTTTGGCAAAAGGTGCCAAGTGTGGGACATTGTATGCCTTACATGTATCAGGGGGGATCATGTTGTTGTAATAACCGAGCAACCAAGTATTTCTTTGTGGCATTGCTGGTTGGGGCACATGAGCCAGAATGGAATGAAACTCTTATGCTGTTTGGGTTATATACCGCATTTGAGCTTTTCTGACTTTGAATTTTGTGAGCATTCTCTTTATGGGAAGTAGATTAAATTAGCCCATAATAGAAGGGGAAAGTAAGGGCTTGAAAGGCTTGATTTCGTGCATTCTGATGTATGTGGTCCCATGCCTACCCGGTCAGTAGGCGGGGCTGAATACTATGTGACATTCATTGATGTTGCAACTAGGAAAGTACGGGCATATGCTAAAGCTCGGAAGAGCGATGTGTTCTGGGTATTTCAAAAATTGATGGCTTTGGTTGAAAATCAGTTAGGTAGAATGCTTAAATGCCTACAGATTGACAATGGTGAAGAGTATCTCTCTCATGACGTTCACCATTTCTGTGATACACATGGGATCAAGAGGGAGGTCACGTCCCCTCGTACTCTAGAGCAAAATCTAGTTACAGAATAGATGAACTGCACTATTGAGGAAAGGTTGCAATGTATGCTTTCCAATGCAAGTCTTTCTAGTGGTTTTTGGGTTGAGGCAATATTGCAGTGCATGTGATCAATAGATTAGCTAGTAAGAGTTTGGATGGTGGTATTCCTGAAAAGGAATGCCTTTTAGTGTAGAGGCAGTGATCAATTTCACTTCTTTTGAAACCCTAGGACCAAATGAAAGCATCAAACTTCTAATACCATTCTCTAGGTGCTTGCTTAAGCCCATAGAGACTCTCTTTTAGCTTGCAAACCAAATGTTCTTTTCCCTTTTCTTCAAAGCCTTCCAGCTGTACCATGTAAATTTCCTCATGCAGATCCCCATGCAAGAAAGCTCTCTTGACATCCATTTGCATAAGCTCCATATCCTTTGTTGCCAGTAGTCCAAGTACACATCTAAGTGTGGTCATCTTCATAACTAAGAGAAGATCTCATCAAAGTCCACACCCTTTTCTTGCTTGAACCCTTCAGCAACCAAATGGGCCTTGTACTTAGGCACATCATCACCTGTGACGTTCATCTTGTAGATCCATTTACATGGCAATGCTTTCTTTCCATGTGGCAAAGAAACCAAGTCCCAAGTCTTTATTTTCATGATTGAATTCACCTATAATTGCATAGCACACTCCCACTTGCACTGATCCTCGTGCATCATAGCCTCTCTGTAGCAAGTAGGCTCCCCGCAATTAGTAAGCATCACATAGTTTGCCCCTGAAACAAATCTCTTAGGTGGTCTAGATACTCTAGATGATCTTCTCAAGGGCATTTCAGCTTGCCGTCCCACCTACATATCAGCCACATTTGGCTCATAATTTCCACTAATAGATGATCCATCATCTACCCTTGATTGTGTACCCATAGGAGTGTCTGGTGGCACCATTTCCTACAAATATGATGCATGGACAGCTTGCCATCTATCAACGTATGCAGGTGGATTCACATCTTGGAAAGTGATTCTCCTCATGTCCATATCCCTCGTGGGTGTCTTATGCATCTTCTTCTCATTGTAGACCACATCATGGCTTCGTATGATCTTCTTTACTTCTGGATCCCAGAGACGATAGCCCATCTCTCCACTTTCACCATAACCCCGAAAGATGCATTTCCTAGACTTAGGATCTTCTTCTGAAGCTCTTTTGGCACATGTGCATATGCCTCACACCTAGGGTGTCACTGTATAATTGGACTTAGCAAGAAAATATGCAATTATCTCTCTTTTGCTGGAACTCAAAAATCCTAACCGATGAATGGAAAATGGGGAGTCAACCCTTACAATTGACCTATAATCCAAAAATCAAACGTTTGAACCTTTGCATGGATTTTGACAGAGAAACAGATGATTCGGCACCTTAGAGAGACGGAACTTCTCCAAATCTACCTAGAATCATGCAAGAGCTAGCAGGTAGGGGATTTTGAGCCTTCGAAATGCAATGGAATAGACGGTTTTGAAAACCGTGGTCCCAATCACCGGGTCCGACACACAAACCGAAAAACGTTTTTGTAAACAGATCTCTTTGTAAACACCACCAGAGTGCAAATGATCAGCAACACAAAAGTTTTAGGACCTCCTGATTTCACCGGAACTGACAGATCTATGAATGGTTACTTCAAACTCGAGTTCTAACACACTGTTAGAAAAACGTTGAAGTAGAGACAGTGAATAAAAAATCCAACAAAATGATGCCAAATTCAATAATAAAGGTGTTTCCAAACTCTCGAAGTGCAATGGACACCAAAGGCAGGGAATGGTTGCCTCTACAGGTCATTCCAGACTCTTAGTCGTCGTGGAAAGGAATAGGGGAATCATCCAAAACCGTCTTTTTTTGCCCCAAAACCATTGAGAGAACTTTCCAAAGGTTTCTGCAAGATCTCTGTACACCAGGATGCAGGATCTCAACCATGGAAGCAAAACAATAGAAGGTGAGAGAGAGGGAGAGACAAAAGAGAGAGCCACATAAGTTTTAGTGGGTATAGAACACCCTAATCTTCTATGTCATCCATATATTTATGTGTTTGAGTATTGTACATATCTGGGGTTAAGGTACAGTGGCCTTTAACCTCCAAAAGGTTTGTCCACGCATTGAAGTGTGCATTTTTATTTGTCCTTGCATTTGTTGTGGTTGCAACCTGCTACTCTACCCAAGGGTTTTTCAATTCATTTATTAATTCTAGTTGTTCTCAATATTTATTAATTCTAGTTGTTATTAAAAATCATCCTATCTTCTAACCAGCGCTTTATATGGTTACTCCCCATGAACTAATTCTAGACTTAGCTTGGTAGTCGTTACCAGTTGGGTAGTATTGATGCTAGTGGCTCTTGATGCTCTTGAAATATATCCACCTTTATATGATCCTCTTGTACAAGGCTAGGGATTGAACTCGATTGATAGTGTGTGAGTTCTATCAATCACACTTCCTAGCATTCCATATTACTTTGCATTGGGGGGTTTGTAACGGGGGACTCTGGCTTGCATGGTTCTTGCTCTGAACCCATGTTGACTTAGTTGGGAAGATAAATGTCATAAACAACTCTCCCCTTTATCAGAATCATAGTAAGAAAATACTGAAAATCGATATGCTTATAGAATCTTAAATGTAAAGAAATCACAATCATATCTCTTGAGGGAGATGAATAATTTGGAAGGAAAAAAGCGTTCATTATGCAGAAAGGGTGTACATAGGATTAAGGAAGACATTCTCATAATGGGAGAAGCAAATATCCTAAGAAGTCCATAAGTGTATGGACAAGAGGCGCAGTCATAGAAGTGTATGCATTTAGAAGTTTTAGGCATATAGAAAGTACCTCAACGTAGATGTATGCAATGAAAGGGAACTCAACATATTTAGATATATAAGAACATATATGTATGATAAGAGAACTCAGCGTGGCTAAAGGATCGTAACCCATGTTGAGTGAAAGGAACACATGCAAATATCTTGCAAGTTATCTAGAGAAGACACAAGTAAGAAACATAAGTATATGAAGGTTGTGCATATGGAGTGTGAGCACTTTGAATAGGGAGTGTAAATATGTATGAACAAGGAGCATAGAAAAGAAAATTGAGTGTATGGATAAAGAAGCAAGGAATATGGAGTGGAAGAATGAATCATGGAGCATAAGCATGAAAAATGGAGCATAGGTATGCACAAGGAACACAAGTAAAGAAGGAAGGCGACAAAGTTAATGTGAACACATTCAAGGATAGGTGTGACAGTTTGGTAGCTTGTGTAAATGAACATAGAGAAGAACTGTTGTGGAAATGATATGTAGATAAAGTATGAAAACCTGAGAATCCATGTGAACAGAAGTGCAAGATCAATTAGGAGAGTCTGGACTAAGGAGTTTGTAATAGATCAATGTGTATGGAAGGAAGCTTGATGTTGAGGGAGGTATGGGGAAGATGGCACTGAGGTTTGTAGGGAGATGTCTTGTTAAGTCTGTAGGGCAGAAATAAAAAAGAAGAGAGTGAAATAGAAAGAAAAATTTATTCGTAAGGAACCATGGATGTATAAACCAAAAACGTGACTAAGCATAAGACAAGACAAGGAACCTGAGAGTCCATAACTAGCACTATAGCTAGTGGTGGTGAGGTTGCTAAACATCGGTGAGGTAGAGGTGTTGCACAACGGATGAGGCTGGTGAACTAGGAGTGTAAGTTTGATCTTCGAGGTGAAGCAAAGGTGATAATCTATGAAGTGGCTAGAGATGGCAAGGTATCAAGGAGGGGTGTAGAAGTCCAATGAAGGAGAGGAGAGTAAACAATTTTGTAGTAGAAGGTGTGAGTGGCATAAGGTTATATAAACGTTGCAATGACTCTTGATGTTTTAGTTGCCTTGAAAGGACTCAAATATGAAGAACCATTTTAGTTTCCTAAAAGGACACAAATATGAACGAGTTGTGAATCGTTAAGAATCAAAAGGTATGTACAAGAGTTATAGAGCAAGGGGTAAGTGATTAATGTATAAGAAAGCTTTATACTCCAAAAGAAGTGTGGTAGAGAGGTAAGGACATGAGGGATGGAAGATTGGGGAAATGAATAATGTGAAGAACAAAATATTGAGAAGGAATATTAAGTGTGTGGGTAGCGAGTTGGTAGTGGGAAAGGTAAAAATCAAGACGGTTCTTCTTTGAAGAGAGGTATGAGTGATACCATAATAAATTGGAAAGGGTTATAGCTGAATAGTATGTATGGTAGAATTAGTGAAAAGATAAAGTTGTCAAAAACACGAAAGTGGAGAGAGGGAAGTAAGTGTGTGTGATATATAAGGTTGACATCTTCTATACATATGTATTTACAAATGAGAATATTATCCAAATTATTTTTATTTAAATGATATTTCATGGATCTACAAATAGAGTTGTACATGAGATTTGTGGAAAATCTTTATTATAAATTTGTCACAATTTCTTCATATGGTTGTAATGGCAAAGGCTTACATGGAAATATATGCCATGTCTCCTACGTTAATGCAAACTTTGTCCACCACTTGATCTCTCTTTGTGTTACAAAAAATTGATACCATTTGATCTACAATGAAGCTAGTGCTTTACCCAACCAAAGGGAGACCCTAGATGATATCAAATTAAATGTAGCCTTGGTGAAGTACATAGTGTGTTTTGCAATGGCCACTAACTTGTCTGTTGTTTACATTTGGGTGGCCTTTCTTGCACCCACAACTACTATTGGATCCTTCTTATTGCACTCGATATTGACCACTCATTTGAATTGATGTACCTAGCTTTTCCCACACTTTTCAAGGCTTTGAATGCCTTTACCTTCAAATGACTAGTGAAGCAAAGGTTCCAAAAAATTTGCAAAAGTTCTCACATAAACCATGGTCTTTCTTGCACACACGACTACTATTTGATCCTTCTTATTGCACTAGATCTTGATCACTCATTTGAATTGATTTACCTATCTTTTTCCACACTTTGCAAGGCTTTTTTGCTTCAATCATGACTAGTGAAGCAAAGGTTCCAATAGTTGCAAAAGTTCCCACATAAGCCTTGGGGAAGCCTTCCCTCATTATTAAAAGGAGGGAGCGGCTCCCTTTCTAGGGAATAGTCAAGAGGGAGGGATTCCATTTTCCACTCCTCTCTAACCTTCTCCAGCCACAAACATGGATCACTTATTCTCTTAGAAGTTGATCCTCAGACAACATTGATATGAAACTTTGGAGAAAATAAAGACAAAGAGAGGATCTAGAAGCAATTGATAGATGGTCATCACTCTTTCCACTCAAGACACATAGTCCAAAAAAAACATTGAGCTATTATTTGCACACAATTCCAACACCTGAGAAAAATAGTAGAACAAAAGGGGTCTTCTATGGTTTGTGCATGCACTCGTACTCCCTTTCAATTTTGGATGATTGCACATAGTACACTTAATTCATCAAGGCCCTTGGACTTGACTCATTTCATTGTTCCTTTTGAACAATATTTTTTTTGTCCCTTGATGTTTTTTACTTATTTCAAAAATATCCTTAGGATTCTTCTCTCCACATCAAATCTCTAGATATCCCACTTCCCTCACCATCCTCGGCCTCGCAAATGATGATCTCATGCTTTCAAAAATCTATGCTCGTCCCTTTCATTATAACTCATGATCTCAAAGCTCTAAACTCAACTACTCCACTTTTACTCAATACGCTCTCTCTTAATGATTGAGTCAAAATTCTTAATCTCTCTCGGAATGAAAATGATGGTGCCCTTTCTAGATTGCAAAGAGTGGCTTCCAACCTTATTTCCATATAGCTTAATGAATACCTCACACTCATCTCTAGGCTTGCCAATGACATCTTAGTCCTTAATGGTGCTTTTCCTTTCCCCATGCCTACTAGCCTACCCACCTCCAACGATAACATTTGTAGCTTCATCCATCTTGAACTTCCCTCTTTCAATGATAGGAAATCCTTTGAAACCCTTTCTCAGTCCCTCTCTCTGCCTTCCAAGTCTCGAGATGGAAAAGAACTAAAAAATATATCCACTTGTATACCCCTTCCCCCCCTCAGAAATATAGAAATGAAGTTAGACTCCATGCGCGATAAGATCTAGTGCTTAGACAATAGCAACTTTCTTGCTCCCTTTTTCATTCAAAACTTAGCATTTATTTGTAAACTTTCTTCCAAAAAAGTTGAACAATGCAAGCAAGATGCTTACTTTGGATGAAAACACCTTAATTCCAACTTTTTCGTTAATAACCACTTCATCGTGAAACCATTGACCACTCCAAATATGGCCTTAGCAAGGAAATCTTATTTCATTCCAAGAGTTCTCATCGAACTAATTCAACCAACTCTAACAAAGATGACAACTAATATGTCAAAAATTGTTTGAATTTGTTTTGTCGATAATGTGAAGCACACAAGGTCGAGAAGGAATTGTGGGTAGCTAATTGATAAGCTGGAAGACAAAAAATCAAGATGCTTCTTTTTATTAAAAACCTTCCAAAGGTCTTTTTGAAAGAGGTATGAGGGAGATCCTTTAAGCTCGGAAGGGGTTAGATGAATGGTAAGTGAAAATTTATGAATATCATGAAAGTGGAAATAGAGAAGTGTGTGTGTATGTGTGTTGACTTTCAAAGATAGATACACTTGCATTCACTTCTTCAAACAAAGACATTACTCAAAAGTATATTACGAAATAATGCAAGTGGAATCTACATCATATATACAAAATAGTAAGGATAATTCAATTTGATATGCTCGTAAAATGTTACAAATGAAATTGAAGGACCTCCAGTCACCTGTATCCATCCACAAAAAGATATGGTAGAACAAAAGCCTTTTATTGTGGGACTACAGGCTTCAATGCAGGGCTCCACTTCTTATCGATGTCACAATAACAAATGCTAATACAAATCAAATCAAATCAAATAAGTATCCATAGCAAGAGGTACTATAATATGGGAAAACTCAATCTTTGAATCACCATCCTTCAGACGTTTCAGAAAAAGCCTGCATTCCATAAAGTCAGTCACATCTATTAAAAGCTTTGGATGTGCAACAATGTGTATGTGGTTGCATAACTAGCATCTAAATAGCATGAGCATCACACATTAGGAAAAGACAGAGCTCATTTTGAGGCCTTTTAGATTAAAAAATTAGAGATCCTCCAAAGAGAGTGAGGCCACTGCTACATTAGAAATGCTTTTCTTAAAATTAAAAAAAAAGACTTATCTCTCTAGAGACGCTTGTCACACAGACATTTTGAAGTTCCCGCTAATGCTATACCAAATCCCAAAATAGATAAACTAACATTTTGAAGCTCTTGCTCGAGTGTTTTTTAGTGTCATAAATGTCATCCCAGAGAGGTCAAAACCACCAAATCAAGTGCCTGACAAGAATGTGCTTCAGAAAGCTATTTGGGCACTTGGCCTGGGGCCAAGTGCCAAAATTGCTTTCTTAATCACAATCCCGTGAGACGCCTTTTTTAGTCATTCTAACTCCTCCAAAAGGCCAAATTTAGTGATTTAAAAGTTGTTTTGCGCGTCTTTGTTTACTCCGAACACAATGGTGATGCTAAAACCACCAAAATCTTACACTGAAATAGTAAAAAAACCATTTGGCTCCTTGGACATAGCATTTATGACACAATAAAAAACGCTTGAGCGAGAACTTCAAAGTGTCAACTTATTTTGTTTTACAATTTATATCTCCAATTGAATGCTTGAGTGTATAAATTGTGCTTCTCACTCTCGAAAATTTTGATTTTGAAGCAAGAAAATTAAAAAATTACGAATTTCTTAAAGGGCCCTAAAATGAGCTCTGCTTTTTCCTAATGTCAAGCCTCAATGGTGAATTGATAAAATAGAGAGTCATATTTACATTGGCATAATGGGGAAATAGTTACCCAAAGAGATCAAGGAGTGTACCCTAACGCATAATAATGACATACAAAAAACATGATATATGATCATTTGTTTATTTCCAACAGAAGGAATGATCAATAGCAAAGTTTGAACCAACAAGCTCTATGGGGGCAGACCAAATATCTCATTTATCTTGGACTCTTGGTCTACCAAACAATTCTTATTGTTGTGGAGGGGCCACTCAAGTAAGTGTTCATAACAACTCTCAGAAATGGTTTCCTTCACTACTTAGGCATAACTATATAGTTATGTCAATCATCGAGCTTGTGTAGCTAGTCATCTACAACTTCATAAAGTAAATACTCAAGTCAAAGAGCAAGAGATTTACTTTCACATGGGTGCTTATTGGTAGTTGTAATACTTAGGTATGAGGCATAATTCCACCACCTTCCTGGAGTTTCTACTAGCCACCTTTCATGTGTTTCCCTGTTGAAGCAATCCTTAAGTTCTACTTTTGGCCATTTAAGATTTTTCAATGTACTCGACGTGTATCCATGTAGGTTCACTAGTTCAACTAGATCTTAAAGAGGCAAATGAGCAATAATCAAGTGGCCACTACCAAATTTCATAATGAGCTGCTTGATAGATCAAGGGAAGGTGGCAAAAAATTCAAAAAGTCAAGTGTTTGCAATTAAAGAGCTCTAACTTGTTGAGTCCAAAATCATTTCTTGACTGGCTCAATTCAAGCTAAGCCTTCCAATAGTGTGTATCCAAGTCGCCAACCAACGCACCATGAAAGTGCTAGGAGCGTGCATGCACAACAAAAGCTACTCCCTACCCATGTTGATAAATGGGCATGCGCTTTGTGTAGATCCAAAGCGCGAGATGGATGCCACCAAGCTCTTCATCTTAGCTTGTCCACCTTCTTTAAAGGTTCTAGCAGGTATGCTAGTCTTGAGCCTACATATGCTTACTGTTCAGCTACGTAATAGCTAGAGCCTAGAGGACTTACAAAGTGACAATTTTGCAGTGTTCATAAGGATTTGAAGATCAAGCCAAACCCATATCTGATTGCCCTAAAAAACTTGTAAGGAAATCTGCATGAGCTGAGCATAAAATAATCTTTATGATAGGTGGTCAAGGTAATCAAAATATTCACAAATCAATGAATGGCAGTAATGACAACACACTTTATATAACCTTGTAGCTTATAGACCGACTTGGTCAGCTCTTAATCAATCGACAAATCCTTTGGTAAACGATTTCTCAAGGCGACATCACAATATCCAGCAACGAATATAGTAGCTTCCATTGATGCCAAAGCATGTATTTTATAGGTTCATCCTATATCGGCCAACCTGGTTAGATGATCAATAGTCGGTGTGGCCCAAGTGAATGCAATCCCTGTTCCAGATGGAACTCTACAATCACCCTCAACCACGAAACACCAGCATCCGCAAGGATCTGAGACTACTGTGGACAAGGACTCCATGATTCCAAAGGAACCCCCAGTGAAAGGCAAAATGGTCGATATTCCTTCAAAAGCCCCCACATGGTATGTCATTTCCATGTCATTCATCATAAAACTATGATACCAATGTATGAAGAAAACCAAGTGCAGGTCAAGGAAGATGGGGCTACAAGGACTTGGGTAGTGACAGAGGAACTCAATTACACAAAGAACACTCCACTCCCATTGACGGTGACCTCCTCGATGCGATCACCCTTTAGTGCTAAGCTCGCCTAAATCCAATCTCCAAGTGGGCATGAGGCCTATAATACCGTTTACCATTGCTATGTCCTAAAGGGATTGTGCGGGTATTTACACCTGTCGTCAAGGGGCAGCCTGAAGGGTTTATAAAATAGGTTGATGGGATCCGAAAACACGGTGGATGCAGGGAAGGCGTCAAAGATAGCAACAATGGCCAAGGGAGCTGAAAGGCTCTGGTGAAGCAGCCATGTTGGCCCCAGGCAGGAGGGCAGCAGGGCAAGGCCTCGCCCGACGGCAGGCTGATAGCCAGCAGGAACTGGCAAAACAGCATGAGGGAGGCAGGGGCAAAGACAGCCCACGAGTAGGCTGACCACAGACCTGTTACGAGCTGCAATGGAGAGGAAAGGGGGGAGACCGGATGGTGTGTGGAGGGAGAAGCGGGGGAGAAGAGGCAGGGCGGCATAATGAGGAGGCAGAGGCACACTAGCAGGGAGGGATCGAGCAAGGTTTTTCACTACCAAGCAATGCACAACACGGTTTGGCAATACACACAGACACAAGACTCACTTTCAACTCTCCATAACAGAAACTTACAACCAACCAGTGGGTTCACTATTGGTAAAGCTTAGCCCTACCACCATGCTGCCAAAAAAAGAGAGATCAATGGAAAGTAAGATGGGGAAAACACAGACCAAGATTGGCACTAGGAATAAATGCAACCTAAAATATAACCTTAGCACATACGCCTCACTCTGCCTAGTGACCCACAGCTACTTGAAGAACTCTGAATTCTTTCAATCATGGGACGTTTATTATGGACTACTCGCATTTTACATACCAATGTCTTTGACAACCACATTTGTTGATGTACTCTGCATTGACATTTTAAAACTGAATTCGAAAGTATAGAGCTGTAAGACATACAAAACAGGTCCTGCCTAGATCTCTGCATCTCTATGCCCTATGATGGCATCATACTGTTCCAGGCTGCCACTGTCGCTTGCTGAAACATTCCCTTTCCAGCATCCAGCATTCCCAGAAGGTTCCTATTCCGTGTAACTGAGCGACTTATTTCGAAGGAACAAGGAATGCTCCCAATCAACAAAGAATAAGGAAGAATAATAAGGGTTGGTACATGTGACTTGAAGCCTGCTTCAAATGACTACAATTGTGAGAATTATAGTACAATTCTTTAAGGAAAATTGGAGTCAACATTGTATGCCACAATACTGTTCTTGAGACAGCACATCAAACTGACCAACCATGTCTCCAAACAATCTTTATGGTTAAAGCATAAGCCTATGATTTACAAGTTATCAAAATAATAAGACAGAGGTACAGGCCCATGTTCCTTGGCCCCACTGGAGGTCGCATCACTACTGGATTCAGATACCTTCCTACGATTTTTACGCCTACTCCCCTTGTCCCTCTTGGATTTCTGCCTGTCTTTTCTTCTCAATCTCTTCTTCTCATCCTTGCTTGAAATTTCTGAATCACATTCGCTTTCACTGCTTTGCTTGCGCTTCCTATCTAAATTCTGCATTGACAAACATATTATTCTCTTTCCGTTTCCAAACATAACCATTTTTTGTATGTAAAAGAACAGAACAAATCTTCTTTGTGCAGAAACATGAAGAAAGAAAGAACGTCCTTTTTGCATCCAATCTTGAGGGGGAAAACTGACTAGTCAAACCATAGTCACAGGGAAATAGGAAACAGCAATGCCTATGAAAAGAGGAATAGAAGAACAAGGGAGCACCAAAATCCTACATCGAAGAGTCACATCATTTACATAGTATTCTGAATATACTCAGTCATACAAATTCTCACACGATTAACCTCAGGACTTTGTTCACATACATCATAAACTGAAGAAGAGCGGCTGCACATCATAGATACTAAAAACAACCTGCAAAGCAAGGCAAAACATTGAACCTGCATTGAACCCTCCAACCTGCATTTTGCACAGATTGCGATACTGATTCCTCAAAACACTCAAAAATGGTCAACCTCACATATAAAACAAGCTCATGAGTGTATGTGTGTAGGACTCGAGATTTTTTACATCTTCTATGGCAGCGCATTCTGACTCGGTTTCCTACCCCTGCTTTGGCAAGCATTTTTGGGTTATTTGGAATCCATCCACAGAGGCAAGGATTTGACCTTTTTTTCACATCGGTTGTTATTGGGGGCCTTTGGATAGATCGCAATCATAGAGTCTTTGGCGATCCCACCTTCTCCAAGTTCATTTTTCCGGACTAAGGCAATCAGTTTTTAATTGTCTACATGCTCGTTGGATAGATTATCCTACCTACTTGTCTTAAAATGAGATTTTCTGATGTTGTAATTGCATGTTCCCTATCTGGGGACTGCTGCTTGTAATATAAATTTGCCCAAAAAAAAGTGTGGGTACATATGTATATACATCTGTATCTGTCTGTGTGTGTGTGTATATTCTATGTGTACTTGTCCACGTGTGTATATATATATATACACACACGTGGACAAGTACACATAGAACACACACACACATGTATGTATATATATGTATATACACACACAACGTACAAATGTTGGAAATGAAGGATAGAATCACTCTAACCTCACGACCTATGCAGAATAGGAACAGCTCCATCTCACACACTCAATGATGCACTCAAAGGATAGAGTGTAGACAGCATATACAAGAGAGAGAATATGAGAGAAAACTCAGATGTATTCCTCCACCAGATAGTGGGCAAAACCTGAGCACAAGATGTCCAGCAAGGGGCTGGCCAAGATCTGGAACTCTCCTAGTAGACTACTCCTGCTCCGCGCTGCCTCTCTGTAGGCTTCTGTGAAACTGTGGCTGATACTGAAATAAGGACGAGAAGGGCCCTTTATGTAGGGGGCTGGAGGTCCCTTGGGCTGGCCACCTTTTGGGTCGGTTGGCAGGATGACTGGCTGACTTGCCAGTCTGCCGATTTTGGCCCTAACCAACCCCCTCTAGGCAGCCTATATAAAAGGCTGTCGGGGTCTAGTAGAGCTTGCTGCTCCTGCCCATTGTGGCCTTCTCCCAGCCTTCTCTGCTGCTGTCCTGCAGCCCAAAACTGTCCCTTATCACTCCCCTGCACAATCATATGTTCCTATGATCTAATGCCCCTTTGCCCCCACAAATCGGGGGCTCACAAGTGGGTGCATTGATCTCTAACAACCCCTCTCAATGACACAACTGTGGGCTGATCCCCATGCGTCCAATGAGGGGTCCATTTGCTACCATGGGAGAGCCTTCATGAAGACATCAAAAGGTTTTCTGCAGTCGGACAGTACATCAGCTCCAGGACTTCATCGACCATACAAAGTGGTAATGGACTTCGATGTGCTTCGTTTGTGCATGAAACACTGCGTTATTTGCAATGGCTATGCAACTCTGGTTGTCGCACATGATCACAGTCACCGCCTCCTAAATTACATCCATATCCTCAAGTATCCACCTGATTACAACGTCTTGCATGCTACAGTGCATGCAACTCGGTACTCCGCCTCTGTAGAGGAAAGGGCAACTGAGGGTTGTTTCTTGCTCAGCCAGAAAATGGCCCTTGATGCAAGCACAAAACAGTACCCGGAATTAGAACGCCTGGTGTCGCCGTTACCTGCCCAATCTGAGTCAAAGGAGTATGAATAGTAGTGGCAGAAGAGGCTACTGACTTCGACATGTCTACAAAGAATCTCCAAATAGAGTAGGGCGGTAGATGAAATATATTTCTAAAAACCTGATTCGAACCGGAGTCGCTTTCCAGACGAACAACTCCTTCCTTCAATGTGTGAGCGTCTAGAGCTAAGACCCATGCTCTGATACCATTTGGAAATGAAGGATAGAATCACTCTAACCTCACAACCTATGCGGAATAGGAACAGATCCGTCTCACACACTCAATGATGCAGACCATGCAAGAGAACCTCACTCAAAGGATAGAGTGTAGACAGCATATACAAGAGAGAGAACTCAGATACCAGATAGTGGGCAAATCCAAGCTCGAAGTGAGCACAAGATATCCAGCAAGAGGCTGGTCAAGATCTGGAACTCTCCTGGTAGAAGACTCCTGCTCCACGCTGCCTCTCTGTAGGCTTCTGTGGAGATGTGGCAAATAATAAAATAAGGAGAGACGGGCCCTTTATATAGGGGGCTGGAGGCCCCTTGGGCTGGCCGACTTTTGGGTCTGTTGGCAGGCTGACTGGCGGACTTGCCAGTCGACCTATTTTGGCCCCAACCACCCCCCTCTAGGCAGCCGATATAAAGGGCTTCCAGGGGGTCCAGTAGAGCTCACTGCTCCTGCCCTTTGTGGCCTCCTCCCAGCCTTCTCTGCTGCTGTCCTGCAGCTCAAAACTGTCCCCTATCCCTCCCCCTCACAATCACATGTTCCTATGATCCAATGCCCCTTTGTCCCCAGAAATCGGGGGCTCACAGGTGGGTGTATTGCTCTCTAACAACAAATTGTGTGTGTGTGTGCGTGGTGGTGGTGATTGGGGGCGGGGAATGGGAAATGTAGATGAACAGACAATTACACATAGAACACAGGTTAAAATGACAAATATGTAGTTGCCACAAAAAATGTTCTGCAATGTTCAATACAACGCAGAAGAGTCTCACAGAGTTTCCCACATGACAAGAAACATTTTACCACACTTTCCGTCTTCACCACAGGAGGAAGAATGCAGTTTCCAGTGACTATGCAACCATCCTAAGATGTGTATAATTGGAATTCAATCTAAAAATGGGCCCCAAGGAATGATTGGCACTAATCACATTGACTCAGCACTTTGAAAAGTTTAAAGATCTAAACCTATCGTATTTATACAGTATACCCACATGATGTGCAAGTAGCCATAGCACATAGTCCCACCAAAAGAGTGGCAGCAGCTGCATGCAGTACACGTCAGTGGGCTGTTTCATCAAGATGGGTTTCCACTGAATTGAAAACCTGAAATGCATTTCTCTACAGGAATTGTTTCATGAATGACAAGACTTCCCTGCAACCATGTCTTGAAAAGCCTGACTACTACAAATATGAGTGCAAAAAAAGTTAACACCTCAGCATGCTGAGGCCTGCCTGCGCTCTGCCAGCAGAGCCAACAGAGCTTGAGGAGCTATTCTAATACCCTCCAGCACTGTTCTCATGCTTAGCACCTCCAATCATCGCAAGCACTTGGGAGTCTGCCCCAGCAGCTCAGGCTGACCTCAACCAGGCAGCGCCAATCGGACTCAAACCAGCTGGCAAATGATTGCAGAGAGCTCCTCCCCCTCCAGTTTAACAGGGTCCATCATGCAGCCCTCTGGTTTTGTAGGTCTAGAGGATACACAGGGATGTGCCGCAGCCTGCCGCTAGCAGCCTGGAAATACTACTGGCAGCGCTGTGTGAACACTCCCATTTTGCAGAAAGGAGCTCGAAGAAAACTATACCTTATTAATAGGCTGACAACTCTCATCCTACTAGAAAGGAAATTTGCAGGAGGGAAAGCACCATATCATTGTATGATGAAAATAAAATACCTTCTTCTTCTTGTCTTTCTCCTTTTTCCCTGCAAAACATATTAACTGATTGTCATTACCAGCATATAAAGAGAAAAAAACATAGTTTAATAAGCACTGCTGAAAAGAATATCAACAGTTATTAACCTGCAGCATGATTGGTACCACGTGAAAGCTTGTGTGCTCGTTCTGCATCCAGTTGAGCCCTGTATTCCCTCATCAAGCGAACTTCATTGTCCTCTTGCTCCTCCTTCCTCCTAGCTTCCTCCTAAAATGGTGTTTTGCATCAAAATCAAATTGTATATACATGTAGCCCTCAATCTTATCAATTCAGAAATTACAGGGGAGAATGACTAAATGTGTGCCCCAGGCCACAGTCCCCGCAAAACATGTGGGTGCACCCCTCGCATGCACGCATGCACGCACTCAAGCACATGTTTCTATAAGACTACAGTGAACAAAAATCAGGATCCATAAAGAAGGGTCTTGGGAATGCATAGAAAGCATTTGACATCAGAGTACTCATTCCAAATTTGACAGCATATTATTTTTAAACCAAAGAAATAACGTCCGTTACCTTTTGTCTTTTCTTATATTCTTCCCAAGTGATAGTGTGCGAAGTCTGAAGGCTGGCCAAGCGGGCAGCATGCCACTCTGGTGAATGAAAAGATCCATCCATCTGTGACAGGCTCGTTAGTAACTGTTCATCTTTCATCTTAAGCTTGGACTCTACTGCTATTGCTATAAATGTGAGTTCAAATTGTGAAAATTTTCAAGTAATATCATGATTGAGAGCGAATGCATCACACACGGCTGACTAAAACAGAAATTGTGCAGAAACCCAAAACCCTATGAAGAAGTGAAGGAAGAAACAGATCTCGATTCGCTAGAAAAGGCGAATTAAACAAATGGAGAGAGAGACACAGAGAGAAACACAAAAGCCAGGGACAAGTAACGTTAACGTGTCATTGATCGCTTTGCAACTCTAAACCGCAAGACGCAAACAGAGGATATGGAAGGAGACACACCATTCCGTCTTCGACATCTTCAACGACTCCAGTAGCCGAAGGGGAGGCCATCTTGGCTCGCTGCATAGCCTTGTAAGCTTGGTTTTTACCCATGTTGGGAAGAGGAAGGGGGGAGCCAGAGGGGGTGCTTTGGATTGTGGGGGGTCTGAAAAGAGGCGATGGTGAGAGAGAGAGAGCGCAAGAGGGAAGTTGATAGGTTGGACAAAGCTTATGTGGCTTTAAGGCAACTTATTATACCATTCAAAACAAAGACGGCCCAAAAGGGTTGTTGACCCCCCCCCCCCCTTTCACCCAATCAGAGGGCCTCCCAGCTTTGAGGCGGCCGAGCTTGGGACGCCGTCGATTCAACGGGCAATGCGTGACCTACCTTTTCTGTCCCCCCCCCTGGTCGGCTGCTGGATATTTTCGGACAATTCCACCAAGCTCCACCGGGTGAAACCTGCCTTGTAGGTCTCCACCATGTTGGAGATACCTTGCTCCCTTGACGGCGATAAATGCCTAGTTTTGCAGGTTGAACCAGTTAAGAAATGCTCGTCTAGAATTTGAGAAATCCAAGCCGCCGGTCTGCCTGGAAAAGTCCATCGTTTAGTGTTCTGCAGCCATGGGAATGTGAATATATCCTACTAGTGAGGCTCCTAGCACCACTAGGAGCTGGCATGCGGAGGTCCTCTAACAATGCACTAGAGGGTATCTTAACTAGAGTTGTAGTGAGAAGTGCTCGAGCACGAAACTATTAACTCGAAATTGGACTCGGATCCTAGCATTTTATCCAATTTTTAAAGGAAAAAAGCGAATGAGTAAAAAAATGGACATGAGATGTGTCGTCAAGCACGTAACTATTAACTCGAAACTGAACTTGAATCCTAGAATTTTATCAAAATTTTAAAGGAAAACATTGAATGAGTAAAAATACGGACATGAGACGTGACACAGGGTCCATCAGGACCCTAATGGACCCGATCCTCCCTGCAAATGTCAGGGGAGGTGATTTCTTACTGACTTGGTGATGTCCATATTTTGGAAGTTGAAGCCCAACAATACATGAATAAGGAATGCTCACAATATGTCATAACTGATCCTTGTTGTAGTCTATACAATATTGTCCCGCTTGGATTTCTTTGCTCCCTCGCATCGAGAACATGCATCAAAAGAAAGAAATGTTGTAAGAATTCTGATTAAAAACAAGAAATTTTGAATGAACGAGCAATTAAAAATATTTATATGATAGTACATAATATAATAATTATAACCACACAGTGTGTGGGTTGGGAGGTGACGCGCTTCCTTCCCCAAAGAGTTATAATATGAGGAAACGGGCCCTTCCCCAGGCATCGAGAATGAGAGCATCAAGAATATTAGAACCAAGAATATTAGCGCTGAGAATAAGTCTCGCAAATGGACAAGATACTTGCATATTACCTGAATGTCAATAGTCATAAGCGTAGTCGAATGCCAATAAAATCATTACGAGTAGTGTGCTAGGTGAAATCTAAATTCTCGTCATCTTTTGATTATTTTTTAAATCTTAGAGGCAGGCATGCATGCTAGTAGGGATCAAGAGAAAGCTTGAATTCAAGCATGGCTACATGAGTAAGACTATTCGACCATTGCTAATAATGAAAGCAATCTAGGACCTTATTAAACAATGTAGTGCTTAGTCACAATTGGTTTGACCACATCCCTTGTTGTAAGAAAATCAGGCAAGTCCTTCACATATTGACACTAATGATGAGTAGCATAATCATGAAAACCTAGAGACAAATACACTACTGCATGGGCTATATGCATCACAACAAGTTGCTGATACAATGATTCGATCAAACGTATTACACCATGTAAAGGGTATTCACCACAAAGCTTATCAAAGATCTATTTTGCAAAGAATTGGTATTTCCAATACTATTCTTTGGACAACGAAGAACATACCATAGTGGGGCTATGAAATCATGATTATCAAACAATTGAAGATAGAATATTTGTAATAGATACAGAAAGTCTCCTCTTCAAAATAATGAAAATAATGATTTTGAAAATGTTATTATCGTTACTATCTTTTATGTGTTTATGTACTCTTTAAATCTAATCTCTCCTAATTTATTATACTTTTTCTTCAAGTAATGCCCCATAAAAAGTGGAAAATTTAGATTTCAGCAACTCAATGTGTGCTCGCAAATACTGCTTCCACAAAATATTAAAATATGAAAAAAATATAATTGCATTTAATTAATATATCTAAAAATAAAGAATTAACAATGATATCTACATATTGTTGGTACTGTGCCTATCTTTGTATCTCTCACTCATATTCACAATCCTAATGCACATAGCATTTCCTTGTGATTGCAATTAACTTATATTTGTAAAAAACAAATAAAGCAAACATGTTATATATGCTAATTCAAGAAATACCGCGCTGTCACACTAGTTCCCTACTAGTACATAACTAATTTAGTAACACTAATACAAGTGTTCAACTAGTACACTATCTAACGCAAGTATTAAGAATATATTGATATTAATAAATTTTAAAACAACTATTAGCCCTCGGGCTAGGCTAACATGGAGCTATGCTTGTGGTATCGAGTGCCGACCTCGAAAGGAAGCGGTGACATCTCAATCGAGCACAAGTTTTGTAGTGGAGGTGCAGGAGATTGTGCCATCACCACCAATCAGTAGATGCAAGTTGGCACACTGAACACGCATTCGTTTTGAAGGTGGTTATGTAGATTGATAAGTTTTGTAAGTTGTAACACACAAAGAAGAGAACAAGAGAGCAATGTGCCAAGTTCTCTTCACTAGACCTGAGCTTGCTAGGATAGGGAGTGTACATTGCAAGCCGAGGCATCTTGGTTGTACTTCAGATAGTTGAATGATTCCAATACAAGCTAATGTTGCTTGTCTATGTATTCGACTCTATTGCTATTAACCACTCCATATTCTTCTACGTGTTCCTAATTGTGTGCGTGACTCGGTATTCTCCTGTCATCACACAGTTCTCTTGCGATAGGTAACCCCGACCTCCGTGTATATATGTTGACATCTATTCTACACTCGAGCACACCTGTCCCTTAGAACTCTAAGAGAAAGCATCTTCACTGATCACAGCACAAGGTTGGGTCAACATCAAGCACCTTTCTGAGTTAGTCTAGGGTGAGGGAACCAGAACGTCAACATTTTGATGATCCTGTTAGGGAAGGGTAAAAAATGAGTTGCAAGTTGATGAGCTATCATGCTAGGAGATTTGAAGAACCGAGTTTGGAAGCTCATTGTTGAGGTCAAATGGGTTCATGTAAACCAGTGATGAAGTAAAATAGTTGTTGGGAATCGTGGACTACTATAGGAAGTTTTTCCAAGTGATTCTAGACGAGTGGTAGTGACTAGTAGTGTGCTTGAAGCCTGTCGTGTGGGATACAAAGAGTACTCGGATTGCTACTTGGATACTTTCTGCCTTAATCGATGGTTGACCCATGCTCGAAAAGACGAAGTAGATACACGACCGGGCATGAAGAGTAACCTGAGCCAACGGAACTAGTTACATTTGACCATGAGAAGTTCAGCGGTCTTAGAACTGTAGTTCAATGCTCAAAGGAGACTGGCAGAAGCAACTTCCAATAGGAGTGACGAGCGCGAGGAGAGAGACTTAGCTACGCTACCCCAAGGATGGAAGTTGAATACTACGCAGAGCCAGAATGACAAAACGACGGTGTTGGGATGAGGCGACCCAAAAGAGTGGCGGATGGAGGTCTGTCATGGCAAGTGGAGTCCTAGCACTAATCTATGGAGAATTTGGATTTCGAATGGATGGCCATTTCCTTGGTGGAACATTAGTATAAATGAGAAAACCAACTCAGAATATGTAGAGAACATCTTTAACAATACTTGTCTATCATTCCAGAGGGATTGCATCGAGAAAGATGTGAAGGTAGAAGACCAGCTATGACTGATGGACAAAGAACCCACCATCAAGAAGAACAGCATGCTTTTGATGTAGAGAGACGCCATTAAAGACCCGAGGTGAATGAAAAGCAAATAAGGCAACTTGCCTGAGTTCCTCTCACAACATCTAGAAATATTACTCGGCCAATAGGCATACGTCAAACTGCACTTTCGAGGCCTGCAAATAGCACCAACCAGCTCAGGGAGATTTGACCGCGACCTCACACCCATGAAGGCAGTTATGACAGGTTGAAGGCCAGTGACTTGGTCCTTTTGAGTGGAAGGCCTGCCTACTCGGGTTTTGGAGTAGAGAAATCTAAGTCTAGCCCAACATCAAGGTAATGTTCCAAAAGCAACAACATGAAGATGGTGCAATAGCAACAACAAAACTACGCAAACACAAGCTAGGACCCCTACACAAAACACTCACACAACATGATGCATGAGCAATATACAAAGAAACAATGGCACATTTCTTTCACAGCTACTAATGAGGTCCAATCTAATGGGAAAAGCTTCACAAAGTTGTAAATAAGCTCAAAATTTGTAGGCATAGTACTTATAATTGGGTGCATTGGCTATAGTTTGACATTGAATTAAACATAGGTGTGTGCCTGCATGTGTGTGTGTGCCATCTATTACCGAGAAAGGAGAATCTTCAAAATATAAGGCAAGTGCATCAGAACTGAGCACTTTGTCAGATTCTAGAGTAGAGCTACCCTGAGTATGGGAAATATTCAAGAACATGCAAATTAGTTTAACATTAGCTAAGTTGATGTGAATAACTCCGTATTGTTAGGAGTTCTTTGTTCAGTAGATTAAAGAATCATGAGAGCAACCAAAAGAGGTGGAGTATTTAGTCACTATATTTATAATTGACACTCCAATAGTCAATGAAGAAGTACCAATGATCACACATGTGATAGTAGATGGTGGTTCTAGAGTAAACATTATTTCTGAAGAAATTGCTAAGAGGTTGAAGCTCAAGTCCTTCAAACCATCTCCCTTCTGAGTACGTATGGTAGATCAACGGCTCGTTGACCCAAAAGGTATGTTATCATTTCTGTGGGTTGTGTTTATTTTACAGTTAGTTTTATTGTAATTGCATGGAGCAACATGCCTATCCTATACTATTAGGACAACTTTGGCTTAAAAGTGCAAAATTACTCTATGATTGGGGTTGAGAAGAAATGATTAAAATAGATAACCAAGACGTATGCATTCCTATAAATCCCTGAAAGATTCTGAGTAGTCATTAGCCTAAGGATTTGGAAGTCACGAATCCATTACCTCAGAATGTCAATTCAAGACCGATAGAAACACAAATACTTCCTATAGGTGAGATTGATATTTTTTAAATGGTTGCAGACATCAAGCATAAATTCAAGGCTAAGTAGATGGCTAAGCAAAAGGACCTATTCCTGAGTAACTTCATTGAAGACTGTTGACAGTCCAATTCCCTCACCCAACTAACTCAAAATTGCTCGGTGATAGGCCAACCCAGTGTTGTGCTCGATGAAGATGCTCACTCTTATAGCCCTAAAGTGGGCATGCTTGGGTGCGGAACAGTAGGTGCCAACATATAAAACACTCGAAGGTTAGGGCTTGCTATTGTAGAGAAAAGTGTGATGATGGGAAAATATTGAGTCGTGCACATAATTCAAACACTTAGACAATAGAGTAGACAATGGAGTATACACTACAAAATTGAATAGACAATCAATCGTTCAGTTCTATTGAATCAAATCCACTTGATAGCAACCAAGCCGCCTGGGTTTACAATGGAAACTCCCTATCCTAGCAAACTCGGATTAGAACTCAGCACACTGCTCTCTTGTTCTCCACTCTGTGTGCTATAAACATATATATCACTACCTAAAGAACCGCCTTCCAAAAGAGTATGTGCTTGGTGTGCAACCTCCATCTGTTGATTGGTTTTGTTGCCGCAATCAACTCCACCTCTGCTACAAAACTGGTGCTTGACTGACTCCACCACTTCCAGTAGTTGAGGTCAACACTCGGTGACCACAAGCTTGTTAGCCTATTAGGGGGCTAACATCTCGCCTCAGCTACCCCTGGGAGACCCTTGAATGGCAAAATGAGCTCAGCCTTGACTATTTGCTCCATCTGCACCCCTACATCAATTGCATCTGCAAATTTTTTGACCTACATTACTGCATCTTCAAAATTGCAATCGGTCTGGGTAGCTCAGTCAATGTTCTTTGCTTGGCCTGCTGGTTGGAACATCAAGAGCGCTTTCACTGAGATCTCTTCTGCCACGTTTGTTTGTGAGGCACCTCCCCCTTTAGTGGAGTGTTGTCCCGAGGTACGCACTTGCTCGCTCAGACTATAGAGGTTGCGCACACCAGCCTGGCCATCTACGTCATCATTGTCTAGTAGCTGTCGGACGAGGCAACTTATCTAGGTGCTCGTCAGGTACTTGAACAAGACGAATTAAGTGCTGGAGCAAATTGTATCTCTCTAGCCTAGCCTTTAGTTGTGCAGTCTCCTCCTTCAGTGCTTGACCCTCTGCAGCAACCTCCCTTAGGCATGCATTCTTTTGCTCTAAAGCCTCGCAAGGTACTTGCTCCTCCCGATCCTCTGAGGTTTTCTTTTGCAAGCACTGTAGGGCATGCTATAGATTTACATTCTTCCTGGCAATAGTTATGACATTTGCTTGGCCCTTGCTCAAGATTGCCTTCAGCCTCTCCACTTTGCATTGCAGGTTACCAAAGTCCACCTTCAACTCATTGTGAGCTTGCTGCAGCTATGAGTGGGACTGAGTCAACTCGTCGTACACTACGGCTTTGCCTTCGAGTTGCTCATGTAGTGACTTGCACTCTACTGATAGATCCTTCGAGCTGCTCATGCAATGACTTGCACTCTGTTGACAGATCCTTCTGGGCTCGGTGGTGCAGGTTGGCAATCTGCTTCTCAAAGAGCCTCATTACCTCCTCTTGGTACTTTATTTGTAAAAATAGATTGTGCTTCAGTACCTAGGGAGGGATCCAGTGGTTGGCCAAAAAATTTAGGGCCTGGGTTGCATGCACCATGTTTTTACTACGTACCTACCACTGGCTCTCACTACTAATAGCCCGATCCTAATGATCATTCTTTGTGAGAAGGGGGTCTAAGGGAAAGGGATCTACTTAGGCAAGGCTCTGAAGAGGCGAAGGAGGTAGAGGTAGAGTAAGTGGATCCAGTGACGAGCTAAATTCATGTTGCTCAGCCTTTCGCAAAGGCGCGACATCACCTGCTTGGCTGCTCCCTATCAAGTCTCTATCCTGCTCTAATGTCCTCTGACACTCCTCCATTTCATTGTCCTCGCAGGTGCCCTTCTGGATACTCCCCTCTGGAATGTCCTTCTTTGGACTGTCGGAGGTGCCCTCTATGGCATTCCCCTCCAGGTTATATTCTTTTGGCTTGGAGGTGCCCTTAGCAATGTTTCGCTTCAGCCCTACCCTCAGCACTTTTCCGCTCTGACCCTTGGGTTTTTTCTCCTTTCTGCTGCCTAGTAGGCTGCTCTTCGTGCTCTTGCTTGTCCCTGACTTGTTTCTTTGGTGCATCCTGCTCAGTTTCTTCTTTAGCATGTTCTTTTTGGTCCCCTGGCCCTTGCTCATCCTGAGGCTGTCCACCTTGGCTTCCTAGTTCCTATTCATCATGTTGTGCTCCTGATGGCCCTGCTCCGCCTGAAAGAGGCAACGTACCCAGCCAAGGCACCCGTCCTAACACCGGATGGTGGTGCAGCATGCAAAGATGTGGGCCGAGTTTGCAGTGGGTCTAGTTTTGGTTTACCGCTTGGATCTGGTTCTTGAAAACTTTCTCAAAGATGTTGAACCAATATAACATCACCTGGTCCTCCACTATAGTGACCACTCAAGCCACGTACTATCTTGACACATACCTTACACTCGGATAGGAATCAATTGGTGGTCTTCAAACTCTCATCATCGGCCTTGCTGATTAGATACCCCTTTGATGAGTAACTTCCATCTTCAAAGTAGGAGTCACATCGCCTAGTGTCAACCAACTTTGCATGGTATTGCGCTACTTTAACTTGAAGGCTTTCTTTAATAAGTTTGTGGTGATCCTAGCATGGGTCTTGTCAATGATGAGGCTATGGTCTTTCTCGTCCTAGGAGTCAAGGATCTCCTCCACCAGCTCCTCATCATAGACATCCTCTCAGGGCAGTTGCATGAACTTTAGTAGGTGATTGGCCTCTACTATGTGTGAGGACCACCAAAAAAATATTTGATCAGGTGTGGGGGTGAAACATGAGAGCTCCTTTTGTGCTTCTAGCGATTGTGGCATTCTGCACCCTCCATGATGACGAAGATAACATAGATACAGAAAGAGGAGGAAGGTGGCTAATGAAAGAGATGGGTAATAGATGTAGAGGGCTCAGAAAGGGTGATGAAAACCTGAGAGCTATGGCAAGCAAGATAAATGAGAGGATTGTCAAAGACGATGAAGATGACAATGAAGAGGTGTATTGAGTCTGCAATTGAGGTTGAACAGTAGAGTTCCTAACCAAATGTAGTTGATCCGAATTTGTAACTATGGTTTCTATCAAATCAATGTTGCATTAGCCTCCCTTGCTTCAGCATGATGATTTTGCATTAATAAGCTTCACCATTAATCTTGCGATGTGGCAAAGTATGATGCATTTGTGTTGCAATGGAAGTATGTGTCATATACACATTGAATATATATCGCATCAGAAAAGTGGAAACTAATCACAAAAGGACTCATAACAATGACTAGCATGAAAATCAAATTGATCTTAGCTCTTTTGAATGCACACAAATGTCTTTAGTCCAATTTGGTTGTAAAACATTCCATAAATCATGAGAAAAATGCAAGAAGTCACTATTATAAAACTAACATATGTTGAGACATTGAGTTGCTGGAGAGACCTAATTTTACACGCTTTTCCACTTTTCCTAATATGGTCTTAAACTTAACAAACTAAACAAAATACTTGTCTACAATGGTTTAATGATCTCATTATCTCCTATGATCATCGACATGTCTCCCAATGTCCTCCCCTACCCTCTTTAATGCTTACTGATTTGATGTACAAAGGCAGCTAAGTGTTCATCGCTTCTTTGTCCCACATTTTTTGTTACTATGACTTTATACTCTTCCCCTGAATGGAGGATTTATTGTATGCTTTTATTTTATGTCCAGTAATAGAGAACATAGGGATTTTCCACCTTGTTAAAGATAGCATTTCATTAAAAGTTCCATAAAATGAAATTACATTTTTGTTTATTTATAACTACTTTACATTCTTCCACTTTGATGAAGTAATGGAGGATTTTATTTAACTCTTTTGCCTAAGATACTTAGATATCTTAGCATGAATTATGAAGGGTTTTCACCTTTTTAAGATAGCTTTTCATAGTTTGTAAAGTGAGATCTCCATCTTTTTTGTCAATTAGCCTTTAGAGCCACGGACCCATGGCATAGCCACAGATTTGCACTTACTCAATGATGACTTGTTTATTGATGCTCCTCCATTAAGCTTCACCTTCCCTAAATTGCATTTGCCTCCACAATCTTATCCACCTCCTCACTTCAACTACTTGGCTAAGCCTCTACTACCACTACTACTACTCGTTACATCTGCAAAAAGCAAGGGGGCTACGCTAGATAGTAGGATTCAACCCAACCAACCTTGTCCTTATAATCATTTCTCCCCTTTGACCTAGGTAAAATCCATAGATATTGCTTTAATTTCCATTGCTTTGTAGAGTTGCACACCCTTATGGGATGTGCATTATATATATCAAAGTGGTCACGAACAAATTAACCACCAAACAAAATTTGTGATCCTTATAACAACTATATGCTCAGAACCCCCATTGCTAGTTACATAGAGTTGACAAGCATATAAAAGATAAGTTGACATGGTGAACACTCATTTGTAAGTGTGCGTATTCTAATCCTCATATCTGGGTTCATCACGTATGTGCATTAACGATATTACCAATCACGCTTCAAAAAGTATGCAAATCTCTCTCTCCCCCCCCCCCCCCCCCCCTCCCAAAAAAAAAAGAGAAGAAAAGAAATAATAACAAATTCTTAAAGATTATCAATTAGAGAGACTCATGTTCGACTTACAATCAACCCAACCCTCCATATAGGAAACAACATCGCACTCCTTCCTTTTCCAAAATCTCATCCTCACAGTCATTTAAAATTAGGTTAATCTATCTATTCTTTCAATCTTGCCATCCTTCTGTTGTAATCATCCAACTACCAAAAAAGTCTATCCAAATCCTCTCCTACTACATGCTACTTTGTTATTGGGAGGTTGTGCCATGTGCATCCTTAATATCTAATTCCTCCCCCCCCCCCCCTCTCTCTCTCTCTCTCTCTCTCTCTCTCTCTCTCTCATATCCTCGTAGAAGATTTTAATTTCAAGGGACACAAAGCTACTCTAAAGGTCATCGAAGAGCAACCAAAATCTTGGAACTCGTGCAACCGCATCATGAAATGTATCAAATCACTTAATATAGGAGTTAATAATTGTGAGTGTAGAGAGGATGTGTATGGTAGGATTTACACATGCCCGGACAAGGGGAGGGTGAAGGGGCCTTGAACTTCATTGGCACAGAATGATTCGATGGATTTCATGTCCATCATATTTGTTTTTGTCTTGGCCTAGATAGGCTGCCCAAGATGTGGACAACCCAAAAAAAGTAAAAGTTTGAGGGGCCCATCTCATGTCAATCCATTTAGATGGGTGGAAGCTACTGCAAAGTAACAGTCATGTGAAACAGATAAACTCCATAACACCATTTTCCAACTTAGGCGTCCGGGCACGTGCGAAGTGTGTATAAGTTTGCGCATTCAAACAACGAAGAGAACACGTTTTTCGGGGTCCATAGGCCATAGCAAGTAGATTCCTCCTAAATCAAACTCGAGATGGTGTCAAAACTAAGCATGAAGCAACCGTAGTGTAACTTGTAAAGTAGCTCTCGAGATTATCAGAAGCCCATACACACTTTAGCATGAAGCAACCGTAGTATATAGCTTATAAAATAGCTCTCGAAACTATCAGAAGCTCACACACAATTTCCGTCACGGCCTAGTCCTCCTCTTCGACGCGGACTCTGCCGCGTTTGCAACAAACGGTCCCCTCGCCACATGATCGTTCCCTCCATTGTCCTTCGGCCGGATGCTGATCGTGCTTTACGATCGCCTTCCGAGCCTCCACATCCGGCGTCTCGAGCTTGACGCAAGCGCAGCAGTCCAGGCTAATGAAGAACGCGGAGGCGACCCAAGTGCCCAGCTTGCAGGCCAGCGAAGCAGCGGGGCCATGGGGGCAATTCTGTGATGTACGCATTGAAGAAATTACTAGCAAGAGATGAATCAATCAAAGCAGTTGAACAAAAGGAGACGATGCGAGGCGAAGGGGCTTGCAAATGGATGGAACCGAGCTATCAGAGTACATGACAAGGAAAAGAAAGAATTTGAGAATCGAGCTACAAGAGTACATCACAAGGAACAGAAAGAATTTGAGAATCGAGCTATCAGAGTACATCACAAGGAAAAGAAAGAATGTGCTTTCCGTGTGTACAAATACATATTCCATTGCAATAACCACAGAAAAAAGCATATTCCATCTTTCATGATTTGCTTCATTCTGAAGATTTCAAATCCATACTTTACCAGCTTAACTAGATTTGTGATAGGTAGCCTTTCTGTCATGGAACTCGTAACTACTAAGTCGAAACTGAACCTAAATCCTAGCATTTTATAAAACTTTTGAAGGAAAAAAATGAACAAGTAAAAATATGGACTTGAGACATGACACAGGGTCCGTTAGGACCTGTCCCCTCTACAAATGTCAGGGGTGGTGATTTATTATTGACTTGGCGATATCCATATTGATTATGCGATTTGGGAGTTGAAGCCCAACAAATACATGAATAAGGTGACGCTTATACAAGCTCATAACTAATCCTCATTGGAGTCTATACAATATTATCACATGGACTACAATCATATGTCGATATCTTTTGATCTCGCATCCAACTTGCCATTTCCTTGCTCCCTCGCATCGAGAACATGCATCGAAAGAGAGGAATGTTGTAAGAATTCATATTGAGAACAAGCAATTTTGAATGGACGAGCAATTGAAAATATTTGTATGATAGTATATAATATATAATTATTATAATTTTGGGTCTCCTCCGAAAGCTACTTCTAAGCTACCTCTGTTGGAGGAGCTATTGCAATGTAAATAACCATAATCTCCACAGAAATTGCTAGTTGCGCATACATCGCTCACCGACTCTGAATTCTTGACTATCATTTCATTGACAAAAAACACAACATTTTGACCTTGATTTGGTTCTTTGTTCTTTGAATGTTTTTCTTTCTTTCCAAGAAAAGAGCCGCTTCCTACACACAAAGTATCCAACAAGAGTAAAAAGGAAGCTCTCATTAATATGAGTATCACTTGGGGACGACATCTAGCACTAGAGATTTGTATACGAGACTTTGTACATCGCTTTTATTGTCTTTCTTGTCTTTGGTGAAGAGGTAGAGCACGAATGGCCAATGACTAATGCGTCTACTCGATGGAGATGTAGGTATTGTGCACTAGATATGAAGCTTGCAGTCGAGGGCTCTGCCATAGAAGCAGAGCTTGGTGTCGATGGTCGTCTAGCACTATTAGAGCTTGGGGTGGAGGGTCAGGAAACTAAATTAGAGCTTGAAGACAAAGAACTTCTTGAGGATGCTCGAGGGTTGTGTCATAGAAGCAGAGCTTCATGTCGATGGTCGTCTGGCACCATTGGAGCTTGGCATGGAGGGTCGGGATATTGAATTAGAGCTTGAAGAGAGAGAACTTCTCGAGGATGCTTTGGTTGATCTTGAAGGACTAGTGGCAAGAAGGAAAAGGTAATTCATGCGAATTGGATGCAAAATTCAAGGTAGACAATTTGCAAACAACGCATGTAAAGTCAACATTATATTTCTATATGAGCACAAGTAATCGCCTCATATAAAGGGGACAGCTAGCTGAAAAGGCAACAATTAACTCTATATGAGCACGGGTGATTGGGTCATACGAGCAAACTCTGTAAGCTTCTTTGGCAAAAATTCCCCATTGATGCCCATTCCTTCATTGCTTTCATCAACTGCAACAATCGTGAAAAAGAGACTGCATTTGCCCAATGTCTAGTTCATGCCTCGTGTCACAACACACAATGACCCAACTTTATATCTACGTATCCCACCCTTGCACCCCTGAAAAATGGATGCTCCTTTGCTACAGCACTGAAGGCACCTTCCAGTGTCGTAAAGTGCCCTGTGACCTCCTGCACCTCTGCCTTTTGCTTGTCTCATGTAGTTATCACTTTTGGTTGTTGTAAGCCCAGATTTGCACGAACAAGTCTTGTAGATGGTTCCGATCTAGAACGAGGCTCTAATTTCGAATTACCTAGCTGCAAGTAGGTGATAATGTGGTCAGTATACCATTGTCTAGAGAGTATGATAGCTACCTGTTAAATTGGCAAACTCATGCTCAAGACGCTTGCAGTCCCGCAAGGCTTTGGCAGCTTGCACTTGCATGTGTTCCTAGAGCTGAACTTGCTGAATTTCTCTAGCAACACTGTGTAGAAAACCTGCCCCACAAATTTGGCTGATTTCAGTTTCAGTTCTGCCTTCTTCATATTCATCTCCAAAAGATGCTACATAAGACCTCGATTTCTTTAGTTTTCTCAGTCTCACAGCAAAGATAAAAACTAATAAAAATAGTATATGAAACATTATGACAGTATTCCAACCTGGATTTGGAAGATTTTCTCCCGGTCAAACTGCAAGAATTGGAATTTGCATGGCATCAATCATCATTGAAGTGTGGAAGCTTCATTGATCCAAGCGTATGACAGACAACAGTTTCAATGCTTTCTGAATGATGTCGAAATACTCTGAGATGAGATCTAGAATTTTGGGTCTTTCTTGGTTGCTATTTTGCAGCACTCTCTCCATCGCTTCCTGGATAGCTCGAGATGCTGTTTTAATAGGTGGATCTGTAAAACAAGGTGTAGCCAATTTCATAGGTTGGGAGCAATGGGCTGGTAAGAGTGTTGGAATGTAATGGGGGAGTGACAGATCCCAACATAGCCCAAAAATTGAAATTGCGATGTACACTCTACCGTGACTTCTCACAGGGGCAAGCAAGTTTTTGAGATACAACACCAACAGCAGTTGCTACTCGACAATATTATTCGGACCGTCTCCATTCCAGGATTAAGATATTTGCCTTGCTCTTATTTCTCTTGATTTGATGCTGATCTCAAGTTTGACCAGTGTTACATGTTGTTCTAAAAGATTGGGAAGTCATCAGTAGATTTAATTCTCTTGCATTTGTACATGTACCGTTGGAAGCTTGACCTTCAAATCTAGACGTTGCTATGCGAGATGATTTACAGGAGCATAGAATCGATCAAAAAGGACGCGAGAGCTCATACAGGAATGATCTGCTGGTGGCAGCAAACAGGAAAGAACTGCGAGGCAGCCCAAGGAACTTGACCCCGAAGATAGGAGAGATCGTGGATGAGTGCAAGATGTTCTTCTTCGCGGGGCTGTTGCTTGCAAATATCTTAGACGTTAGTATTTCCTCCAAAACATTCTATCAGGAGCTCAGCTTGATCGGATTGTAGTGAAAACAGATTGTAATTGTTGGACTTCGTTTTTGTTTAAAAAACTTGTTTTCTCAAGCACCTCAGGTGTAATGTTGGATCCAAATAGAGAGTCGTCGATGAGCTGCAACCCGGGATCCTGGCTATGCAATAGTTGTGGCAGGCGCTTTCGTTGAGCTGAAAATGAATCAAACCTCTCGGAAAAATCATCACGTCCCCGACGTTGATTGAAGCTCTGGCCTAGCGATCACTTTACGAGAATCTAAACCATGCTGAAACATGAGTACCTTCTCAGCCCTAGAGTGTATTGACTTTCATCACGGTAGACAAAATGGTAGAACAACCTTGTTCCTATTCAATCGGCTTCCTTTGCCATCCGTTCTTGTGGATGGAAAGCACTCTCTCATACTCCTCCATTCGTTTCATGATCTCCTCGGTGTCTACTAGGTGAGTGTTGGGATATTTGTGATCAAGGGCTTTCTCTAAGATGCATGTGCATTAGTAGCAGTCACATGTGTGTGTCCTCTGTAGGAGTTGCCAATGATTTAGGAAGTCCCTATGATGTAGGGCTGATTGCCTTTGATGTAGGAGGGGTGCCTATGATTTAGGACACCCTCTCTCCTCTATAAATGAGAGGCTTCTCTCTCACAATCAATAGAACACACTTTTGGATTCTTCTTGCATTCTACCCTTGTCATGATGCATCTCTTCTCTCCCACTCATTCCCAACAATGAGTTCATGCAAACAGAATCGCTAGATCTAAATCTACTTTAGACCAGATTGTGAAGAACATCATAAGCATACCACTCGTCAAAACACACACTAGTGTGTCCGCCTCCTATGTGGGATTTAAGTTTGGGAAGGGGGACATATCCAGACAAAACAAATTCCAATAATCTTTTGCTTTATTGTCTTCAAGTTCTCTTAAAAATCCTCATAGTAAAATGGTCCCCTTTTCCCGAAAACAAGGGACACAATTTTTTTGGAAGCATATCTTTCCACTCACTTGAGCACCATTTGAGATCATCCACGAAAGAAATTAACGACATGATACACTTTTGCACATTCTGGTAGGCAAAATATCCAATGGTTTATGTACATGGATTTGGTTCTTAAAGCTATCACTATTCCTAATACTATTATTGATGCTTTTGGTGTTTCAAATCACATTCTTTAGTACTAAGTTATTAAGTCAGTTTTGACATATTAGCTCTCCAAGTTAAAGGGCCCTTCATCACACAAGTAATGTATGACATTTGAGTCATTTTAATAATTTATTATTTTGGTTTTATCCTATTTTACCACTAATCGATATTTGAGTAACTTTTAATTGCTCCCATGTCTTACTATTTTGTCCCTTATAAATCTCATAGATCTCACTAAATCCTGGATGATTACTCTTGTCTCATGCATGAGCACTAGTTGCATGATTGAGCCTTTGCTATGACTCCCCATACTATCATTCCTTCTTTTGAGGCATTGAATTAGGATGACTTGCATACCCAAAAAGTAGGGGTAAGAATTCTACAAAACCTGAATGTATCACTTTCTTTTTCATGGTAGATCTCTTCAAAGGTACTCTGAATTTCACATGTCAAGTTAGATGCAATTAGTAGTGCTAGTGATCCAACTAGAATTACCTTTATGAGCTTTGTATAGTGGGAAGGGGAAAGGTAACTTGTCTAATGTAGGTGGGTCGATTCAAGTGATAAGATGGGAGAAATGTTAGCGAGAGGAGCGATTCAAAATCATCACTCATACATCTGCTAAATGCTAGCTACAAGGCAATCTTTCTATGTAAGAAAAAAAGAGAGTTGGATGCCTTGTCTGGTCCTTGAGGATATCTTACGAATATTTTTTACTTTTGTATAAAAGATGATTTGAATTATCTAAGTTATCATGCATTTTTTGTATCATCAACTTTTAGGATATAGCTATAGCAAGAACTTCATTTAATATTTCTTTCACGGCACTATTTGGGCTTAAGGGGTTAACAGGATTACGGTTGAGGTCCTTATCTACCAAGCTTCAAAGTGTCTTAGACTTTTAAATGATAGTAAGGTCCAAAATACACACATAAGAGTCAAAGTAATCAAATAATTTAGTGAAGCTATTGAACTCAAATAAATTACATAAGCATTCCTAAGGAACTTTTATTGAACTCAAATAAATGACTCAAGAATCCATCAAAAACTGGGGAAGGTGCACATGGGAGGAGGGTTAAGCATGCGTTAAGGGGGGGGAGGATGACTTGGGTGGGTGATCTTGCTTGGGAGGGTCAAGTGAATTGCGAGTTGACAAGCTATCAGGGTAGGAAATTTAGAGAACTGAGTCGGTAAGCTTAGTGTGAGTTGGCAAAAGGAGAGAGTTGATTACCCGTGATGAAGCAAAATAGTTGCTGGGAATTGTGGGTTACTATAGGAACTTTATTCAAGTAGCTCCAAGTGAGTGGCATCAACTAATTGAGTCCTTGAAGACTAGGGTGTGCAACACAGAAAGTACTCAGATTGTTCTTCGATTACTTTCTTATTTAAGAAATGGATGACACACACTCTGAGAGAATAAGAAGATACACGGCTAGATGTGAAGAATATATAAACTAGAGGCAGTGGCTACATCCAACTATGCAAGGTGGAGCAGTCTCAAAACTAGAGTTCAATGCCCAAAGGAGCCTAGTAGGGGCAACTATCCAACAAGAGTGATGAGCACGAGAAGAGAGGCTCGACTGTGCTACCCTAGGGGTGGAAGTTGACTACTATGCAGAGCCAAAAGGTCAGAACAATGGTGTTGGGCTAAGGCATCCCAGAAGATTGGTAGGTGAAGGCCCACCATCTTGGCAAATGGAATCTGAGCACTCATCTATAGAGAGTTTGGATTTTGAACAAATGCCATCTCCTCGATCGAACAAAAAAATGAATGTGAAGACCAACTCAGAGAGCGACGAGAACCTCTTTAGCGTAACTAAGCTATTGTAACTGAAAGAGTATGCCTAGAAAGGTATGAAGCCAAAATACCAACTACGACAAATGGATAAAGAATCCATCATCATGAAGACAGGTGTGCTTCTGATGGAGAGAGACGCCACCACATTGCTGATGTCAATGTAGAGCAACTAAGGTAGTTTGCCCAAGTTCCTCTCACAACATACAGAGAATCTACTTGGCCAATAGGTATACATCCGGTCGTACCCTTGAGGCCTGAGGACTATACCAATCGATTCAGGGGTTTACAACAATGTCACAATCAAGAAGGTGATGGGTGGGGAGCGAGAGCGAGTCAATTCTTCCGAATGGTAGACCCACATACTCGGGTTTTGGGGTGGAGAAGTTCAAATCCAGCTCCAATATCAAGGTGAAGTTCCAAAATTTTAAAGGCACAGGTGATGAAGATCCTTACAGTCACTTGCAAAGTTTCCTGCGTATTTTCCATATCAATGGCACAACCATAGAGGAAGACTATATGGACTATTTTCCATGTGCCTTGATCAAGAAAGCTCAAAGTTCATACAATCAGTTTCCAATTGGGTATTTTCTCGATTGGTATGCCATGTCAAAAGCCTTCTTCTGTAGGTTCCAACAAGAAATTAATGAAGAAGATGTTAGAACAAAGTTGAGTGAACTAAAGCAGAATAAAGGCGAGTCCATCCAAGAATTTGTGCTCAAGATGAGAGATCTTATTAATCAGTTAATTACAATTCTGGATGACAAGTCTATGCGAGCCTGGTAGCTGTACCAAGGTTGATTTGCATAAGCCAGAGATAGTCAATCTGACCAAAACCTATGAGGACCTACTAAATCGAGTTGTTGCTTTAGAAAAAGAAAGGGTTTGAAAAACAAAGTGAAGAAGAAGGATGTTGAGAGTCACACTGAGGAGACTATAGTCATGATTTGCGTAAGCCAGAGATAGTCAATCTGACTTGCTAAACCGAGCTATTGCTTTAGAAAAAGAAAGGGTTTGAAAAACAAACTGAAGAAGAAGGATGCTGAGAGTCACATTGAGGAGACTATAGTCAAGAAGGATAAGCTAAAAACCGAGCTAAAGAAGGCCTAGAATTGGGCATTCGAGGTAAACTTAGTAACAATGAGAAGTAGTGTAATAAGTGTTCTAGAGGTGGACATGTAGAAGAGGAATGCAAAACTAAGTATTGCAATACTGGTACCAAGTTTGGCTATGATGACTCAGACTCTTGGTTTAATGAAAAATAAAGACAAGTGTCAACAAACCAGCAGGTCACAACTCTGATAACCAAGCACTAAGTGGCAAACCTCCGCATCCCAAGAAAAAGGACAAAGGTCTAGAAGCTAATTTGTTCGCAATTGATTATTGTGACAATGAGTATGCCAAGTTGGTCAATTACTTGTCTCAAGGCAAAATCTCTAAAACTATGCCTCGAGATAAGTGCAGGAAATTACCTCTTAAGGCTTGGAAATATACTTTGATTGGTGGACAGCTATACTGACAATGTGAAGATGGGATTCTTTGCCGATATGTGTTACCTGAACGTGTTGTGGTGTTGCAAGAGGCTCACTGGGGTCCATCAAGAGGGCACTTTCAAGGTGAGTTAACTGCTCAAAAGTCTTACAAGCAGGTTTTTGCCTTTGTAACCCACCAGGCCCTAGGAAGCCTTTTAACATTGGGATTTGGATTTTTTTGGGCCCTTTAAACCCACAAAGTTCACTTAAAACAAGTATATACTCATTGCAACTGACTATGCTATGTAGTGGGTAGAAGCTAAGGCACTCCCAGCTAATTATCGAAGCATAGCTAAATTTGTCTATAAAAATATTATATGTTGGTATGGATGTCCTCTCCAGCTTGTTAGTGATCAAGGTGCACATTTCCTCAATGATGTGATGCAAGTATTTAGAAAGGAATTCAAAATCATGCACACAATTTCCACTACTTATTACGCTCGTGGTAATTGATAAAGATGAATGGAACATCAAGTTATACTCTGTGTTGTGGGCTTACAGAATGGCTTACAAGGTAACTACCAATCTCACACCATTTTGTATGGCTTTTGGCCTCAAAGCAGTTGTTCCCTTAGAATTTGTGGCTCTAAGTCTTTGAGTAGCTGTCGAGCACCATTTAGGTGAGCCAGAAGCAATTAAGGGACGATTGGATCAGCTCAGCCACTTGGATGAGATACGTCTCTGAGTTGCTTAGTCATAAATGATGACAGTGCAAAAGGAAAGCCTGGCACAATCAACATATTGTACCTAAGCATTTGAAGAAGGGTATGCTCATATTACTCTATACTGCTAAGTGGGGGAATGTCAAAACCAATTTTAAGATGGTAGGTGGAAGTTCATGACAATGGAGCAGTACAACTTGTAGACTTAGAAGGTAATGTGTTTTCCAAGTTGTACAATGGAAGCAAAGTTAAGCCATACCAAATAGGGAGTTCTTCATACATAGGGAAATTGGAAGTAAATCACTCGGTTGTGACAATGCCTTGGTAAAATTTTTTGCAAGCTAGCATGCTAGCTAGCTGTGTAGTTGTGGTGGACCAAGTGCATCATGTGCCGCCGCATGGCATGATTAATGTTTAGGATTATTAGTGCTAAAACATCATGCTAAAGTAAGGGAGGCATGATTAATGTTAAGGGCTTATTAATGCTGAAACATCATGCTAAAGTAAGGGAGATCCATGAAACTATTGATTTGATGGCCACTACAGTTGCAGATTCTGAATGACTACGGTTGATTAGAAGCTCCACTGATCAAAACCTATACCAATTGCAAATTCAATATACGCAATCATTATCATCTTCATCGTCTCCAATAGCCACCTCTCAAATACTCTGTGCTCTCATTCTTTCATCTCTGTCAATCCCTTTGAGCTTCTTGTCCTCATCAAGTCAATCCATCACTCACCTATAGCTTCCCTCACAAGCTTCTCTCTCTATGTCTAGCCTTGTCATCTTTGTTGTGATGCGCCTGGGCAGATCATCAGACCCATCAGAAGTGAAAGCACAGCTCTCATATTTCTCCTCCACATCCATTGAGGACTTCTCAGATGATGTTCTCACTGGTATTCTTATGACAAATTGCTCAATTGCCATGGAAGGATGTTTATGATGAGGGGCTGGCCGAGGAGGTCCTAGATTCATATGATGAGAATCATCACAACCTCGTCACATTAACAACACACGTCATGATGACTTTAGAGCTTCTACAAAGGGCATTCGGGATGAAGCAGTGGTCCGATTCCAAGAAGATGGCGAATGCTAAACGCTGTAACTCATTCTTTGAGCAGGAAGTTACTCATCTTCACAGGGATATCTCATCAACAAATAAAGGATGAAGGGCTATAGCTCCATGTGGTCTGGTTCACAATTTTTGAAAAAAGCTTTTGAGAACTAGCTTTGAGCCATCAACAAGGGGCAAACCCATTGCAAGCTCGTCCCCCACTTATGTATGCTCCATCGCAGATTAATGTCTAGGAGAGTGCCGTGGCCAAGCACACTACCAACAGGAGGGACAAGGACTCTAGGAGGAGGTGGATAAGATAGAGAACATAAACAGGCTGAGCAGGGGAAGCGGCAACAAGAGCACGATGAGTAGGACAAAGAAGAGGAACAGGAACATGGATAGGGAGAAGGTGAGTAGGATCAAGGCAAAGACCAATAGTAGGATAAAGGCGAGGAACAATAGGAACATGGAAAAGGTGAGAAGTAATATGGTAAGGAGCAACAAGAGCAACGAATGGGCGAGGAGCAGCTAGATAGCCAGACAGGTGGACAACAGGGAGACGAGAAGCTAGAGGGGAATGGTAATGACAAGGACACCTCTGAGCAAGATAATGAGGGGGGGAATAGCAAGGAGCACACCCCTAAGGAGTAGGCAAAGTTGGAGGGGAACAGCCAACTGGGCACCTCCAATGGAGAGGAGAATAATGGTGGGGATACAATGGAACAGGAGCCAACAAAGGAGGCCGAGATTGTGAAACTAAAAAAATGACCTTGAAAACTTTTGCCAAGTCTTTATATTAATATATAAGCATATCTTCGATAAAAACATCCTGGATGCACATCTCCCAAGCAAAGTTGAGAGGTATCAGCAACTCCAACAACTCATCCACCTCCTCCTAGCACCCGATGAACACCACGATAGTCTACATCGTAGACAACTACTAGATCATGATAGAGCTAATGGTTCGATAGCTAGCCACCAACATTCCACTCTGAAAGAGCAAGTAGGAACCTCGGATCCACATTCCTTGGCCAAGGGAGGGATTTCATAAGCGAATGGATTGCAATTTTCATAGATAAGTAGGTGCAGAGACCAAGCAGATTGTAGATGTCGAGCCCATTTGGTCAGATGAATGTCTTTCGATTGCTATGCATGCAATCGAAGTTTTGCAGCATGTTCTGGGTAGGGAGGATATGCCTATCCACACTATAGGGTTTATTGACACCTGGTAGGAGATGAGATGTTTACTACACCCTCCATGCACTAGGACATTTTGTTGCCATCCAACCGATTATCTTTGTCTATGGCAAGGCCATCTGAGACTTCAACCATTTTGTGGAGGAGCGCGCTAAGCAGGATCATTTCTAAAACTATACAATAAGTAGTAAGTGAGTTTTAAAAGAGACTTATCTAATTGAAACAAATAGCACACAAGTCATGCTTGATTAGTTGAAAATATGTAACTTAAAACCATTAATTTCTTATTATTTAGATTAGAATTAAAAATTAAATTTTATTTCTTAAAGAAATATCATTTAATTATCAAAAAATCCTTGCAATTATTATTGAATTTATATATACATTCCAAAATAATTTCTCAAAATGAAGGCCAATTCTTGAACATTTTCTTCACATCATTCCCTTTAGAAAGGCTCATTATTAAATTTCTATGTAAATTCAAAATAAAGATGGCTTTTTGGTTAACGTGAACACATAGATTACACTCTCTACATGCACAATGAAGAAGGAGGGAAGAATACCAAGAAGTTGGCTATACTTGAATGTACACTCTTCTTTTTACTAGTAATAAGATACATGGCTCACTCTATACACAAAACAAAGAGGGAGGGAAGAAATGCTAACTAGTTGGTTGTGCAAATATATATCTTCTTTGTACTGAAAAGATGAACATGATACAATATATACAAAATGCTAATGTTGATTTCCTAAGACAATAAGGGCTATCCACACCTAGATGTCGGTCCTTCTCTATGTTCCTAGCCATTTACTCCATGTGTACAATATATACACATATGTCCCACTAATTAACTACCAAACAAGATATGTCCAACGATTATAACTAGTGAACACTCATTGTATGTGTGTGTGCTCTAATCCTTGCATATGGGTTCATCAGTGGAATGCAAATCCCCTGCCCCCTCCCTCCATTCCCCCCTTTCCTCCAAAAAAAAAAGAATTAGAAAAAGTAATTCACCCCAGTTCAACATTTGGATTGTTAGTTTTTTGTCTCCATGCCTCTAATAACTTGCATGTAATAGTAGATGTGCCTCTAATAACTTGAATCATCAGTTTTTTGTCTCTATGCCTCTAATACCTTGCATGTAATAGAGATGTTCAACAAAATATACGTCAAGCTATCATAACAAAATTTGAAAAATTACTTGAAGAGACTCACATTTTAGCTACAATCATGCCTCTATAGAATGTATGATGATTTTTAACTCAATGGGAAACATCACAATCATTGCTTTTTCAAAATCCCATTTGGACATAATTTAAAATTGGCTTGATTTCTATATTCTTTCAATCTTTCATCCTTGTATTTCAATCATCCCACTATTAAATATCTTAGATCCTAATCCTGTCTTATATCTCTCCTAGTGCAAATATTATGAGGTTGTGCCACTTGTCATGAATCCGTTCTTTCTTTTTTCAAGAGAATTAATTGCTCTTTTATATAACAAGGTGATGGAGCCACCAAGGCCCTACTTTTATTTAATATTTTAAAGAAAGGAAGAGTAGTTGAATAGCAAGAAGAAGACTAAGCTAGCTTAACATTTTAAAGTCTTATAAAACACTCATGACCTCCTTAACAAAGTCACCTTGAGAAAATACAAATGAACAAGTGAATTCATTCATTAGGCTTGCCGTGTATGGGTTGCTTGAATTTGAAGTGGATGAAAAAAGTATGATGTGGTGTCAAAGAAGATTGTATAGTTGGTGTGGACAGAGTGATCCAAGGGCTGAAAATCTGGGGCCAAAGGAGCAAGTGTGATACACTGCTTAGCTGAAGAAGAGGTCAATAAAACTAATAAGGTATGGTACCTGTATGCTCAACTGTCATGAGCTGAAGGTGATTTGATGTGTATATGGCTAAACATCCATTGGCATAGGATGTAGCAAGTGCAAGAGAGATTGAGATATTGAGAGGTTTCTATCTTTCATTCCATTGATGAAAGATTTCCATTCATTGAAGAGATTTTCATCCATCTCTGTTCTTTGAGAGTTCTCATTCCGTTATGAGATAGATTCTTTAAGTGCAAGCATGGTTTAAGAGGTGCTTTATAGGAATTATTAAGGTCTCTGAAACAAATCTTCTGGTGGAGAATTCGCACCATTCTACCTTGGCAAGTTCCCCACGATATGCCTTTGGGAATTTCATCTTCTTGATTGATTGCATGTTGTTGTTTTGTGGACTAGCGGAGGATTTTTGCATTCATTGAGGAGATCCTCTATGAAATCACCCATAGCTGGAACACATGCATGTGGTGACATATGAAGGGGTGCAATTTCATTGTTTGTAGTACCTCTTTTGTTGCGTGTTCTCTAACGATTGGCTGACCATGAACATTCTCCCAAAATGGACACTAAAAGCAACACGTTTGGCAATGATATGCTGCATTTTGGATATAATTGCTTCAAACTTCTTTTCTGCTTTGATTCTACTTTGAGATAATCTTCTTATGCAGAACTGGTGAAACGATATGGGAAAGGTACTAAGGTAGAAGTTCAAGATGAAAGTGGTAATGGTTCTCGTAGGCGCATACAAGAGGCTTGTAGTTAGTGTGTCATTGGGCATGATGTGGCAAGCACATGCAAAAGAGGGGTTTTTACTATGTTGTTGTTTGTTCTTCGTGGTTATTGTGTGTTGCCGACTTGGCTACATCAGGGAAAGGAAACATTGAAGATGTTGGGCACGCTTTTTCTCATGGTGGTCCTCTCTTGGTTATGGGTTTGGGAAAACCCCCAAAGGATGGGCAATTGTTGCTAAGGATTGAGGAGGGAACTATGTTTAGAAATTCCACGAATGGTTCCAAAAGTCGCTTGTGAAATGCATTGAAGGTTTTCTGATTCAGCTTGTGATAATGTTTTGTCACAAGATTTCGGGATTGAGGGAGGTTTTTCCGTGAAATGAGTTGTCTATTTGCATGCAATTTCATTCACGGTGTGAAATATTGGCATCAAGGTATTTGTTGATTGAGGGGAAAACACTATATTAGGGAATTTGGGAATTTTTGAATAGTTTGGGACTTCCCAACATGGTTAAGATTTGGCCACATGGTCAAATCTAAACCCATTACTTGAAATTGGAATCCATCCCAAACACCATATTAGGGAATCCTCCTACGTCCCACTTTCAAACAAGGGTACATGTTTTGGCCACATGGCTAAATCTTCACCCTTTACTTGAAAGTGGGACTTGGGAGATTCCCAAATTCTCCAATATAGTGTTGGAAGTGCTTTTGGATTGTGCTTTGTATTTTGGCATGCATTTTCCATTCAAGTTATAGTGAATGATTATTGTTCGATGTTTGGTTTGTTGGAATTAGTGAAGCTATTTACATTCTATTTGATTCAAAATTTCATTCATTAACTTATTATATTTAATTAAGTGATTGATGCATTTGCACTGTCTTAGATTTAATGTTTCATTCATCCAATTATATTGGCGTTTCCTTCACAATATGGTAAACAATTTTCCAAAACTGTTGAATTATTGAGAAGGCAATGGCATGATACTACTTTATAATTTTAGCAAATGGTAAGTGCAACATAATTCCATTCAAGATTAAAGGAGTTCTTATGCAAGGTTTACAATCACGTTGCAGCAAGTAAAGTCTCTTCTACATCAAGAAAGAATGCCAAAGATGAGGTGCACTCCTCATTCGAACAAAGTTAGAATGACGGGAAAGGTCTACCCTTGGCATATGGTCATGACAAATTGCAAGCCATAGTCCTTACAGATAGCCATGTTCTAGAAGACACGAACTCGCTTCCATTTTATACATATGGCAGCTCACATATTGCATAGATTTGCCTTTGAGGGGAAACTCTTAGTTAAATATGAGACATACAAGGCGAAACATGTTGGCTATCCAGTTGTGTTGAGGGTTGACTTTACAATTGCGACAGTATCACATTTGTTATGCCTCATGCCTATGTGGATCAATTCAAAAAGATAAGCTTCAAGTGGATTTCTTCTATAGGATAGAAGATACTACGGTGCTTAAAAGAAACACAGGTGAAGGGGGTACTTGTTGATATTCTATCCACCTTAATGCCACCACCAATGTACCCAAAGGTGAATCATTTGAGGGCACTATTACACTATGGAACGACCACAAACTCACAACATACATGTCTTATGTCACAAAAAATTATAGGTCACTAAAGAACATAGCTATGGCAATGGGCACTATATCATTTGTTGTGATTAAAGTTGACATGGATGGGGGAGCGATAGGTCAACTGATTATTGCAAATAGAAATGAAGATAATGCCAGATTGAGTGGTTTCAATAGAAGAATTCCTTGCAATGTGATGTAGCTTCTTTGCTGTGATAGTGTATATTAAGCCTTTCAAATTTGTAGCTCACTTTCATGAACGAGCGCAAGGGACTCTTTGTGCGCCTAACGCAAGAGTACAATGAGGAGAGCATCGTGATGTATACAGTGAAGAATGTGTCCTACATGTTCATAAGAAACACCTTGTGTGTTTTCAACTTCACAATCTTGGTGAACATTGCAAAGGGACCAAAGAAGGATGAGCTCAGTTCTCTGAAAAAAAAAAAGAAGAAGAAGGAAGAGCTCACACAAGTGTTAGACACCCAAGTGGGGAGTCTTAGATGTGGTAATTCCTATTCCTATGCCTCCCAAGTTCAATATGAAATTGTTGTTGCCAATGTTGTTGTATGTATTATTTTGCAAGTGAGTGGATTGCTTGAGTTCACAAACCTTTATTCGTAGCTCATGAAGTACTAGTGCAAAGTTTGCATTGATGTGCGTGTGTCAAGACCACCGACATCCTTTCTGCTACCTACAATTGCAACCACGTGCAACCCATTTCCCAAACTCCTAGCTTGACAAGGAAGATAGTGCTCCGTGGAGGTGATGAGGTCGTTGTTCCATTGTGAGGCACCCAGGTGGGCAATATTCTATCATTGGAGGCCCCTTTCTTGGAGCTTCATAGTGAAAGTGTTCTCCGTGTATGCTCAATGCTTCATTGCATTAAGCATTGTGGCACTTTCACTGTGAACAACTCTGGCCACGTTATAGCTTTTGAGGTAAATGCTTGATACATGATGCAATTTTTTTGATGGGTTTGTAAGCATATAAAAAATGTTTGTTCCACATGATTTCATAAGCTTCTTCCAACAATTTTAAAGTCCATTTTGTTCAATTTCATAACTTGCAAACACATGAACATCTCTTTCTAAAAAGAAACTCTTGATGATCCTAGTGCATTTGATCTTGCTACTACCTTGAGTTTTCTACAAAGGAACCCCCATAATATAGACATTATAAAGTGCTTGATCGAACTTATTATTCTCACTCATACTCATCATTGCTAGAAATCATTACTCAATGCATTGAAGCAAATGCAAACTAAGTGGAGTGCCCTTCACAATATTGACATCGACTAGAATAATGAAATAGCTTGCGCAAAGGAAGTTGGGATAATGGCAACTAAGATCTCAACCTCAACGTTATTGTTATATAGTTGTTTGACTAAACTTTCAAATCGTTTAGGTTGCTCCTTTAGACTACTTTGCCAAACTGCTACACATGTGTACAAAGCTTTCCATGTTTGCTGGCTTGGCAATTTTGGCTTTTACACAATTCTTCTTGATGAAACAACTATTCCATTTCAAATTTATCCTTTGTGTGAAACTCAACATAAACGTGCATATGTGACTTAGGAAAAACAACATGAAAAAAAGCTCGCACCAGTCCTTAAAGCACCCCCAATTTAAGTGCTAAAGACATTTCTACCATATTCAATCAAACACATGAAAATGCACGTTATCCTATCCAATCAATTGTGTGTAAGATATAAGAATGAAAGATGCAAATGTATGAAGGGTCAATACATTAAGTATGTTTCCTATAATTGATAACACAGAGCATACTGTAGGAATAGATACTTGCCTTCCTAAGCAACCTACAATAGGACAAACAGAGGGGAAAACAATCAATAAAGAGAAAAAGAAATAATAATACTGCTTGCACTAAGTATCTAATAATGACACAAGACTTTCCACATCATGCTTGTATATGTTACAAGCTTGTATAGGAAGCATTGTCACTGTATTCGTTGATGTCAACAGAGCTCAACGTGTCCTTCCATGATTCCTCATTGATGGCACAACTGCCATGGTAGCTATCAAAAGGACACACATAATTATATGAGTGGCTTGGTAAGGCCTACTTACCCCACTGTACAAGGAGAACAACATCAAATTGAACTCCACTTGGGCTCAGCACATTGAAAGCTTGCAAAATAAGCAATCACAACAAGACTCATGAACAAAAGCTTTTAAGAACGACGAGAATGAGAACCTTGAAATTGACACACTAGTCTATTGAATTTACAATGCTCAACATGTAATCGACTTAGAAGACAAAACAATAGTTGTTTCTCCTTCAGAGAGCTGCTCACCTCTAAGCATCTTCAAGGATAAACACTATGAAGAGCTTGCATCTCCTAACCTCTTTTATGGCTACCCACGCATGTATAATATACCATATCGTTCTTCGTACCAAGAGATCACACATTGGTAACTCACTAACAATGATTGCCGCTTTGCAATGTCCATAGAAAACCTTTTCTTCAAAACAATGAAAGTATTGATGTGCCAATTTCTATCATCAACCGAGGTATGCATGCGTAAAGCACGGCAAACATTGAAAGAAAAAGATGCACTAGAGAACACAGATGTAGAACATCTTCTTCATTTAAACATTGGTTATCGGGACTTCACTTCCTTGGGAACATCATCAAACTACAAGGTATTTGCCATGGTGTGCTAGCTAAGACCCCCAACTTTCTTCATTACTTTTTCAGCAATACAAAGATTATGGAAACTTTTATTAGGAATGCTTGGAAACTATTGGAGGTGAATCAAAAGAAGACAGCCAAACTAGTGCTTCCATGAAAATACACAACTTGATTCACAAAGACTTGCTAACATCGCAGCTCAATACTAGTGCACAAATTCCAAGTGATTAAACACATGCTGCTGAAGCAAGATCCCTCCATCATAGGGAACATATGACAATTAGCCCTTACGATAACATTCTCCTTGCTGCCTAGATGCAGTGATTAATCTCCATATCGACGCACAGGTTAAGCCTTTTTGCATATGCACTGGGCAAGCAACGCGGTCGAATTTCATAATCGTGGTAGCCAACATGACCACAGACTACTTTGGATCCAAGGGTCGCCTACATATATGGTGCCTCAACAAATAAGGAGATAGAAGAATTTGTGGAAAAATACATATGTTGTGACATATCAAAGCTTGACCTCCCAAACCCTAAGATCCAATGTGTGGTTGAGGATAGTTCTTGGAAACAACTCTAGGTTATGTGCAAACTCTCTGTGCCAAAGGGATTAATGCTGGACAATTTGTTTATGTGGATTCCTGGAGCAGCTTGTCATAGAATATTTGCTGATTTGGATGTCAACTTGCCAGAGAATTTGTTTTGCTTATGGTTGCCAGTTTGGCCATGGACTATGCACTTGGATATGTGCTAGATTTTGGATGCCTTGTGCTATGGAATTATGCATTGAGGCTAGATCCCTTTGTAAGCTAAGGATTGGCTTGTGTTGCAGGTTGTTGAATTCCTGCTAGGATAAGATTCAATTGGCTGGTTCTAGATAAGTGCAAGGTAGTGACCTTGTTGTATTGTTTGCCTTCTGAATAACTTAAAGAAATACCAAAAGAGGCACCAATGATTTTGGGGCCAATCTATAGTGTTGCCCTCAAGGGCAATCTAGCTCCTAAATATAGTTCAGTATGTGCTTGGCTTTGCTGTATCTATTTCTAAGTGGCTGTAATAAGTATTAAAGTGGCTGTAATTGAATTATATGCAAGTTAGTCATGGTTTATTGCCCTTTAGGAAACTGAATGCCGCTTTCAATCTTTCTATTCCCCAAAAAACTGATTTAGAGTCCAAGTGAGGAGATTCGAGAGTGGGGGAGTGCCTTTGGCTTTCACTAGATACCTCGCGGTCAGATAGTGAGATACCTCGGATGCTAGGTTGGGATTGATATTATAGCAGAGCAATAGATTGCCTCGGTCATCGAGAGTGTTTGGCACAAGCTTCTCTACTGGAGCTTGGCCAAACTCTCCCTAACGGGCCATGCCTTAGTGGCAAACCAGGTCCTTGCCACAGCCTAGTACATTGCCTCCTGCTAGTGATTTCATAGAGGGTGCATTGGATAGCTTTGATGTTTGGTTCGAAATTTCCTTTGGGCAAGATCGGACGGCATGAGGAATACCAGAGCCCGAGTTGCTTGGCAGATGGTGATCATGCCACAACCATTGGGAGGCTTGGGTATCATTGATCCGGAGATGCAGAGCAAAGCCCTCTTGGGAAAGTTGGTTGTGCACAGCCTCACTCCTAGCGTAGAGCCCTAGAAGCTCCTCTTATAGCGAGGGCTTCTCAAGAACACCCTATGCACTGGGGGGAGTGGGATCATTTACATAGATGGATCTTTTCAGAGGCCCCCCTTATAGGGAAGGGTTCCCCCATGATGAGGAGCCTCCATAGGGTCTGGTAGAGATTAGCAAGGGGCCTTATCTGTGCTCAGCCCCATTGCAAAGAGGAGTTCAAGCATCAACCCCTCATTTGGCACCCGGAGATTAGGGATTAAGATGGATGTATGCTTGGGCAACGGACCCACATTGGCTAGGCACAGTGGGACAATGGCCCACTGGCCTGCTCCTTTGGTAGATGGAGCAGATTACCCATGGAAGCACAGGCAAGGCTTGGAGCTCTAACGTACATGCGAGGGGCGGATGAGGAAGATTGACCTAGCCATCCCTAAGTCTTGGTGGGACGGGGACTCTGCAAATGGATGGACATCATATGGTTGGGCCAAATTGATGAGGTCTCTCTAACTTACCGAATACAAGGTCAGAGCATTCAGAGGATAGAGCTCCATGACGCGATCCCTCCTGATATCCCGAATCCCCATTCCCCTCCAAAGGATAGGAGGTAGTAGCCAATATCACGGCGTGGAACATTTGGGTTGCCCGCTATAGTCTGGTGATGGGCGAGCATCCAATTCCACCCTCGGCTACCTTAGTCACCATCTGGCATTATATCATCTACACCTTGTGCTCCACCTTGGAGCATGGGACCCCGGGCTCTAGGGTGACTGTCACGAGGCACGCTCGTTTTTTTAAAGCAAAGGGAGCGTGGGACCCCGGGCTCTAGGGTGACTGTCACAAGGCACGCTCGTTTTTGTAAAGCTTTGCCTACATGCGTTTTTTACATATTCACTCTGCGAGGGATTCACTGGTTGTATAGTCCCCCACCTGGCTATTGGCCCCTATACTAGAGATCCCCAGATAGTGAACTGGGTTTCTTTGGAACAAGCTGGTTTTTTCTTCTTTCAACCTTTTTCCAGTTTTTCCATACTCAACACCCTCAAAGCTACTATTTTGTATGAAGTCGTTTAAGCATTAATAGAAGGTTCCTTTCTTTGCAAAAGACTAGAATACTCTCAAGAACCTAGAAGCTCTAAAGGCCACGAATAGCAACTTTCACATGCACATGTGACGCCCCAATGTGCCCACACAAGTGTTCACTAACTCTTCAATAGCCTCAATCCATGCCTTGCTCTCAATAAGCTCGCCCTAGGTGACATCTAACACCCGTGACTCCTCAAAATGCAGCGCATGGTACACTTTATGAGCATGTAGAAAAAAAATATCTTTGTAATAAAGTCACCTTCAAAAAGCATTGAAAAGAGCTTTACTTAAATGGACTCACCTTCTTGGCAAGGCATCTCCAAACCTCAAAATGTCACAGGTCCTCAAATCGCAAAATACTCAAGAAGACTCCATGCTCTGAGACCTATGCATAGCAACCACACTTTGAGTACTATGTTGAGCAAATGCATACGCACATTAACTACAATACTCATAATAAGAAAATCCAAAGAAAGCATGAGAGATGTCGAGCAAGAGTTAATGTAGAATGAATCTATGATTTACTTATCCATCTGAATTTATATAAAACACGTTTGAGATGGCGAGCAAGAGTTCATGTAGAATGAATCTACGATTAGCTTGTCCATCTGAATTTATATAAAACACGTTTAAGACATTCCTAATATATATGGTGCACTAATATATAAAACACGTTTAAGGCCACTAAGCATCAATCATTGCACACATTAGAATAGGACGTGTGTGTGGGATAAGCAGATGACACACACATCTGCTTATGACACAGTGGTTGCACTATAAAAAAGTGTGTGCATGTCATAAACATTGATCTCTAGCAAGTTGTGCCAAGCATCTCTTACAGCTCAACATGGTATATGTCTATTAATCTTCGAGTCCCTTTCCAATTACTACCATAGCCATTCATTTTCTGTGTTCCGCTTCCTCTTTTCCTGCTCTCTATCAATAGGCGTCTCTCTAAAATACTACACCTCACCCATTCTTTTTTCCATCATCTGTATAAGTGACCTGACATGTTGGGTGTAAAAGTGCCATACGTTAAGCTTTTCAATGGCCATAGGGCTCTCTTGAAATCTGATTGAAAGAATCAGTCCATCCGTAATATACTGACACATGGCTGACGTATAAACCTTCAATTGAATAAAAGCTACATACCTTCATACAGCTAGAACAAAGAAGAAAAGAAGAAGAAATGTGTGTGTGTGTGTGTGTGTGTGTGAGAGAGAGAGAGAGAGAGAGAACGTAAGTTATGTATTACAAAAAGAAACATTACCAGGCTGAAGAACCCCACCATAAATCGTCACATGACAGTCTGCGTCATCGTACAGTCAAATATCTGATGCATAGCTGGCTCTTCTACATTTAAGTACATTTGACTTTGGAGAATGTCCGAGTCTCCAAGAAGTAAGTGCTTTGATTGCCACTATCCAACAAAGCTGCATTGGCCTGAGGATCTGCAAGTTCAATTCCCTGAATATGTGTGAATGCCAAGCTAGGTGTCAAACCAGATGCTGCACCCATGCTTTCATAATGCTTTGCTTTTAGCTTTTGGGTTGCTTTCACAGCAAACCTGCTGTGTCCCATACAGACTCGCAGTTTCCCGCTTCCAGCTTGCCCAAGCATTCCATAGCCTTCACCAAGCCCATCCCCTACTGAGCTTCTCTCTGTGACTCCAAACCAAATTCTATTTGCTAATTTTCGCATGTCTGTCAATGCATATCTCTCTTTCATTTTCCTAAGCCTGCGACCACCACGCTTCTTATTTGAATAAGAATTTGGAATAGGAAGAGGTTTGGGATGCTTTGCTGGAGGTGGCTTCTGCCACCTTTCTATTTTCTTTTGTATCTCATCCCTTAGATCTCGCCCAGTTTTGCCAGAGGGATCTCCCCCTATAGCATCAACCCGTGCGGCTAGTGTGGACTTCACAGCTACCACTCGGCACGCACGTCTTGTGAGAGGTGGAGGGGTGCTTTGTACCACCGCTGTTTGTAAGATAAAGCCAGTGTGAGGTGAAACAGTTGCAGTTGAAAATCCAGCCAATGTTCTCTTATTTGCCCCCAGAATGTGTACATTACAAGCTGGCATTCTAGATAAAGCAGAAAGACCACCGGCAGCACATATCAGCTTTGCAGCAATAGTACTTCCAACAATGGCAGACAAATTTGGTGCGATGTAATCCATCCTACACTCCACAAAGGCCAAAACTTTCTCTTTCGCTTCCTCCAGTGCCAGTGCCCTATCACAAGCCTCGACAGTTTTCTCCAAGTTCTCCTCAGAAAGTGGCTTCCCAGCGCATGTAGAGGCTGCGACAGAAACCACCATGATAATCGCTGATGGGAGAATCCCTTCGAGGTCAACGAGGGTGAGATCCATCTCATTCCCTATTTTTTTCACTACTCTGGAATAGTCAATAGGATGGAGCACAATAGACTCTAACTCAGGAAACTTAAGTCGATACTTATCGCGAATGAAATTATGAATGATAACTATTTCATCGTCAATATCCGCAGAAAGACTCATACAATCCACAATCAGCTGGTATACAGGGTCGTCCTCAAGAACTGTCCTGACCTCAACGCGCTTTGCAAAGGCTTCTTCAACGTTAGTTACGATGTGATGATACCGCTGGGATTGCTGCAGTGTCGCAAGTCCATCGAGCGCTTTATAATGAAGGGCTTCAATAGCCATCTGATTGTGAATAGCTGCTGCGTAATTGGTGGGCTTGTATTGGTGAAGGGAATTGTGGGACAAATCCTGCAGGTCGTCAAGGAAGGAAGGTGGCAGGTGGGCAGCCATGACGTTTGTGATTCTTCTCAGAATTGCCAAGCGATGGAGGTTGAGGTTTGGCTTTATAATAATCTTCCAAAACACGAGTGCTTTTCGAACTTTCAAAACAAGCTCTCGCTTTTCGAAAAGCATATCCAAATCGTACAATTGATACCCAAAGTGCTTTTTTTTGGCCTGCCCCATGGGCTGTATTTTATTGTTTTCGATTTTCGTTATTTTCTCATTGGTCGAGGCTCCTACTTGTCGTCTGCCTTTTCATTGGTGCATGCTTCTACCTGTTCTGTCGCCCTTTTCTGTTGGAGGACTAGCTTCCATTGGCCCACTCCAGGATTTGTGCATGGCTTCACGACCCATGCAAAAGACAAGCATAACAAGTACGTCTTTGACACGCTTGGGGGAGAACCAAATGTGCTTAAAGCAAACTTGTGACAAAATAATAACAGTTCCAAATGACCATAGGAAAACTTGCGGTCTCCACAATTAGCTGCACCTCAAAGCAGGTATGATCGTTGAAATATGTTCAAGAATCCTATACATCAACAATGACATCATGAATGGTGTTGACGGCATATTCAAAGGTTTAAACACCAAGAAAAGCCATTCTTTGTAGGGGTAAAATTTAATGATAAGAAAGTAAGAGCACATACTCGATACGAAAACAAAACATTATATGATCACAACATACCCACATCATGAACACCAATAACACAAGTCATTCAAGAATTTCAAGTTGGTAACAACAAGTTGAACACAGTCACTAGAACACAATTCCCATCCAACCTGCAGCTACTAGAACAGTTCACCGTTTGCAAGGACTTACCATGGAAGCCCTTGCGTTTGACCCCACAGGGATCAAAACGCATGGCCTAGTCTACACCGCGCTATCAAGAGTACGTGCACCAAACAATCTTTACTTCCTATCCACACTAGAATGAAAACAAATAAAGGTAGACCCAATAGTCTTACAAGAGATTTCAAGACTACGCACAAATTGCGGTTGGACATTCGACCAAAATGATTTTTCCACCAACAACATAACAGAAGGCACATTACAAATCCTAAACACAAGATCATTAAATTCCCACAAAGAAGACTTATTAAACTCAAAAATCATCCTTGTCACAACCATCTTATGTTTGCAAGAGGCACATTCAAAAACATTATTGCCTCTGCCCTTACTAAGATTTTGACAATGTCGCAACAACACAAGGGATGGGACTCATTACGTACTACAAAAAAACCTTGTCTTGCTGCAATAAGAGAAACTAAATATACAAGGTTATGAATATTTTCTTGCATTGTTGCGCAGAGTAACAGATAAACCAATTGAAATTTTTAACATATACAAGTCACCAAAGGAAAAACTAGAGACATTAACAAACCTTATACAAACAATGCTATGCATGGTACCACCAATAACAACTATGTACATTGTGGGTGATTTTAACATCAACTATGGATCCACGACAGGTGCAATGACAGACATTCAACAACTAATGTCAAATTACAATATGAAACAACTACTGACAACAACAACAACGGTGCATGGATTGACCATTGATCACATATGAACCAACAACAACCAACCAAAACAAAAACACACCACAAACTTCATATATTGGTTTGACCGTTCACTACTATACACTACACTACCTGTGCTATAATTAAAAACCTAAACACTTATCCAATACCTCTTCCTTTAAAGGCAGGCCTCTTGAAATACCTTCAACTTTCTTTTGTTAAATAAAAGACTTGTTTTAATGGTGGGTGCACAAGCCCAAAAAAGCCATTCCAAAAATTGGCCAACATGAAGAAAGATGAGTGTTAAAACCCATGCTTAGAGTTTAATAGAACACGCGTGCTTTGCCTTGTAAATTGTATTTTAATAAAACATGAAACTACTTGTGAGTGGTCTTTAGCAAACATAAAATAAAAAAGATGGTGTTAATATAGTACGATATAGAATAGGAAAGTGTTTTCAAAATTTTATGCTAGAGCCAAAAAAGGTACATCTGTTTAATCATAGTAGCCTCCTCCTTTTCAAATAATGACCATGTTGGATGCCCCTCAAGATTATTATATCCTAATGGTCCTATTCTGTTATTCTTTTATATGCTCTTTATATGTAGTATTGTTCTAATGTGTGCTTTGTCTACATTTTCGGAAGTGGCCAATATTTCAACTTCAAAGTTGGCATCAAAGGGCCAATGAATTGCAAAATCATTTGATGGAGGATTTATTTTATGTTGAACTTGTAATCCTTCTTGAGAGGTTTGTCGTGCGCCCTATATACTGTCTACTATTCAGTAGGCACATGATGCTATAAATCATGTGCTTCGATTCATCTGCTTGCATTGGCACTTTGTTGTTGGCTCTCCTTTGGTGTCATTGATGTGTCTTTTTTGCAAAAGTAAAATAATAGATGCATACATGAGCAACATGGATAGCGGCTAGCCAATGCATGAAACAAACTAGGCTTTATATTTACTTGCCATGATTTGATTCAAGCGCTATAAATGGATCTATTTTTGCTCCAAATCATTGGTTGTATAGCTGTTCATTAAAAACGTAGGTGATCTTCTTCATTGTGATCAATGGCTTTGTTGGCATTGTGCATATGCCCATGCTGTCGCATGAATTGGTCCTGAATTGCATCACCTTGATGTCATGTTATGTCCTTTAGCAAATCTAAGGACACATTGTATCCATACCACAACAATTCGCTGGCATAAGCAAATATGGCCTTGAACATCTTTTCATCTAGTAATCTTTGCACTTCAAGGTAGTCAAGTGATTGTTTTGACTCATCAAAGACAATGTCGAGGTCGAAAAGAATGTCTTTAAGAAGCCATTTTATAATCACAAGTTGTGTTCAAGTTGTATCTATGGTGTCTTGTTTTTTTTGGTATCTACTAATAATAAGAAGCATAAGGATTAAGCAATGTAATTTTTATTTGGAAAAGTTAAATGAGATGTACCATTTGCATATCTAAACCCTTTTGATTTGAGATTCTCTTGTAGTTGGGCCTTGTAGCTATCCATGAAGTCACAAAGATCCCTATAACTACTGAACCCATTGATGTCAACAGATGGGCACTAGCCTGTATTGTTAGCTAGATGTATTTAACTCGTTGTTCGTCAGGTAGAGAGGCCTATTGAGTGGAATGACTTTTGTTGTTTTAGCATTGTTTTTATACATCTCAAATATCTAGAAGGGAACTTCAATGATAAATAGAAGAATCAACAAAGATTGAGTGTCAAAATGTTTAATTTGTGTATGTGATAATGCTTACCTTGTTTGCATCCATGTTTTTTAGCGTGAACGTCGTCTGCTCTATTACTAGCTAAATCCTACACAAGGAAAGACACAAGAAAGAATGGTCAAATTTTTAAGGTTAGTTTCTTGGTGTCAGCGGAGGAGTGGAGAGATGTTGAAATAGTTTTATTGTAAATGTGTAGCTTTACATGCATCAGGGACATATTTATCATACAATATCTAGTGGCATTGGAGTGAAGTGGTCTAGATGTGAAAAATTGAGAATTCGCAACTTTGATCTCTCAGCCACACAAGATAGCATGACATAACTGAGGCTAGGTATGATGAGCAAAGCCTTTGCTGAGATGGTTGCACCTTATGACTTAAGACCTATGATTGCATATGCAAGCATTAAAGGGAATGTTGATTTGTGGTACTATTTCCCATTTACAGCCTTCCATGATATTTAGAACGCCGTTTTGTAATTGAGGCTTTGGTCATGTTGATGATGACAGTGATTCCAATTATTAAGCCCATGCACGATGTATTGATTTCATGAATCATACATGTTGCTCCATTGGTAGCACTAATGGTGAGATTGATGTTTTTTGTTAACATGGTCTTTGATCTGATGCTAATTTTGGTTAACTCATTGAAACTACAATCATGCAGCAAATCTTGTAGTGCCGGTTCATTATCAGCATTTGTGCAAAGAGGAATATGAATAACTGATTTAGGTGAATGGAATCTATCAAGTAAGAGCTCATTGTATGTGTGCACATCCCCCCTATGTGTGCATATAATGGTAGTTCTATGGTCAATGAATGTAAGAGCCTCTTGTTCATTGATAATGCATTGCCCAAGGCAATTGGTGATCTCTAGCTCTTTAGGTTTTTGTTGCCTAATGCATTGGAGGAAGTTTGAGAATGGCAAGTGCTATGATGTACTTTGAAATTCATATGATACATCTTTGCATGTGCTCAGTATGTTGATGATGTAAGGTGGCATGCAGTACATAATCGCACTTGATGGTTGCAAACCGGCAGGAGGTTGGCTAGGTCATCGAACAATATCAATAGCTTGTGCTTAAATGGGATCGAGTAACGTCCCATTGGTGATGTTAACTATTTGCCAGACTACAAAATTGAAAGTCATCCTCATTGACATGGAAATCTCATTGATGACTAGTATGTTGATGATGTAAGGTGGCATGAAGTACATAATTGCACTTGATGGTTGCAAACCGACAGGATTTGGGCTAGGTCACCGAACAATATCAATAGCTTGTGCTTAAATGAATCAAGTAACATCCCATTGGTCATGTTAACTATTTGCCAGACTACAAAATTGAAACTCATCCTCATTGACATGGAAATCTCATTGATGATAATTGCATCAGCTTCCTTGATAGCATTGTGCTGATCATTGGTCTCGCATATAGACAATGGGTATTGGCTACTACAGACATGAATTTTGAATTGGTAGTGTATAGTTGTTGCAATGCTACTTAGCCATATTGCAACTACTCCAATTGACGTGGATATAGAATGTCTATGGTTTTGTGAAATCAGATGCGAGACATTATACCTCATGAGAAAGGTCTTCCTGCTTCGTTTGATGCTACAAGGTATATATATATCGAATCTTGTTCAACTATAAGTGTTGCAATAGTGATCGTCTTGAACTCATTCAAGATTTGCAACATCTTCAGTCTTGTTTGGATCTTAGAAGATCGTCGCTCAACGTTTGGTTTATCTAGAGGATTGTCCTTGATGAATGTGAACTTATGCAAAATTGTATTTTGTTGAGTTTATTAAGTCAGTCATGGTTTTTTTGCCTTATGGGTTGTTTGAGCTCATAGAGCAAGACATTTTCTTTCCAAGTGGTTGTGTTTGATCTCAGGTAGGTGCATGTTTGCTGCTACAATATTTCTTTGCTGCTAAAAAATGACTCTCCAAGTCTTTGTAAAGCTCAAAATTGGAGAACACATAGAAGAGGACATTTCCTCTATCAACAAACACTATCTTTAACACCCAGAACAAAAAGAAACCATTCCCCACTTGTTCTACACAAATGTAGCAAAAGACAGACACAACAAAGAGGTTTTTAATTTGTTGCAAGGCAATCCACACATATTGCAAGCCAGTGAGATAAAATACAGAAAACTTGTAGCAAAATAATAAACATACCAGCGTGTTAAGGATGGTGTAAATTGCACCACATCGATAGGGCATTAGGGGCAAATCTAACCCTAACCCTAAGGGATTCACATGTATATATATATTCATGTTTATGTTCAATACAACATAGTCTATAGGTAGCTATATCATGTGCACTCCTCTCTCTCTCTCTCTCTCTCTCTCTCTCTCTCCCTCTCTCCCTCTCTCCCTCTCTCCCTCTCTCTCTCTCTCTCTCTCTCTCTCTCTCTCTCTCACTCCCCACTTTATCATGGTATCAGAGTAACATGTGCTCCCAAGCCCTTGCATCTTGTCAAGGCACTAAGCCCTCCCTGTGAGGCATCCTCATCTCCATCTCCAAGCGTCGTGACATCTCCATGAGAGAGTGTTTTCAGTGAGAGATTGTAAGCCCTTTTCCCATCAAGGCACAAGCCCTCCTTTGTGAGGCATCTTCATTTCTGCAGTAGCTCTTCTTGTAGAGCCTCTTCTCCTCTACGTTTTGGTTCAAGAAGCTCTCCATTCCGCTTCCCAGAGCTTGAGAGAAAGGTTCTTGGTCTTCTTGCATCAAACGAGAATAGAAGTCTATCATTCGTCTGAGTGTCAAATATGAGAGAGTTTCTTTAGTATGTGAAAGATAGGGAGAGAGAGGGTGTTCTATTTTAGCCTAGTCTATAGTATTCGAAGGTTGTAGAGTTCTAAGCTATTCACAACAAGGGAAAAGCAACCTTAGCAAGTAGTTGCTGCCACGATCTATGAGCTATAGCTGACCTCAACATGCAACTATGCACTTCATCAAGCACTCAGTTTGACTATGAATAGCTCGCATGCACAAAGCTCCATCAACACGCCAAGCATCAAATGCGACAAATGACTAAGTCTCCTCCAACAAAGCAATGACCTACATCTAAGAGACTCCAGCACTAGCTCTAATAGCCGGCTCTCTACCATGCTCCAAGCCTTCAACTCACTCCACATAACTCTTTACTGACACAAGCACATGCAGTTTGGAAGTGACTCACAACTCCTCTCCCACCACCATAGCCCTTTGCAAATGATCAACGCGTAGGCTCACAACTACAAAACAATCTAATGCCACTGTAATTAGCTCCTCACAACAAATAGCGCTACTACCTCGAGCAGCAACAACCTCCTCAACAAGAAAACGCCTAGTTCCAAGTGAGCTATAGTGCCAACAACGACAAGCACAGCACCACAACTGGCTCCTTAGCTCCATTTGACTCTCAACTAAAAGGCCTGAGTGCCTACAACCATAGAGACACCCACCAATAGCTACACAACCTCAAGTGAAGTGAATGTCAAGCCATAAAGCCATAGAGCAAATGTGAGCCATAGAGCTATGTTAGCAATGCCGACTGCAATAATTGCTCTCAACAAGCACAAATCAACAGACCAGTCTACAGGACATTCCAGCATCATCTCAGTCATGCTGCATTGTATCATGCTTGGATCCAGTTATCACCACCACCTTAGATCAATAGATCATTCCTCAACATGAGGTTATTTATGCATCAATGTAGTCCTGCCCTAGTGCAATGGACATCATAAGGTTCAGTCAAAAAGCAACTTAGGTAACTTCAGTATTTTAGCATACGCTTATGGCTATCGTATACAATCCATACTTGATGCACATTAGTGGTTGGATCCAGGATTACAAATCAGTCCCTACATCAACATTTGGCACCTCATATGCCTCAGGGGTATCTTATGTTTTCTCAGTTGTATTTCAGGCTTCTAGGCCTTCTTATTGTTAGCTCCTTCTTAACTGCAATGCCTCAGCGGAAGGCAAGGGAGCTCTTATACCATGACAAAATATGAAGAGGGGAGAGTAGAAGAGTGGAGACGAAGAGAGAGGTCACACCTAGAGAGCAAACCACAAATGACTAATTGTACACTAGATTTAGTTGAAAATGTAGAATATATACAAACCCATTTAGGGTTAGGGTTAGGGCATCTAACCCTTTCCTTTATAGCACTCTATTGGGTTAGTGCTATGCACATATGATCACATGATGGTGCTATGCACACATGATCACATGATGTTGAGCGTGAACTCTCAACACAACACAGACCCTGTTAGTTCACAACACCCGTTCTACAACCAAGCATCGAGCAAGAACCTTTATGATAGGCTATATGTGGAGTGCAAGTGAAGACATCTTCCAACCAGGCACTGTGCACACACCGGTCACCAAGCATTAGGCATCAAGTAATCCAAGGAGTGATAGAACTGAGCATAAACATTTTGTGTTGGGGATAGATGTGTTAAAAGGTTTGAGTGGGGAAATTAAGTGGATTAAGCATAGAAGGCTTAGTTTTGAGTGCATAGACGAAATTCCCAAGAAATATTTCATGCTGATAGGTGAGATGAGCTAAGACTATTACTTGGTAGAGCACAATATTTTAGAAGATATCTTCAAGCATCGACTGGCAATCTTAGAATCCTACAGACCTATTTGATGGACTAGTGTCTGGACCGAGGAATGTTCCTAGGAAACCCTTCCTATCATCTAGGTGTTTGAAGATATGTAATATGCACATGGAAAGAAGAGAATGATATGGGAGAAACACCTATGCCAAGGCCATAGAGGGTGGCAATATTTAAGAGATAGAGAGGCTGTAATGAATTCTCTACCAGGCATGGATGAGCAAGCAAACCCACATGGTGTAGCTGCAACACATTGACAATGATCCAAATCAATATTTTGATTAATACACCAACACTAGGAGTGAGCCAACCATGGGGAGCCATGCAAGATGACCTGAAGTCTTCAATCAAGAAGCAACCTTTAGGCAATGTATGGAAGATTTTGAGTAGTCATCCACAAAAAGTCTCCATATTGAAGAACTTGGGGAGCTAATACTCAGGCCAAGTCAAAGCCTCGGGTCCAGGTATAAAAATGAAACATTCAAGACAGAGGCAAACTAAGAACAACAAAAGAATTCTACCCATGATTTAAAGGAAGAATGCGAACATAACCATGATGATAGTTAGGATTATGACTAGGAAGCAAGCTGTGGCCCTTTGAAAGGGCAAGCTAAGAACCATACCATGGTGCAGGTTTCAAACAAAGGACTTCAAGTTCTGTTGTACTAGGATTTCTTCAATGAGCACCAAGTCCCATGGTTTTCAAGCGTGTGACTGAGAGCCTGAATACCATCATGAGGACCAAGTCCAATTGCACCTAGAATACTAGTGGGTGAATTGTGAGTTTGACACGAAGACTTGTCTCCACTGGTCCATGGGCATGTTCACACTTGTCACTATCGACATAGAGGAACACCTCATCAACAATACAAGGAAACTAAAAATCTTCTCAAGTAAAAGGAACCAAAACTAAAGCTAGTGAATCATAAAGCCAAAGATGGCCACACCAATCAAGGTAAGTTTTCAAGCTTTCAAGGGAATAAGATGATGAATACCCAATTTAGCCACTTGCAAAGTTGCTTATGAGTCTATCACATTAATAGGACAAAGACCAAGGATGAGTACATGGATTAATTAAAGCTTTCCCTGTACCTTAGTGAAGAATGATTAGAGGAGGTATAATTAGTTTCCAATTGAATATTTTGATATTGGGACCACATGACTAAAGCCTCTTTGAAGTGTTTTAGATAGGTTACCAATGAAGAAGATGTCCACACTAAATTGAGCAAGCTCAAATAGAAGAAAGCAATTCTATACACCATTTTGTCGTAAGGATGCCGGCCTTGATCAACCAGCTAAGCACGCCAATAGATGACAAGTCCTAGCTCTTGATGAGTTATACCTAGATAGACATCCAATTCCCAAAAATTATCAATCCTACCAAGACATATGAAGACTTGCTAAACTGGGTGGTGGCCTTGGAGAAAAGCAATGCTAAGCCAAAGAAAAAGAAGGATAATAGTGATGATGAGGCTAATTCACCAAAGAGCAACAAGCTCAAGTCTGGTGTCAAAAAGGCTTTGAAGGAGATGGGTTTCTAAAGCTCTAATGAAATGTGGTGCAACAAATGTTCCAAGAAGGGACATACAGCAGAAGAATGTCATATGAAGTATTGCAGCGTATGTACTAATGGGGCCACGATGAGTCCAAGTGTTGGTTTGAGAAGAAACAAACTGCTAGATGGGATCCTAGACCAAGTTGTAGGACATGAGCTATACTCATTTATGGACGGCTATAGTGGCTATAATCAAATATCGATTGCCCCGGAAGATCAATAAAAAATAGCATTCATTATAGAAATGGGGTGCTTATGACATAAAATTCATGCCTTTTAGGTTGCAAAATGTACCTTCCACCTTTCAAAGGTCCATGGATGATACTTTCCAAGATTATCTGACTTGAGAGCATTTCCACTTATTTGGATGATTTTTGTCTATACTTGAAAGCGACCAAGCATCTCATGTACTTGGGAGAAGTATTTGATAGATGTAGACAAGAAAGAATATCTCTCAACCCAGCCAAAAGAGTTTTATGTGTGCATGTGGGCATATTGCTTGGCGAGCCAAGTAAAATCCAAGCCATTGAGAAAATGCCTAAACCTGAGAACCTTACTCAAGTCGTTTATGGGTTTCATCAGCTTTTACAAGAGGTTTTTCAAAGATTTTGCAAAACCTGCTAGCCCATTAAGAAGGATACTAAGTTTCACTGGACCAAGGAGTTGCTACAGCTTTCATAACTTGAAGAAGCGATCCACTAAGACACCCAATTTTCATCAACCCAAGTGGCATTTCATCTTTCATGCCCATGTAGATGTATCTGGTTGCACCATTGGATTACCTTGGCTTAGCCAAAAGGTAAAATAGATTACCCGGTTTACTATGCAAGCAGACTGATGACCCAAGCCGAGTGCATCTATAGTACCATAGAGAGGGAGGTAATTGGCATAGTCTATATTGTACATAAATCTAGCATTATGTGCTTGGAAATCAATTTATCTTTTTTTTGTGGACCACCAAGCCACTATTTCATTTGATCAATAAAATAGTCATTCAAGGTCATCTAGTTCAATGGATGCTTTAACTTCAAGAGTTCAACTTGTAAGATCATTCACAAACCAGGGAAGACCCATGCTAGAGTAGATTGTTTGTATCGGTTGCCTACCTCGTGGGGAAAATTGAGGTGTCTATAGTGAACTTCTCGATGCACAATTGTTTGCTATTGGATTTTAGGATACCAAATATGATGACTTGATGCAATACCTAGCTCTAGGGACTTTCCTCAATCACATGCCCTTGTAGGCAATTGGCTTTGAAATCTTGGCAATGCAACCTATAAGTGGCCTTTTATACCACCAAGGAGTAGATGGTATACTCTACATATGGGTTTTACCACATGAATGAGAAGTAGTTCTCATCGAGGGCCTATCTTGATGGTCACTTTGGTGGAGAGTTCACCATTTGGAAGGTGTTGTAAGCTAGACCATGGTGGGAAATCCTATTCAAAGATGCTCATGCTCGGTGTGCTAGGTGTGATATGTGCTAGCAAGCAGGCCAATTACTTTCCAAAGATTACATGTCATGGGCACTCTCTTCATCATGTTTGCACTTAGGTTGCATCCTCCTTAGATTACTGTTGTATTAAGATTTTGTCTCATGACTAGGAGAGCTCGATCCCCCGATTCATCAGCTAGGTGTTGATGCAACCAACAAGGAGAAAAAAACCACAACCAAATAATATATTTTTGGATGATTAATATAGCAAGGTCAAAGAGATGGTAAGAAGGGTGTTAAGGAAATACTAATAGAGCATGTATATATGCACAAAGAGCTTTGTTTTGTAGGATTATCTAGATTATCTTCCACAACACAAGCCCAATTTTGAGTTTCTCCTTTCATTCTCAAAATGGTTGTTTAAAGCATTGCTATTTTCTATGTTTACTGAAAAGTTTTTAGTTTCATATCTATATCCCATGATCATATGAAGAATGGCAGCCGGTGGAGTACATTTTGGGCTTCTTAAATGTGTTGCATGGAGCAATAGGAGAATTGCAATATCAAGGTGGAAATAAGCTCAAATAGTTATCTTCTTTTGTGACCATATAGATTTTTTTGGACAAAGAAAAGACTCATGATGTATTAAAGAAATAAGATCTTCCATCATAAAGTACTATAGACTAGCCAATACCTCATGGTAGTGTGATAAAGAGACATAAGCCCAAGCTATTGCAGAAGCTCAACAATCTACAACTTAACATTGCTATAAGAATTATAAAAATCAATGTGTGCATTCTAATCATAGTTTTTGTTGACCTATTTTACAAATATCCAGTCAAAGTGTGCAAAAAAAAGCTCACCTACAAAGCAATTAGAAATGAGAAGAATCTAGACTTCTTGGATGATGGTTGGGATAAATCAATATCTAACAATGCCTACAATGAGGTGATGCCAAGCACACTTATAATTAAATATATGGTTGCAAGCCACAAGTTTATGTTTTCTTTCTGCTATAAAATGTAGCAGCTCATTGAGAACAAAGTAGTTCTGTTGGGCCAATACCGTAACTCCTTTGGCCTTCAAAATGAATCACTGGAGATGAAGGTTTATGAAGTTGAAATACTACTTAGTGTTATATCAATAAGACAGTGTTGTATGCTTGCACAATTGTGCCATGACATTCACATGGAGACAGAGGGTAGCATTTCAAAAGAATTTTCATTCATCATTAATAGAAAGGTAACTTATTTAACCATTAGTTAATTGTCTTCGTTCATGTAATGCAAGATTCATTGTCTTTACTTGTGACATAAATGACTAACAAAACATTGCAACAACTATTGCAAAGGAGAGAAAACAAAATTCAAGGCAAAAGCATCCCTAAGGGATTGTTTATATTTACCAAGTCTCATGATTTTCTACATGTATAATATCTCAATAATACAAATGTGAGAGGATGCGCAACAACAATTAAAATAAAAAGTACATGTATACATACACTACTAATGTGCAGCTCATAGAATTGGCCGGTCCTTAGTGAAAGGCTACTCACTTGCACTATAGGCTAAGCATCTAATGCATTTGGATGATCCTCCGAGTATGCTCACCTTGTATTGATTGTCCCCTCCTAACCAAAAAGGAAATAGATTAGGATTATATACAAGAGAGAGACAAGAGAAGAATATGCATTGTTTTTACAAACTGTACAATTGCAAGCGATTTGCTCTGTTGAGCAATGTCCAATTGTCCACATCACTTTCTATTGTACAATTACAAAACAAGAAACATTGCATCTACTATGATACCTATGGCCACACTAAGAAGAATTCAAAGGGAAAGCAAGGCTGTAGGAAGTACACTCCACCCTAAGATTCAAGTAGAAGAGAAGACATAAGTCAATCCAATCTCAACCTCATCATTAGAACTATTTCTCAAGCTTCTGACACTCATCATCAAAGGGAATCCATGTTCATCAATAAGGAAAGTGAAGTAGAAAAATCTTGAAAACTCAGGGTCTACTTGAGTAAGGTGCAACATTGCTTAGCAGAGATGAGAAAATTTTGGTGGAGACTATTGTTGGGTTGTAGTGGAAATGTCCTCCCTCCTATATTTATTGAATTTATAATATTCTCCTTGGCCAAGTAAGATGTAGATCTATCATATCAATAAGCCACCTCCTACGGCCCTTAAATAGGCCACTAGTGCATGCTCTTTGTTTTTTACCTATAGATTCTAGCCTAATATGATAGTCCATTCTTTTTTTCTATTTTTTTCCCAAGGAAAAGAAATTTCTATTAATGCTTGGAATCCAACCATACAAATCAGCCATCCATGTGGTGTTAATCAATAGACTCCTACTCATCCTACTTTATCCCTGGTCCTTGTCCTCACTAGTGCCTAAGCTTCTACGTCTTCCTAGCTCTGCCCCTACCTCCACTTCAGTTCCCCTTTCCACTCAACCATTGTTGCCTCTATTACTATAAGTGTCACTCCTATAGCTGGTGCTATATCCACATTTGCATCTATAGGTGTCACTGCCATAGTCTCTGAGATAGTCTCCATCATTGCCTCTACTCCTTTCTCCACTGCCCTTGCTTTGTCTACTGGCACAACCGCACCCATTCCTCTAGTCATCAAGTTTTTCTCACATATTTTGAAAGCTTCCAAAGGCTATCTTGATTAAAGAGGAGTGTGAACCTCCCTTTTATAAGTGAGGGTACTTACATCCATATGCTTGCTCACAAGTGGGATATCTCCTCCATGCCATGTGGCAGCTTGCCCTTTACTCATACCTTTGCTCTACATGTGCTCATGGCACCACAACTCTCAACACTAGCTACCTTTTGATATGACTAAGTTCATTAGGGGAGAGTTGGGGTCTCCAAAGTGCCCCCAATTAGTGTTTCCCAATTTTAAGGGATTAGTGAGGTATTTGAGGTGTACCAATGGGAGTGCTCCTTTTTGTAGGGCAATGCCATGTTGAGGTGGAGGGTGGATAGACCTGCAAACAGCCCCTATTGGCTACTCCTCTTACACTGGGGACCACTCAAACCATCCCCCCCCCTCAACCCATGCTTGACCCTTCTCCCATATGCACCTTCCCCAAATAAACCTACAAGTCATTCAAGAGGCAGTGGGCCCTTTTGGGCAAATTTCCCCCCCTCTCACCTTGTTATAGGCCTACCCCCTCCTTTTCTCTGGTCCAACTCCATTCTCCCTCCATTTTTCAAACGTGGGAACTCATTTGGCATCTTCTCTGCCCCCTTCTGCTCTGGTCCAATGTGTTTCTCCCTCTCTAGCACCTCCTATAGCAGCTGCTCATTCTCTCTCCATTGCTAGCTACATCACCTCCTACAGTAGCAGCTGCTCATCCCCCTCTGCTCTTTCTCCCTCCATTCCTAGCTCAACACCTCTTGGAGTAGTTGCTCTTTCTCCCTCCATTCCTAGCTACAGCACCTCTTGGAGCTTCTCTCAACCTTTTGTTGCACCCTCTATACCTTCTCCCTCTCTCTCCCTCTATCGAAGCTACTCTCTCCCTCCACGCTACACTTTCTAGTCCACTATTGCTGTTGTGACCTTTGTAGATGCATGGTGAGGAGACCATACATGTACTCGATGTCCCACAGGAGAAAAATTGCACTGGGTGAATGGGTGCCTTGCACCTACAGCTTGAATGATTGGATAGTCATGAGAGGATCTACCAAGGGTCCACATAAGCTTCTCAAGAGCAAAAGAGTTGATCTTTTGCATGAATGGAATGGTTGCATCATGAAGTTCAACCTTGGGAAGAAAGGATGGCTTGCAAAGGTGCAACACATCTATATGGGGAAGGACATGCGCCTTTCTCCGTCAAGCAATCAATCAACAATACCATCGCATTATAAGTCTACATTTTATGTAAGATTTTGAAGTGTAATAAGTCAATTTGAAATTGTATTCTGAAATAGAACGATTGTAATGAGTCAGTTTGAACTTGTATTTTGAAATAGCACTTATGCATAGCAGATGTATTTTCTTCAGACTTTGAGGAGTGGGAACCAGTCGAGTGCTTCTTATGTAAGTTTACTACCATTCATGAGGATTTAGGAAGGCAAATGCATGCTGGAGAGAAGTCTTGTGCTTTGAAATAGAGAAATATCCATTGGTATAATGCCAAGTACATTACTCCAAGGATGGCATCAGGCTATGGCCATCTTCAATGCATTGCAACACCACAACTTGAAGACATGGATTGCAGCATGGTGGACACAAGAACAATGCAATCATACAAGGAAAAGATTGCAAAGGATGTGGGCATGGCCATGAAGTTTACATTTGGCTCTAAATGGGTAAGGTTGTCTTGGTTTATGCCTTTGCACATTTTTGCTTCTTGTTTTCAGAATATCCAGATGCATAGAACAAAAACCATGTGGTCATGCAAGTGCCTACATGAGAATGCCCTTGAGGAATTGCTTGGGGTCAATTGGGGAAGTAGGTCAGGTGAACAAAAGGGTGATTTGCTTCAATGCCATGTATGTAAGGACAATGTGGTTGTCAAGTACCACATCTCCCGCCAAATGTTATATTTTGCTTTCCAATATAGGCATTGGAAGAAAACAGGTGGTAGTTGGCTCCCCCTTGACTCTCACGATGATGATACTACAGGGGAAAGTTTATGTATTGGTTCTCATTTAGGAGATGTCAAGAATGTGACTGTCATGTCACAGTGGACTCTTAGGGATGTGCGAGAACACCTGCTGGTCATGGAGGATGGCATGTCTGAGTCCTTTCACTTTACCTTAAATGGTGAAAAGGTAGGAAAGCATGCAGAGAAGCTCGTGCATAGTGCCACTTTTATCCCTCCTGCAATATTGAAGATTGTAAACAATGTGGGGTGGAACAATTGTGGATTTTGACATTTTCCAATTAATAGTGGTGCAATTAATTTTGATATTTTGAATGGTCTTGTTTCATGTCAATGTCAAGTTTTTCACAAAAAATTTATAAATCTTTTTATTTTTTATATTTAGAACATTTGGGTATATATAGGTTATAAAGTTACTTTAGTTTCAAAGTTTCACTATCATAGCCATAGTTCTCCTAGCTACCAAACTACCATGGATTCTGCTAGGTCTGCCTTCCACGATTTCATCTCCCATACTCCATCAATTGATAGAGAGGAGGAGTTATTTCGAGTCTTTGATAAGAGCATAGATGTCCTAGGCACCTAGTTGGGAGCCTGAGACGATATTTTAAAGACCTCATCAAGTACATGCAAGACTACATCGCAAGTTTTGCATATCAACTTGATGAGTCTACAAAAAGATGGGTCCCAATTAATTATTTGAAGTACTTGTTCAATCAAGAACCCAAGTTTGTCAAGCATTTAGATGGCTTTTGAGCCTAGCTCATACCCCTAGGGTTTAGGGAGGTGGACACTGATGACCTCCTAGCATTTGGAGTCGTCGAAAACACAGGAAATAAGTTCCTATCCTAGGAAATGACCCTTATTTTTCTTCTCCAGGAGGGACAAATGGAAGAGGAGGCCTCCAGACCATGCACCTGCCCTTTCCGATCCTCTTATTTCTGTAGATGAGCCCAACATCTACAATGAAGAGCCCATAAATGAAGAAGCTCAGGAGCGGGAAGCTGCATTGGCCCTAGAAGTGCTCCAGCGACCTCCTGAACCCCAGTCTACTTCTCGAATTCCATCCACCTTGGGCACCACCTCTGTTGACCCTGCAACAATGATATGGTTTCTTGCTCCCCTTCTTGTCGATGGAGAACAATACCTCTTTCTCCATGACATAGAGGTTATGCTTGGTCTCCAGGAGGATGAAACTCTTGGTGTCCTGTGTGGATATGAGGTGGACATGGCTATGCAAGAACCTGGGTTTTTGGGAGCAGATGATTCAATAGAAGAGGCTCTTGCTTTAACACTAGACCAAATCAAAGATGCAGAGACATCAATCTACTCTGACCTACGTGATGTTCTAGAAGAAGCCTCCACATCTCACTCCAGACAGCAGGAGGCCTCTGGATCCATCCTCATTGACAAAGAGGAAGGGATTGAGCATGATGACTCCATAGTGGTAAGAAACTATGAGCATTGAATTTCTTCTCTCTTGGTATACTTTTGCTTTAACGGAATTCTAATGTAATGTTGGACTGTTGTAGGAGGCATTTGAGGTTGACCTATTCTCATCTCGGCAATGCCTTGTTCGCAGTAGCTTCGGCTGAGATCACTCACTGGCACATTACCTTGGCCAAGCAAAAGGGCACCTTTTGGTTATCCACAAAAGTTTTCTTCACATGGCACTGATGACCTCCTGAATTGCAAGGCCTTGTCATGAGTGATTGGTCATGCTGACATCAATCGCAATGCTAACAAGGTCATTTTGGTGAAGCGCATGGTTGCCCTCAATGCCTTTGGAGCCAATTTTGAAGGTATGGCATTGACGGCAGTAGCCATGTCCCTGGTTAGCAACGACAATAGCGTTGACTCTCTATCAACTAGGTTTAGAGCTAGGAGTGTATTATGGAATTCAAGGCCCAATGTTCTCAGTGTTTTAGAGAAGAGAGAAAGGCTCTGAAGCCTTATTGTATAGAAATTTTATTTAATATGAATATAGATATACTTTTTATATAGTGCCCCATTTTGTGTTCTTTTACAAAATTTATTTTATGTGATCATTGTATTTTGTGACTTTAATTGTTGTTGGCATTGATATTTTCATTCACTATTCTGTTCAAAAGCATGCTATCAGATAAATATTTGCGCTATAATGGTCATTTTTGAGCAATCCAGTAAGAATCTCACCATATGATAGAAGGCAAATGTGTTCGACATCGCGCGGGGAGCCCAAAAAAGTAAAAACTCGCTATTGCGCATATGGGGCCTGTTTGACTTGGGCACGGGGAGCCTAGAAAAGAAAAAACCTACTATCACGTGTATGGGGCCTATTTGACTTGGGGGTTTTTGCTTTTCTGGGCTCCTCGCGCGATGTCGAACACATCTACTTGGTCAAACAGGCCCCATACATGCAATAGCAGGTTTTTTCTTTTCTAGGCTCCCCGTGCGATGCTGAACACATTTGCCTTTTGCGCCATGGTGAAAAAGCATCATTTGACCACTCAAATTCACACTGAACTTGCATAAATTGATGGAGAGCATCACGAAACATGTATAATAACATGGGAATAGTAATAGAACATAAAAATATATTTTATTCATTGGCCTCAAAGGGCAGAGATTTACAAAATGATTCAAGTTACACCAAATGAACCTAAACAACATCTATGGCCTAAGGGAGGGATCAGAGCGGATGCGCTTGGCGAGGGTAAGATCCTTGTCCATCACTGTTACTCTTTTGGCATGGATAGCACATAAGTTCGTGCCTTCAAAAAGACCTAGTGTCATCTGCTCCATTGCCTCTTGAATTGCTCCCATAGCACCTGAAGTGAAACACACATCATCCTTGTAATGTTGTGTTATTTAACGTACAACACGTTGGAAGGGTGCACGAGGAATGAGATTGTCCATAGTGGTTTGGAACTTGCGGATCTCCAGAAGGGCCTTCACGCCTAATTTTTTGCGCCTCTTAATCTTTGGGGGACCCTGCACTAGGTGCACTAGGGCCTCTAGACATGGCTCCATGGCTGCTTGTCTGCTTTGAACTTCTTTCACCTCTCCTCCCTTGCAACCACCTCTTCAGACTCCTCTTCCTGTGTCTGGTGGGTCCTTCAAGGTGGCTTATCGTGCCTAGGGTTTGCTTTGTCCTTGGTCTCTTTTCCTTTTCATAAGGCTGTGAGACAGCAGGCTGAGGCTCTTGCTCAGCTCATACTAGAGACTCCTCATATCTAATAATTTTGAGGCATAGAGGGTTGATGGTGCTCTTCCGTGCAGTCTGCTTGGTTGGAGGATTGGGGCCAAGGTTCATTATATCTGCGAACCCGCCAAATACTTCCTCTTGTTGTGGCCCCTGTAATCTCCCCATCTCCCGTCTTTGCCTTTCTTACTCCCCTTGTTGCTCCAGATGCTCCATGCCAAGACCCCACGGAGGAGGGAGGGGCAGTTGATCAGGATTGACTGGACTATTTTGCCCCTCTTAGGAGACCTCTCTACTTCCACGGTTAGTTGTATGGAAGGACTGAGAGGACCCTTTATCGTGCTTGGATCCTTCCTCATGCTGGGATTCCTCATGGTGCTGAGATCCCTAGGATCCCCCATGAGAGTTGAATGGTGGGGACTCACATTGCTTGGACTCCTGATGATGCGAACTACCTTCAAATCCCTCTTGATCATTGCCCTCTTGGCCACTGGGGCTTGTAGTGTGTTCAAAGGCCATGGAGTTGTGAGGAGGACAACGGGTAGCATCTAAATGATGTCCAGTGGGTCTAGTAGTTTGTTTAACTCATGCCATAGAAATGAGGGATTTTAGGGTTTTGAATTGCTTTATATAGTCTCTTTTAAAGCACTTTAGGTTTTTTTTTTTAAATCAGGGTTTTTTGAGTGCACCCCCTCCCCTCCCAGTCTTTTGTCATCACCAGTTTGGTAATACTTAATCTTCACTACCCTCCCTCCCAACCCACTCACCTCTCCACCCTGCCATGTCGCACATGTAATTCTACAATTTCCAAATAAATTTGTGAATTTTGGAATCTATAATTGACTCAAAATAGTGTTAAATTTATTCATCAAACATTTTACATTTGGGGCTCTCTTAGGATGCAACGCCTCCTCTGCCTGACTCCACATTGCAACCAAAGCGCAACCCCTTGGCTCCTTGTTGAGGACTTCCAAGCAGCACATCTCCTTGTCTTCTTGACATGTTGAACTGCTTTTGCGAGACTTGAGACCTCTACCTTATCACACTTGAGAGTCCTGGCCTCGAGACATCTATAAAACCAATTGAACATTTTGTGTAGTGCATTACTTCGCGCGATACCACCCCCATGCCTTGTATTCTTGAAGTATGCTGCCTTTGCTCTATAGTGTGATTTCTCCATTCCTTGAGTATTCCAAATGGACAGAGGGCCCCATTGCTCTATAAACCATGGTGCATGTGGGTAAAGAATATGCTGTAAACAAAAACATTGTATTAGAAACATAAACTGACTCACGTTTAAAGCACAAAATTTCAATCTAAGGAGGATTACCATGTAATGTGTAATATGTGACTCCCCCATGCTTCTACCATCAATGATATGAATTCTCCCAATGCTGTCCTGAATCTCTCATAATAAAGCTCATCTGTTTGACCTTGTCTAAGCAACTTTATAAATGCATCAAGCTTTGTCCACAGTTTTGCTCTCAAAGTAGCAATTTGCGGATGTGAAGCTTGATTTGTAGTGCACTCACACAAAGCTTTCCAGTACTCCCAACCTAGGGTGCTTTGAGCTAATGTATGTTTTTCTTTATCAGCATTGTGGTTGGACAAGAACCTCCTTGGCTTTCCTCCACCCATGGACACTTTAGTAGGAAGATTTTGTGTCTTTCCTAATTGTTTCTTGACCTGCTTAAGCTTCACATTGCCTCCATGAAGTCCCATTAGTGAGAGTAGTTCTTCAGCTTTTGCAATGCATTGTGCAGATACTTGATGTGGCCTCAAATTCCAAGCATAAACTAGATGGAGATAGAGTAACTTATCAAGTATATGCAGTTCAGCATGCAAAGTACACACGTGTACCTGCTCCAATGGAATTGGTAGAATGGGGTCTCACTTAGGATCCTTTTTGTGATGATCAAGGGCTACACTTTGGTTGCAAGAAACGATGCCATTTTCCCACTGTAGGCTTCCCTTTTGCATCTTTTGAGAGTGGGTGCAATACAAGCATGTCCATTTTGCATCTGCACCTGTATCACAACCATACAAGCACTTGAGGGTCTTCAAATCACCAGCTAGATGCCATTCAACTTGAAACATTCCATGCCCATCCACTATTAATGTTTGCCCTGCCTCTTGTCTTTGAATAATCGACGGGATGCCAGTTCTTTCCAAAACCCACTTCAATGTCTCGTGGCACTCCTTTGGGGTCTCAAAGGCTACAAGCCACCATATGTCCTTCTCAGATTGGACTGAGAAACCCTGCTCAACTTCCTCATCCCCTTGAGCAAAATGCAAGGTGTCATTCATAATGCAAATGCTCACCCTCTCTAGCTTGTGCTCTTTTACTAAGTGAGCTTCATCTATTTTTATAACAAATACTAGCTTGCCATCTATACAATGAAAGAGAAATATAGTAAGGATATAGAAATGATAAGAAATAAAGTTGAATGTGAAGAGGGAATTTCTCTTACCTTCTTCTCTCATCCCATAGAATTTAACCATGGCTCTCTGCAAATTCTCTACATCTATGTAACATTATTGAAAGCATTCATCTCAAATGTTTGGATGCCAGATTTCTTTAAACTCTTCCAAGTTATTGTGCCACTTACACGATGGTATCCTCCAAGCTTTTCTCTAGCACATTGGTTTGTTTCTTGATGTGCAAGCCTTACAAACCACGGTGTTGGCAATGGCATTGTAGATATCTTATACTTTTCCTCCATAGTAGACTTGAAAAATTTAAAAATAGAGTTGTAAGCTTCACGACTTACACCAGCAGCATCACAAGCTCCAAGCACCTCCTTTGCTTGCACAAGGCCCTTGAAATCCTTCATTACCTCTCTAGCAACTTGTTTACCTAGTCCTTTTTGTCTAGGGTCCTTCAACACTTCCATGACATCACTTGGCTTTATTAAACTTCTTAGAACATATGAAGGATCCCTATCATCCATTTCCATTGTTCCCATCACATCCCCCATGAAATTCCTAAAGTAGAGTACAAATGAGTCTTAGTGGAAAGAATGCAACACCACAAATATTTTGGAGTAAGAAATTTCATTGAAAATTGGGGAACTATCCATGCAACCCGTATTCTCCTCTTTTGGGCACCACTATTGGTTGACAATGAATCCATAGATTGCAATTGTCTTTTCCTCTCCTTTAGTCCCAAAGGTGTTCCCTTCAACTTTTGTACTCCTTCTATCGACTTCCCTTGTTCCTTCTCCATAGCACGTTGAACTTGGCCATAGATAGACCTTTCCAAATCTTGTTTGCTTTCAACGAGCTTCTGGATTGATTCTTCCAATTCATGTCGCTCCAAGTCCAATGCATGTGCTTTGTCACTAAGTTCTTTGTTTTGCAATTGGAGATCTTGCATACTATTATGCATTGGCACAATAGTAATATTTCCCAAATGTGCAAGTTCTTTTTCTTGGGCTCTTTACACCTCGCTTGCTTGCATAGCCAATGTCTGAGAATGGTTTAATAGATTGCAATAACCGAGCAATCCAGCATGTCCCTTGCCAACAAACCGAACAACATCATGAATTGTATGAAAAGGATGACTCTTTTGGGTGGTAGGGTCTAAAGGATACAAGTTTCCATCCACCCAAAGGTCAAGATGCTTCTTCCCTTGCAATCGAAGACTATGGAGCACACTTTGAGGAGTTCCACTATATCCCAAAGAGCATGTGCTTGCATATTCTACCTCTAGTTGTAGGTTCACATGGTACTTGTTGTTGTGTCCTACCATGAGTACTCAAAGAGAGGTATTAGTGATGCAAGCTAAAATGTAGGGGAGAGCTAGCAAAGATGGAGCAGTGAGAGGGAAAGAGTAGCAAGGAAGAGGGAGGAGGAGAAGCAGATGAGGGAAAGAGGAAGAGGAGGAGGAGAGTAGAGTGATAGGTGTAGAAGGGAGGGAAGGAGCTGCTGTAAAAGGGAGGAGGAGGGGAGAGATGCTATAGGAGGGAGGAGGAGGGGAGAGATTCTGCAGGAGGGAGGAGCAGAGGAGAGGGAGCCTGGGCGGCTAGAGGAGGGAAGAGGAAGGAGGGAGGAGGAACTAGGAGGAGGAGGAGGAGGGGAGAGGGAGGAGGGAGGAGGGAGGAGGAGCAAGACGGAGAAGGGGAGAGATGCTACAGGAGGGAGGAGGAGGGGAAAGATTCTGCAGGAGGGAGCAGCAGAGCAGAGGGAGCTTGGGTGACTGGAGAAGGAGGGGAGAGGAAGGAGGGAGGAGGAGCCAGAAGGAGGAGGAGGAGGGGAGAGGGAGGAGGGAGGAGGAGGAGCAAGACGAAGGAGGGGAGAGGAGGAGGGAGGGACATAGTTAGCTAGAACGTGCATGAACTCCATGACCAAACCATCGTGAAAAAGAAGCAGCATCAGCAATAGATCAAAGCACCACCATAGCCACTGCAACAAAAGGCATCATTAGTGGATAGAGAGGAGGGATTCGGAGCGGAGGGGAGAGCTGCCTAGAAAGGGAGTGACAACAGCCAGCTGGTAGCAAGAAAGGTGATAGAAACTTGAGCAGTAGCAACCGAGGCTAGTCTTGCAAATGTGTAAATGTTGGATCTACATAAAACAACCACAAATGAAGTGGGTGCAATGCTAGGGAGGGCACCGAGAGCCTCATGAAAGGCATAGTGCTATGAGTTGTTGGGAGCACGAAGGGTAGAGGCTAGTAGGATGGTAGGAGGCTAGAGGGCAATGGCAAAGGCGAGTTCATTTTCTTGGATGCTAGAAGGTTGGAAGGCAAAGGGTGTTGAGGCGAAGAGGTGGTGGGACCATACACTCGAAAGCATCATGGAAATTTTCTTTGCAAATTTAGGATCAATTTGCAATTGATTCGATCATCAATTTGGTAGTTGCGGATTTTTAAAGTCGTAGTAGCCATTCGTCGAGTATTTGACATATCAACAATAACAAAGGAAAATAGCAAAAGATGAACAAAATAAACTTGGCAATTCAAGGTACCATGCTTGCAAAAATAGGCCCAAACTCACACAATCACACAAACCAGAAACCCACGATCACTGCTCTCCCAAATGGTGACTACAACCTCCAAGCACTAGATTGACTAGATATATTGACAAGAAAAAGTTTTCCACAATCACAACAATTGACAAAAAGGGCACATCACTATTATACAAACTTCACAAAGAACAATGACTACAAAAGGACACACATTTTCAACCAAATTTAAAATAATCAATATTCGCAGCTCATTCATAGTAACAGCAAATCATACCGCAACATGTAAATTTGATACATTTTTACAATATGTACAACAAATATTAAACCATAAACCAACACATTACCCATCATTCCTAGTAGAAGATTTAAACAACATGCTACAACCAAAGAAAGTAAAAGTAGCAAAGCTCATGGACCAAAACCCACTACCCTTAGCAAACAAAACATCAGTTGCAATTTACAAATTCCCAATTGATAACATCTAGACAAATGCACTCCGAACAACCAAAGCCTACTCCGAACAACCAAAGCCTACTGGAGTGATCATGTCCTTGTATAATAGCCTATCAATCACCACCACGACTACTTTCATTCAAAGCAAGCGAAATAAAGAATGCAATATTGAAGCTCTTACAACATCAACTTCTAACATGTAAATTTGATACATTTTTACAATATGTACAACAAATATTAAACCATAAACCAACACATTACCCATCATTCCTAGTAGAAGATTTAAACAACATGCTACAACCAAAGAAAGTAAAAGTAGCAAAGCTCATGGACCAAAACCCACTACCCTTAGCAAACAAAACATCAGTTGCAATTTACAAATTCCCAATTGATAACATCTAGACAAATGCACTCCGAACAACCAAAGCCTACTGGAGTGATCATGTCCTTGTATAATACCCTATCAATCACCACCACGACTACTTTCATTCAAAGCAAGCGAAATAAAGAATGCAATATTGAAGCTCTTACAACATCAACTTCTAATATCACATATATACAACATGTCTATCTATTGTGCTTGAAATAACATTAACCCTCAACAACATACCAAAACATAAACAAAAGAGTCACACAGATAAAGACCTGAGAAAACCCTAGTTATGGTCCTAATGCGCCGAGAGGCAATGTCGACATGCAATTGTGCACTCTCACTTTTCAAAAGAAAATTAATGTACTAAGAAATAAATTATTCTTCATTGGTGAGACTTCAAGTGTTTAATTTTGGTTAGATGGGATCCCTGTCTCATAGAGTTGAGGAAAGAAAGAAGAGTTTACTAATAGGAAATTGACATTAAAAAGCCATTATTAAAAATAAGTTGGTTAGCAAGGTTAAAAGACCTTCCCATAAAGCACTACCCTTCTTTACCCACCATGAAGGTTGACTTCACCAATTTTCATGTCACTCCTAAGATCACCTTCCTTGTACATTACATTCAGCTTCAAAAATAAATTGCAGCCTAATGGAGTTACATTAATATCTTCTTAAATCGTGATAAACAAGAGATACAAGGTGCCCATAACATTGCCCCTTTTCTTTTTGGAATGTCACCTTCCCTAGAAAATCCGCTTTCCAAGGGCAACTAGATTGTTGCTATAGACTACCCCTAATGAGCAATGCTAATGAAAGAATGCATCAAATCCAAGCCTTGTATGATTCTTCTATTACATTATTGAAATGTGGAAAACTTATCCATCACATATTTCAAGACTATGTCATAGGTAACCTTTCTCCACTTCCATGGCCTAGTGGAATGGAATGAGGAAAAGTTTGGTGTTAAAAATGTGTATCCAGTTAGTCACTATGCACACATGAAATTATTTAGTACATGAAATTATAAGTGATGTTGTAACTTGTCCAAAGGAGGAATCCAAAGAATTCTCCCCCCTCCTATGTAAGAATTATTTTCCTTGTTAGAAATGCATAAACATTGAATAGGACATATGAAGTAACTTGAACTACAATTACTTTGAGGTGTCAAGCAAATACAATTGAGAAGCATTAACGATGTGGAAACGTCGAAGAAATGCAACACAATGTAAAGAGAATAGATTCCAAGTGCAAGGAACAAGCTCCATTGAACAAGACAGAAAAGACATGGGGGGAGAGAGAGAGAGAGAGAGAGAGAGAGAGAGAGAGAGAGAGAGAGAAGGGGGGGGAGAGAGGCTTGAGAAGCTCCGAGCACTTGAGATAGTGTAGGAGGGTGGCTATGGTGGAGAGAAGCTCGAAAGGCAACTAGGAGAAGCGCCATGGATAAGGAGGGACAGGAAAGGTAGGAACGGAGAGAAAGAGTTGGAGGTTGGCTTTGTTGGGGGGGAGGTTGAGGAGATGCAGCTCCGGTAGATGATGGATAGAGGAACTATGTGGAGGTGAGGAGAGGAAGGGTCTAAGGATGGAGGAGGATAAGGCTAAGGGAGGAGCTTCTTCTTAGCAGCACGTTGTTTTTTGCTGGGCTTAAAGAGGCGGGCGGCGCGGGCCTTACATTTGGCGGCGGCCTCCAAAAGTTGGCGATCGGAAGGGTGGCTGGCCACCACCTTCTCAAGAACCTCCATGGCCTCAGCGTACCTTTGCATCCCCATGAGCGCTCTCCCTTGCCTAAATAAACTCTTGGCCTTCCTCAGCTCCGCCGGCGCCTCTCCGCCACCCAATTCCTCCGCCGCTAAAATTGTCAGCGCCGCCACCGCATCCTCCTGCGCCCGCTCGTTCTTCCCGACCCGCAGCCAAACCTCCGCCCGATTCGACAGCGCAAGCTCTTCCTCCGCCACCTCCGCCGCCGCTTTGGCTCTCTCCGCCGCCCTCGTGTAAAGCTCCGCCGCTTTCCCATACTCTCCTCTGCCAAAGAAACCATTGCCTCGCACTCTCAAGCTGGCGGCCGACTCCGCCCAGCCACCCATCTCCTCGGCCACCACCTTCTCCTCCGCCACCCTCTCCTCCTCCACCACCACCTTCTCCTCCTCCTCCTCCTCCTCCTCCTCCTCCTCCTCCACCACCTTCTCCTCCTTGCTCCGCCCATTCTCCTCCTCCTCCTCCTCCTTCAACCCCCATGCTTCGCTTTTCTCCACCTCCACCTCCTCGAAGTTCAGCTCCCTCGTCGCATTCCCTCCGCTCAGCTGCTCTTCCCCTCCTCCTCCTTCCTCTTCTGATACCTCCCCTGTCGCACTCCCTTTCGTAGCTTCTTCGCTTTCCTCACCTTCAGCTTCTTCGTCATCTCTATCCGCTTCGACCGCTGCCTCGTCGCCTGCCACTGCATGACCATTCGCTTTCGGCGCCTCCCCAATGTCCCCATGCTCTTGCTTCCCATTCGCGTTGACTTCCTTTCCGGAGAGAGATTCCTCCCCCCCATTTGCCTCCTGTACGCTGTCCACCACATCCGGCACCCACAAGAACACAAGATCCACGGGCTTTTCCACCAAAAGACCCACCTCACCATCCGGATAACGAGTGAGATACGGTTCGCGCACAGCGACCCGTGACCCTTGCGGGAAGAGCCGCTGCGCCTGAGCAGACCCACAGTTCTCTTTCAGTGCATTAGACAAGCAAATGGGAGTAGCGTTTCCTTCCTCGTCCTCCAGAACATTCACCACAACAAAGCCGTTCAGACCCTTGGTACACAATGTCTTCATGCATAAAGTACCATGCAAGACACGGCGATGGTGCACCTTGCCAATCTTTAACTGCTTCAGTGATAGAGATTTTAGACCACCGATGCTTGAGGTTGGACTCACAGGCGTGACCGACTCATTGACGGGATGCGTTCCCATTTCCAAAATGTAGGCATCATGTAACGCGGCCAAATGAGCTGCTACCAGCACATTCTTGTCAAACCGTTCGGAGGCACGAATTTTCTCCTCAGAGGAAGGGATATGAACTTGAGCAATGCATTCGTCGGCTGCATAGTTGTGATTTGGGCTTAGCAGGGTCATGGCTTCTCTCCTCGGCTTCGTTATTCTTCAGAGAGCCGAGAGTCGACGGGACCCCTTACACTGCATTTCCGAGGAAACCAGAATCAGGCAAGAGAAATTACCATTGCAGTATTCTGAATTCCACAAATTATGCAAACATACCAGTTGACAGTTGTGCTGGGTCTTGATCTTTCATGGTAGGCTTATATCTTACACACAACTGTAATATCTTACACACAACTGTAACCGTAGCCCACCAGCCCTAACCTCCCTCCCTCCCTCCCTCTCTCTATCTCTCGCTCGCTCGCTTCCTCTCTTTTCTGTCGCTCTCGTCCTTGCCCTTTCAGAATACAAGCGCAAATCCTTTCAGACTACCTTGCTCCGCAGTTCTGTCGTCCTTGCTCAAGAACAGCTCTCTCTTGTCCCAGGTCATCCAATATTGAATCGACCCTAACCGACGATGAAGGGACGTAGACGATTGCAGACCCTAAAACACCAGCACGAACCCCCAAGTTCCAACACTCTAATAAAAAATGCTTGGTAAAGAACCGCCACCACTATCACTTCAATCGACTCCACGAACGTGCAAAACAAGAAACCAAACACGGACAAACTCACAAAAGGAATCTACTCATGAGTCACTTACAAATGTCTGAGCCGGCGGTCGAAAGGCCCAAGAAGTTCTTCTCGACCAAACGCGACGTTTGCCAAGACTGCACACAACTCTGCTTCTAGGAGGGAATCCACTAAACGGAACGAACCACAACGCTCTTTCAGCTTACCCAGCCAAGAGACGTTTCTCAGTGCACAGGATTCAGCCTGCCGGCATCTACAACTACCAGAGCAAACTCATCAAGTCACAATGACTGAGAGCAGGTGAGCGACGGCATGGGGAGAGGTGGGAGAAAACAGGAAAAGGAGAGGGGCGTGATGGGGAGATAACTGCAGTGATAATAATAATGCACAGAACCTCTAGATTCGAGCTTTGAGATGACGATGATGAGCCACGGAGGCGACACGCAAGAAGACACGGAGGATCCTCGTGCTTCTGTTACGAAACACCGAAACTCGTATCAATTTCTGATTGCCCGCATTACTATTGGTTTTGGTATTTTGCGTTTAGTGGATCTCGCCTGTCACACCCAACGTGCTCCCACGCTTTATCCATGCACTTTCCCACAGTCAACCGATTGATTTCTTTAAGTGACTTTTGTTCTTTCGCCTTCATGGTCGGCTATTCGAAGGATTATATCGGTGGCACAGTCTTCCCTTCCCTATTTACTCCTTACACTTGTGCCTTATCACTCCTTCCACTTGTGCCTTATCAGACGGCCTCCCAAGCCTCAGCGCCTGCGTCTCGCTGAGGCTTGGGAGGCTGCCCATTCAGCATCTCATCGTTTCAAGGGAAGAACGTCCCCGCTTGTCTGCGTTGATGAGCTGCAGGCAGAAGCCAACCAGTGGTACCTGCTGAAACTTGCTTGGCACATCGCTAGCACTTGGGAATGCAGGCCGTTCTTGGCAATTTCAGAGAATGATACTCTATTCTACCAGTTCAGCCAATCTAGCAATGGAATGCTGGGCTGGAATTTGGAAAATCTAGGCAACTAGGAAAGTGGCATCACTCAGCATTTTACAAGCTCGAGGTTGCAAAAGGATCTTGCTAGTAGGGTTCCTCAAGCACCACTAGCTGGCACGGGGAGGCCCTTTAAGAGAGCCTCCCTGCACTAGCACTGGCGCTAGGGAGGGCTGCCCAGTGCCCAATGAGCAACCATAGCCCTACAATGTTACACCTTGCAACCACTCATAGGCCAGTTTTTTCACGGTGGACGGGCATTTGTTAAACACACCCTGTCCATGACCAAACCTTGTGGATTCCATGCCCTACCCTCTCCAAGCCCTTGTACGACCTTGTGGCTTCCATGTAATGAGGTGCGCCCATTCGAGACTCCCAACGATTCTTTTTGGGTCCACACATAGGGCTCTATCTGGGCACCTTTGGCAATGTGTAAAGAGCGATAAGAGGGCATCATTAGTAGAGCCACACTTGCCACAAGGCACCATTAGAGAACCACAATTTCCCCAAGGAACCATTAGCCAACCATTATTCATACCACAGCCACATTGAACATTTTTGAAAGCAATAAATCCTTAAATTTATTTATTTATTGTTTATTATTTTTAAGTAAATGCCGGATATATTAAGGGGTTGGCCGATAAAAATGGGGTTACCCACGGCCTACGCTTAAAGAGCAGACTGGCTACAAGCAATAACCGATAGACAAAAGACCATGACTCGTGATTGGTTCTTTATCCCCTAACAACCACCCGAAGTCGCGGAGGTAACCTTTAACCATGTTAATTTTGGCGGACTCTTTGTAACCCACCCCCACACTAGACCTAAAAGCCACTTCATTCCTAAGATCCCATAGAGAAAGGAAGACTGGAGGTCGTACATAGGGCCAACATGTAGCAAGCGTAGACGAAAGGCACGGGGCCTCACCCAAAAGGTTCATTCTCTAGTTAGAATTAATGAATAATTTTGATATTAAGCCGGACTTCCTGATAGCTGCTTCTATTTTGTACAACTCACGTGTGACAGGCCAGAGTAGTGCTTCTACCGCTTTCCCACACAGTGGGCATGGTGGGAGAGGGGTAGATGCTTGGCCAGCTTCTTCTGATTAAGGATTCCAAAGCATGAACCTCGATTTGCCTGTTGCGCACAGTTTCCAGATCTCCCTTAGGCATTTATGCCACCGACCCGCACCTCTCCTGAGAGACGACTTGGAGTTGAGATGGGGGATGAGGGAGTTACCCTTCCCCAATCACCCTATATACAATCTTGACCGAAATCTTCGATAGCTTGGCTTTCCCTACGATCCATTGATTAGCTCTGCCTTCTATAGTCATGATGCGGTTCGTAGGCCAACGTTCCGGAATGCGGATCAAGACGGCACTGATTAAATATGCCTCGCCCCTGAGAGAGAATTTCTCGCAGATGGCTTTGCATGAGAGCAAATCCACTCGGTGCTCATCCCAGATGTCCATCCAGGTTCTTACTCCCTTTTTGTACGTCCTCCTAGCCCGGTAAGATCATGGAGCACGAAGGGCTCCTTCCTGAAAGCGAGGCTCCACCACAGCAATTCAGCCAAGCTTGCATCTCCTTTTAAACCAGCACGCCCCTTCCAGACAACGTGTTCCATGCATTCCTTCCATTCCGACGATACCAGGCCCGTCACTAAATCTGAACCAACGATCGTGAAAGGAAATTCTGAGATCAATCTAATCCAATTCCTCCGAAGACCCCGCCGCTTTGGCTCTACCTGCTTCGATGAAAAACTTAGTGATCTCAACCCACGGGGGGTGGCTAGTAAAAAGGTGGGGAATTCACTTACCAAGCAGTGAAACATTTTTGTGCCTGATCTCAGGGAGGCCGAGCCTGCCCTAAATCTTAAGAGGCTCCCAGGGTATATGGTGCATACGCTTCTTGTCCCCCTCTTCAGACCAGAGAAAGGCCCTGAAGATCCGTTCCACCTCTTGCCGTTGCCCCTTCGCAAAGTGCCAGACCGAAGCTTATGTACGTCATCATGGATGAAAGAATTTGTTGGATGACTAGAATTCTAGCAGGCTCAGCCCATGCCAATTCTTTAGTTTGGATCTGATTTTTTCTAGGAACCAGTCGAATCTTTGCCAGAGAGTTAGCTCGATTCCAATCAGTGTGCCCAGATACCTGATAATTTCCCTCCTTCTGACCTCTTTATCTACTTGTTCACCAACCGGGGATTGCATATTCACGTAATCACGTGAATTTCTTGTGATTACGTGTCATGATGATGTATTTCATGCAATCATGGGCACAATCGCACCTTTGCACTATCAGGTGGCCCTAACCTGGAAACCGGATATATACCGGCAGTAGTATCATTACTATCGGTGGTAGTCATCTACCAGGGGTAGTAGTAACACTACCGCCAGCAGTTTTACACAATACTACCAGCATTAGTCTCAGCAATACTACCAATAACATTATTACCGCCGGTAGCAGCAATATTCCCGCTTGGGATTCTATTGGTACTAGCAACAATTTACATACTATCGTCGGTACTACTAATATAACCGACGGTAATATAGACATTACCATTGGTAATACTATAGGCCTAAGATATATGCCAACCGCCGGGCTCATTTTCACCAAAAGTGGATTGAGAAGAGGTAAAAATCGTCCTCTCTCCAAGTCTTGGCTGAAGGGCCTGGTCCAGGAAGTGGTTCTTAGTCCCGCGTCTTGAATAGGACAAGGGGGCTACTTAGAACCACGACCTAGATCCAAGTTTCCTCGGATCTCCACATAAAGGGGGAATTGTTTTGTCAAATGTTTTAAGGATTTGCTAAGCATTTGTTGCATGCATGCATTGAAAGAATCATTTGTGCATTAAAAGTTATTAGCTTTTAGGAAATCTTTAAGCTTTTACATCAATGCATGATAATTCATTTGCATTTAATGTAATTTAAAAAAATAAAGAATGCATAGGATGGGACTTATTATCAGATGCTTGCCTGCTCATTATTGTTTGGCAAATGCAACTCTTTGCTCGTGTCAAGTGATAAAGCTTTTTGCACACATAGTAAGATCTACTCACAAGCATGGCCTCAACCACTGGTACTAAGCAAAAAGTAGGGGAAGAGCTAAGTAACCACGAGCACAACAGAGTGACGAGAAGCAATCGAGATGCCTTTTTTGTTAGGGTGTGCAACATGGAGGAGAGTGAGATGGAATCAACCATGTCTAGTCTAGAGGCAGTTAGCACTATGAAGAGGATGATTCTTCATGATGCTAAGAGTAGTTTGTAGTCTAAAAGTCATGATGACCTTGCTAGCCAAGCAATGGGAGACAGATGCCATGCTTTGGGTTGGTAGCTTTATTGGGAATGTAGAGACCTGCTTCAACAAAGCATGCAATGTAGACCCTACTCTTGCATAAGAGTTTGATATCTTCAAGCTAACACGATGGACGGGTAAGTGGGCCAAGCATAAGAGTAGGGTCCTTGCATCAGATCATTGTGTCACAGTGGCTAAGAGCTAGGATAAAAACGATGCAACAACTTATGGGCAAGCTACATCCCTGGTCGCAGATGAAGAGAGCAGCCAGTCTCTATATCCTCTCAACCATTAAGAGGTGATGAGGTTCAAAGGTCACAATAGATGGCTAATAACAATGACAGAGTGTCACACTTGGCATATGTCACAGAGAGGGAGATACAAGTTGGCAAGAAAATTAGCTCATGCACCTATGGCACTGTATTTCAAGTGTAGTTGGTAGGAGCTACAAGGTTGCCATATCATGTGGAATATGTCAGAAAGAAGTACAAGGGCAATATTGGGACGCATACACAAGAAGTAAGGAGAGAACAACTCATGCAAATTTTACACCCAGTCCTTGTACATGTGATAGCAACAACCTGAGAAAAGCCACTGTGGACCATCATACCATACTTTAATGGCAGTAGCATGTTGCAGTTCCTTTAGATTCTGCCAATGGACCAAGGTAGGTTCACATGCTACTGCCACCATGTTCTAAGGGAAGGAGTGGATCTAATGTACATAGCAACCGGGGGAGTCCAAGCTACATTGGAGAAGGAAGATATTGCTCAAATCAATGTCTTTTGTGAGAATCTCCTCCACATCATCCATCCACTTGTGGATGGTTTAGCAAGGTTGCATGTTAGAAGGTGGACGCACACAATCCTACACTCGAGCCATATGTTGTTGGAAAGTCTAGATGCCAAGTATGCATCATAGACTGAGGGATGGCCATGGACTTCTCGAAGCGTCGAAAGGCATTCAAGCATCTAAAGAAGTAGTCTTCGGAGACAGATGCCAACTTTGTTGTGCGAGTTCATAGGAAAGAGGAAGAGCATGGGCAAAAAAAATGGCTTGCACCCACGCTATGATGTAGCATTAGGAGGCAGATATACATGCCATGCAGATACGTATGCATTGGGATGGATCATTGTTAAGGTGATTCAATTTTTCTAAGATGCCTGGAGTTACCTTGAGGATGATCCTAAGATGCCTCCTTCTCATGTCATTAATGCTACTAAGTGTCATTCAAAAGAACAAATGATGCATCGCATTGCCGATCAAAGAAAGCCACCTGGAGAGACTAGTGATATCTTAAAGAGATTAGAGGTTGTGAGGGAGAATTGTCTATGAGGCCTATGGAAGAGATGAACCTTGCACTTAGGCTTGCAACATAAGCCACCTTTTTGGTCTTGTAATATTTTTGGGACACCATGAGTCAAACGTATTGTAACGAAATTCTTATTCAAAATTATAATTTAATTTTTACCATTTGAAGTAAATAAATATCGCAACATGTACATTTTGTAAAATTAAAGTAATTTTGTTATAACTTGTTTTGCATAGCATATGTAGTAGCTTGCATCTTGCATGGGATATGTAACATCTTCTTCTTGCATTGAGCATATTGCATGTGACATTTGCATCTTGAGCCCTATGTCACACATCGGTGCCTCACAAATGTTGAATTTGATGCATGCAAATCTTGCATATTGTCGCACAACGAGCATTTAACCGCACTTCACTTTCTGCAACAAGCAATACTTTCCTGTGAGAATGTCACAAGGAGAGGGTACTCCTGCTTTGCTGGGTGCATCATTTGTATGAGCAGAAACCTATGAGGCAGTTTTATCCTAGCGTGTTTTTCAAGAGATTTAAAAATTTGTATTTCTTTAGGAAACATGGTTTTTACACTTTTATTTTCACAAGAATTAGATCGCTTTATCATAAGTATATAGGAATAATCACTCATTCACTTTCACATAATATATTTATAGGAATAGTCACTCATTCACTTTCACATAACATAAATTTTCTTGTTCATAGACATCCTTTGTACCCATTTTATTACCTAAAAAGAGTGTTGAAAAATAATTTCTTTAAGAACCATCCCTCACAATCACTCTCAATCACTTATTAAACACATTTATGTTAATATGAAAAGATCTTTCTAGTGTTTTTATAGCATAAATAACAAGACATTTTTGGATATGTCTAAAGAAGTTAAAATTACTATAAATAAGTATTAATCATTGGGCTTATGTATCTACTCTCATATAAAATATGCAAGATTTAATCTAGAAGGTTATATTTTACCAAATATTGAATATACTAGATGTGTTCAAATTGCATTTTTTGATCAATTTGAGTGGTTGAATGACTATATTTGGACATTGGATGTGAAAGTTATGTCACTTTTAAAATGTTGTCTAATGTAGTTTCACTAGCGAAACTACCTTGGGAGATCTACTTCAAAGAGGTTTCGTTGGCAAAACTACCTTGGACGGCTTGCTTCAATGAGGTTTCTTTGTAGAAAGCCTTTCATAAATATAGGTTGAGAGAGGGTTCTTAACGTCACCCCCCTTTTAAGTAAAAGTTGTAAGTAAGAAGGATCATAAGGGAGTTTTCATAGAGAAATCTACTTTACAAGTGGGTTTCTTCAAAAGCCATCCCATTATGTAATTCACCATCCCAAAAGATTCATGTAAAGATTTGTGTATGAAATAGGCATTCCTATGATACTTTGCATATTTCTAAGTGAAACTATGTTTTCTTCCGATCCATTTTTGCCATACTTTTGCATAGTTGGAAGCATTTTTTTTTCTTCGCTTGGATGCTCGAAAAATTAGTCATCCCCCCCTTTCCAAGGAATGAGAAGGTTCCAAAAGAGCATGCACGCATCTATTAATGCAAGAGGAGGCTGAAGAGGAGGCTCAACATGGCGAGCATCAACGCTTGCAATTCGAGTAGCTACACAGGGTTGCGAGTGCAGCACTTGAGCATGTGCTAGACACTATTGCACGTACATCAATATATGCTCAGCTGGAGGTGTGTATGTTTAATGTTATAATTTTTGCACGCTTCTAGTATGAGATGTATCATTTCTTAGGTCTTTTGCCAATAATTATCACATATGCATTAGCAACCAACACCATGGGCATTGGTTTTGCAAGTCAACAAGCTTGTCTTGACATAAGAGCTTTTGGCAATCCAACCCTTAGAGGCCGATGAAGGCAAAGCCTCAAGCAGCCAAAGCTAGGAGACATAGAAGAACAATGGAGGAAGGTGGAAGCACCCCAACCCAAGCTTGGGACCAGCATGGCAGATGGATGATCACAAATTACCGAGACGAACAGATCCAACAAAATGCCAGGCAGATACATATCAAGGTATATGGGAAGGTTCTGCACTATAATGAAGTAGCGATGTACTTCACCAAATTCTTGTACATGCACTTGATAAAGGGCATCTAGGTGGACTTCTCATCTTGTAAGGACAAGTGTATGCGTGGTCGTACTGAACTGACGATCACCCAGTCACAATTGTCTAGGGCATTGGAGGGTGCATGTGTACCACTAGAGCAACAAGTGGCACATCTTTGTAAAGAGAGCATAGCCTAGTTCGAGCAAGTCCAATGCTTGGAAATCGAAATATCACAAACCGAGTCAAGGTACAAAATGAGATTAGTGCTCTACATGCCTAGTTGAAGAGCGTGGAGGACCTCAATGCAATGTTGCGACAATAGTATAGCATCCAGGTTAAGAGGTATGTTTTCAAACATGTTCGGACGTTTAGGCCGAATAGAGTCGGCAGACATGGAGAACCCCTTCTCCGACATGTCTACAAGAAGGGAAGGTCAGCAGCATCTAGCTCCCAAAATGCAAGCCAGGATGGAAACCACCTTTGTGGACCCAGGACCCTCCTCCTTTGCAAGGCACCCCCAATGGGAACGCATGGATAATGAAGATCCATGGATAAGGGACTTTTGAGGGCAAGACCCTAGCCGAGGGGATGCGAGAGGCTTCCAAGGAGGGGCATCTTATGAACCCCCAACACCCCATGTCCCACCAACTTTCATCAACTATGGGGCTCCACAGGCTCCACCCTATCGCCCATTGCATTGAACCACCATGCCCATGCCCCATGACCCACCTCCTTTGGGAGTACGACCATTTCCATCCATACCCATTGCTCCAATGAATGCAGGCCTTAGCACATCCATTCCAATGCTGATACCAGCAACTATGTGGATACCACCACCGGGGCCAGCAGGCTTAAGGCCACCCCTGCATCCCATTAGGCCCACAGTGGCACCGCCCCCACCAACTACCCAAACAGTGTTAATTGATGAGGCAATGCACATCTTGGTGAATGCCCTAAGGAAGGGGGCCACACCACCTCCACCTACCCTAGTGTTTCCTGCAAGGATTGTGAATCCCTCAAGGAGCCGACCCATAGCCATCTCCAAGTTAATGACAAATTTCTTGGAGAAGGGGACCCGGTCTCCCACGTGGAGCGATTCGAGCAAATTTGTGAAGCCTTTGGGGCTCCCGGGGATCTAGAAATGGCCAATGCATTTGGTCTCAACTTGGATGGCAAAGCAGGCCAATGGTATAGGGCTCTCACCCTGAAAGAGAAAGTCAACTAGGAGACACTGAGAAAGGCCTTTATTGTGGGGTTTGCCCCCAATGGACATAAATGAGTCCAATTAACCAATTGTATGAGATATTTAGCAAAACGACAAGGAATCCCTTTGGGATTACACAGCCAAAATCAAGAACCTTAATGCCCATTGCGAATCATATGAGTGGATGAGCAACGATCGACTGTTGCCCCACTTTCTCATTGGATTGGTAGACCCAAAGCTGCACGACCACCTAATGGTGATGAATCCTACTTCTTTCGATCTATGCAGCAAGGTGGTTATCCGCATAAGTGACAATATGATGGACAAGGCTAATGCAGATAAAACCTCGATTCCATCAAAAATAGCTCCATGAGTTCGGGCTTCCAGTCTGGAAATGATCAAGAAGGAGAACAACGAGCCCAAGGGCTTAGATATGAGAGAGTTGGCCTCCAATTTGCTAAATCAGCTAGGTCAATAGTGGAGGTCAGGAACCTCCAAGGAGGTGCCAAGAAACCCCCACTTGTTTCCACAGAGAGTCGACGTCTGGTGTGGGGTATGCAATGGCAACCATTCCTCCAATGAGTGTCCGTGCCTAAGGGCAAGGTCAGCACTCTACTGCGCACACTGTCATAGGTGGGGAAACCACGATACCTCCCAATGCCGATTTCTAAGGTCCCTACCCCAACCCACGTATCAAATGAGACCCCCATTAGCCCTAAGCTCCGTCTAATTCTATGAAAACACAAGGTGGTCCTTTGGCTAGTTCAAGCCAGTACAAGGGTCAGTCGGCTCCGTTACCACCACCCATACTGGGCCCTCAACCTCCACTACCTCGTATAGCCCCGGTCAATCAATTATTGTTAGAGGAAGTGCCTAATGACTGGAAGGAGATGGATCCAGATCATGGACCCCTTGACTACTACCCCTACAAGGAAGGAAGTGGCACCCTAAGTCACTACCTCTTGCAAGAGGATTAGCAAGTCCCCGTGTTCCAGACTGCCCCCATGCACTCAAGGGCTAGAGACCTAAACTTTGTCACCCAAAGGCCCCCAATCCAATGCTATACCTACCAAGGCCCCCACAGGGCAAGTGAATGCCCCTATAGAGGTACTTCGAATCCTCCGGTGTCATGCTTCAAGTGCCAGGGGCTACATTTCTTGAAGGATTGCCCCTATTGGAATCTGACCCCATCGCTCCACCCATGATCAATGCCACACCCTTGTATGCGGGGTGTGGAATCGAGCATTTGTTCAAGGATTGTCCCTTGAGAAGACTGACAACCCCAATCACCCTGCCTAAGAGCACCAACCTTAACTTGCTTAGTATCGAACAAGGCCAGCTGGCCACAGTACCCTTAAAGGTCATCACAAGGATGCAAGTGAAAGCAATAGGTAAGGTAATGAGGAAACTAGCAAGGAAATATAAAGGACCCCTACTACAAGGCCCTGAGATCCCTCAACATCCGTGGACCTAGTCTAAGAAGGCCATAAGGGTAGGTGATGGGTCTGAGCAGGTGCTAATCCAAGATGGTTTCGATGAGGAGACAGCCACCCTCGCCACCTCCTCTACCTCCAAACGAGCTTCCACCCAAGGTGACCTAGAGGTACCTCCATGCTCAAAGGTAAACAAGCCAATGAAGGCACAAGGCCTATCACCCCCGCCCTCCTATATGGAGACTTATCCTGACCCGATCCTAGAGAAGCAATACGTAATAGAGGGTCAGAACTTGGTACGGGACTGCCAGGAAAAATTTGAGCATAGACTCAAGGCGAGCAAAGGATCGGATACTATCCATCTAGCCCACCTAACAGGCTACTGAGCGGCAAGAGTGCTCAAGGTGCTGAAAAAGGTGGAAGAAGAGGAATGTTTCAGCTTCGATCTTTGGATCTAATGTAGAAAATGTTCCAGGAGGACCCAGTATTGCAAAACCTATAGGAAGAAGGAGACCTTTACAATTTCGAGGACTTGCTATCCATGGAAGGAGAGTCTTCACAAGAACCCTGCGATAGTGCCAGGTTGGCTGCCTTCCTATTGACTAAGGTAAAAATGCTGATCACCTCCTTGCTAAGAGGGAATCCCATCCTTTGGCATGCTCTATCCAACTAGATGAACAAACCATTCCTGCCCCCAGACCTTGCTAGTCCTAAGGCCAACCAATCCTTGTTAGAGAAGAGGCAAAACTTACCCAAGGTTCCCATCAATAAGCTAGGCCAATACTTCGAGAGTGATGACATGAACGCTGCTATCCCCATAATCTATCAACACCAAAAGGTTGATGCCATCCTGGATGGGGGGGAAGGGGTGAGTGTCTATGCCAAGGAATGCTGGGTAAAGCGAGGAAAACCTACACTCGAGCAAATCCATCTGGTAGTGAAGTTGGCCAATGGTAGAATTGCAGAACCCTTGGGAGTCCATACTGGCATTAACATTAAAGTATTCAGATGCACATACCCCATCAGGTTCATAGTCATGGACTTTACCCGAAAACTAGGATATGAGGCTATCCTAGGCTAATCCTTCTTACGAATGTCCGGGCTCGTACATGACTGGCGTATGGATAACATCTATTTGCAGCACAAGGAACAAATCATGCGAGTGGACTTGCACACCTAGAAGGCCCACCCATTATTAGGACACCTTTTTGCCGTGGAATTTGACACAACTTCCCGAACCACATCCCTGAAGCTATTCCAACCTTGTGATAGGGAAGAGGATGAAAAGGAGTCTGATGAATTCTAGTATGCACCTCTTCCCGAGGCGGAATTCTCTCATAACTAGATGCACATCTTAGCCAACATTGATGTCCCAGAGAGAATAGGGTTCCAAATCACTACCCTCGAGCTCGAGGGTCTGACCCGCTCAAACCCTAAGAGGTGAGCAAAGGAAGAGTAAGGGTCAAATTAGATCTCCACTGGCTATCAGACGTAGGTGCTACAACTGTTCACCATGAGTTCTCTTCCAATTGGGGAGCTAGGGTGAGTAATATAACCTCCCCCGTTGGCTCTATAAGTGCTATGAAAGATCCCCCTTTAGGTCAAAAACTCCCTTATTCCAAAAGCTTGGCTAAGGCCAAAAGGACCACTTCTCCTACAGAAATAGAGGAGTTTGAATAAAAGGAAGACCTACTATGATAGGTACCAGGCCATTACAAGGCCTACATGATTGAGGATCGCAAGATCTTATACTAATAGGCCAAGAGATCTGGGGAAGACAGGTGCTCCCAAGGACACGACAGGCCAGCCTTGGTCAAGGAGGTAAACCTAGCTCCAAAAGCGCAAGACCCCCAACCTATATTCATTGCACGATCCCACCCCCAATGAGGAGAATGCTTTGATAGCTCTCCTAGGGGTGCCTGCCAAAGTAGTGCCACACACGATTCCCATGCTAGACGATGCTAAATGTCAATGCCCCTACCCTATGAATCCCAAGTACGCACCCATAGTGAGGGAGGAAATCCAAAAGCTCATAGATGTGGGATTCATCTATGAGATCGAGCATACAGACTAGGTGTCACCCATCGTGATAGTCCTAAAGAAAAATGGAAAAAGCAGAGTGTGCGTGTATTTGAAAAAGGTTAACGTTGCCACTAGATGTGACCACTACCCCTTGCCATTCACGGAACATGTCCTGGAAAGGGTAGCTGCAAAGGAAGCCTATAGCTTCCTAGACTGATTTTTTGGTTACAACCAAGTCTCTATTGCCCTGCAGGATCAACATAAAATAGCCTTCGCAACTGAGTGGGGTGTGTATGCGGCTAGAGTAATGATATTTGGGTTGACCAATGCACCTGCTACCTTCCAACGGATGATGATCACAATATTCAAAGAATACCTGAGAGACTTTGTGGAAGTCTTGGATGACATGCGTGTGAACTCAACGTGGGATGATCACTTGAACTCGTTCTAGAGAAGTGCCACTTATACCGCATATCCTTGAACCTCTTAAGTGCCAATTCAGGTCAAACATGGTGTAATTCTCAACCACATAGTGTCTCGGAATGGAATCTCTACGGACCACAACAAAATCAAACTCATTGGAATTACCACCCCCCACCAATGCCAAGGGAGTCCAAAGATTTACTGGCCACATAGGTTACTACAGAAGGTTCATCTTGTTCTATGGGAACATAGCCCAACCATTATACAAATTGCTAGTATCGTTTGAGTGGACCAAGGAATGCCATAAATCCTTAGAAACCCTCAAATTAGCCCTAGCCATCGCACCGATGTTGAGAGCCCCTGACTGGATTCTAATATTCCATGTCCATATCGATGCTTCCAACTTTGCTATTGGGTGTGCACTAGCCCACCTAGACTACTTGGTGTACTTTGCAAGTCGCCAACTAAATGAGGCCAAGGTTAACTACACACCAACCGAGAGGGAAGGTCTGGTCTATGCAGTCAAGAAGTTCAGGCACTACTTGTTAGCTAACAATTTCCTCTTCTTCATGGACCACCAAGCATTGTTATACTTGGTCAACAAGCCATGCATGACAAGATGCATCACCAGGTGGATGCTAATCCTCTTGGAGTTTGACTTCATAATGACTATACATAAGGGGAAAACCCATGTCCTAGCCAACCACCTGTCAAGAATCCCAAACGGTGAAGCCCCAATGGGAGTCCAAGATGACCTTCCTGACGCTTCCCTCTTCTTCATCGACATCATACCTGAATGGGCCATTGAGATTGGTCACTACTTGGCCAATGGCCTGCCCCTTGGCCAAGCTCTTAAGAAAGATAGAGCCTGCTTACTCATTAAGGACGCAGTGCCATATAAGTTAATTGTAGGCCAACTATACCGCATTTGCAAGGATGGCATTCTGTGAAGATGTGTGTACAAGCATGAATACGTCGATGTGCTCGAGTAAGCCGACTCGAGAATTTTAGGTGGTCATTTTGCCACTGATGTTAAAGCATATAAGGTGCTCCAAGATGGCCTTTGGTGGCCTACTCTCATCAAAGATGCAGCCGGATTCATCAAGTGGTGCGATCCCTACCAGCATGTCCAAATCCCACACAAGGTGGACATGATGCCCTTGACTGGAATCTTAATTGATTAGCCTTTCAAGAAATGGGGCATTGATTTTATTGGACCCATTAGTCTAGCAACTAAAGGGACTGGGGCCAGATACATCATCTTGGCCACAGATTACTTCACCAAGTGGGTAGAAGGGAGAGCCACCGTGAAGGCAGATGTGAGATCCACACCAAATTCTTATATGAACAAGTTATCACACGGTTCGGATGTCCCTTAGTGTTAGTCAACGATCAAAGAACTCATTTCCTTAATGAAACGATAGCAATCGTCACTAGTGAGTTCATGATCATACATAGGAAGTCAATGCCATACTATCCTAGGGCAAATTGATTGGTTGAGAGCTCCAATAAAACTTGTTGTAAGACCATAACTTGTACGGTAGAGGCCAGTCTTACCGACTTGGAGCATAAGCTCATAGTAGCATTATGGGTCTACAGAACATCCTACAAGGTGGCCACACACTGTACACCCTTCAGTCTAGCCTATGATTTGGAGGCGATGATGCCGATGGAGTATGTGGTGCCTAGCCTCTATCTTACCGTTAAGGAAAGGCTTACAGAGAATGCATTGGTAGAACAGCTAGTTGACCTTGAAAGGTTAGAAGAGATAAGGTCGCGTGTAGCCTACTCTCTTTGGGTGGAGAAGGCCTGACACAAAAAGTGATTCGACCATGACCTCAAGAACAAAGACCTGGTAGAGGGAGATTTGGCACTCCTCTACAGTGTCGACAATACCAAGCACAGGCTCAAGTACCCGAGGTATGGGTCCCTACCACGTGGTTGAGATCACTCCACAAGGGGTGTGCCAAATAGCCACCCTTGATGGAATAGAAATGGACGGCTACCTTAACGGGAGCAAATTAAAAAGATACTACGGACCACCCACACTATCTACCCTTCAAGCCATCCATAGAGAAAAAGAACTCAAGGCCAAGGTAGCCAAGATGAAATGCAAGGCCATCGAAGAAGCCAGAGCACGTAATGCTAAGCTCAGACAGCATAAGCAAATGACACTACTTAAGGCTACGCTTGAACAGAAGGGACTAGCAGATGAGCTAACAGTAGAACCAACTAGGTTGCATGTTCAACTATAGGGCCCATGCATGTGTATCAGAGCACTTGTGGATCCGGGAGCGAGCCACAACTGTGAGAAAATAGGAAGCAAGAGCAAGAGTGAGAAAAATGGAGAGTGTGAGTTGTCACTCCCCAAAGTGTACTGAACTGAAGTGAAGTACAATGAAAGAGATGAGGGTTTTGTCTAAGTGACAAAACCCTATCTAATCACTAACCATAGTTAGAGATTGATCGTGGTTAGGGGGGAAAACCTCTAAGAGGGAAAAGTGCCCCTAACCCACTTATTACATTACATTGGCCACTGCCTAGAATATAATAATAATTCTAATAGCCTGGTGCAGTGCCAATGTGGTGTACAAGGTAGTGATCAATTACAAAAGGAGATAAGTTTAGGGCACTATGAAATGCCTCAAACTTCTCATGTGGAAGTACTTTGGTGAAGATGTTTGCAACAATGTCATGTGTTGACACATATATCATATTGATCTCCCCTGCATGCAACTTCTCTCTGACATAATGATAATGAACCTCGATGTGCATCATGCGAGCATGAAACACAGGATTCTTTACCACTACTATAGCACTTTGACTATCATTGAGAATTGGAGAAGGACCCTCCAATATGAGATGAAGATCAACAAACAAACATCGCAACCAAACACACTCAACTGTTGCTGTGAAAGCTGCCCTGTACTTAGCTTCACATGAGGAAGTGGCCACTGTAGATTGCTTCTTACTCAGCCAAGAAATGCAAGCATTGCCCAAAAAGGAACAATTACCACTAGTGGATTGCCCAGTATCATAGTCTCCAGCCCACAATATGAATCACTGTAAGCATGCACATGCAAGTTAGCCCCCTGGAAAACATCAAGCCAAAAGACTTTGTGCCTTGCAAATATCTGAAGATGCATTTTATAGCGTGCCAATGTGTTGTCTTTGGGTTGTGCATATATCTGCTCACCTGAGACACTACATACTGAATATCGGGCCATGTATTACACAAGTAGATGAGGCATCCAACAGCCTAGCTGTAAAGTGTGGCATCCATTGATTCACCTACATCATACATAGTAAGCTTTAGCCCCGGCTCCATGGGAGTGGCAATAGGTTTACAAACATGCATGTTGAACCTATCCAAGAGCTTCTGCACATACTTGGATTGAGACATAACGATGCCACGCTTGTCTTGTGTAAACTGGATCCCCAAATAAAAATTTAACATGCCCAAATGTGTCATGTCAAATTCAACTTTCAATTCAGCCTTAAAATCTACAATTATATCCTCATTTGACCCTGTGAGCAGCATGTCATCTACATAAAGAATGATGACTAAAATATCCCCCCCATCCTTCTTGATGTAGAGGGTGCTTTCCGTGGGACTAGTATGTAACCCCTTACTTGCTAAAAATGCATCAATCTTGGCATACCATGCACGTGGGGCTTGTTTTAGCCCATATAAAGCTTTGTTAGGGTTGCAAACTTGAAGTGCATTGCCAGAAAGTTAAAATCCAGGAGGTTGCTTGACATAAACCTCTTCCTGCAAGTCCCCATTAAGGAAAGTTGTTTTTATATCCAACTGATGGACATTCCACACAAAATTTGCAGCCATTACAATAACTGACTGTATGGTGGTCATCCGAGATGTAGGAGCAAAAGTCTCCTCATAATTTATGCCCTTCTTTTGTGCATAGGCTTTGGCAGCCAACCTTGCCTTGTACCTATCAATAGACCCATTTGGCTTCCTTTTTACCTTGAAAACCCCCTTGGTACCAATGGCATGTTTACCTGGTGGCAAATCCACAACATCCTAAGCTTGATTTTTTTCTATGGACTACAACTCATTGTGCATGGCATGCATCCAATGCACATTATCCTTTGCTTCTTCAAAAGAGTCAGGCTCCTCTTCATCAAGAAGACTCCCTACATAAGCTATCTCAACTGAAAGAGCCTCCCCTATGTGCCTAACTGCACTGCGAGTCCTGCCAAGCAATGTGGCCTCAAGCCTACTCTCACTAAGAGTCTGTAGCAACCAATTCGGGACTATTTTGGCTGTGTGTATCCCTTGAACCTCTTGCTTGACAACTTCATCCACATCTTGTGGAGTTATAAAATCAGTCGGTGGCTGGAATTGGGGCATGTGAATCAAGAGGAGGTTGTTGTAAATTCTGATTTCTAGCATGAACCTTAGTAGGGGAACCATATGCTATAGGAAGCATCCCCTCAAAAACATCATCTGAAGAAGTTGGAATCTGAAATTCAGAATGTGTATGACATATGTGTTGACTTTTTAGAGAAGAGAACATCTCTACTAACAAAAATCTTGCGTGAAGCAAGATTGTAAAGGCAATAGCCTTTTCTTTGTGAACTATAATCCACAAAATGTATTTAAGTGCCTTATCTGACAATTTGTGTTGAAACTCCACATGCTCGTGGGCATATGCAACACAACCAAAAACTTTGTAATGGTCCACTGAACGCTTTCTCCCATGCCATGCCTCATAGGGAGTGATTGTCTTCAAAGCCTTTGTGGGAGCCCGATTCAAAATATAGTTGGCACACCAAAACCTATGAGGTAACTTCTTACTAGTAAGCATGAATCTATCCATCTCCATAAGAGTGTGATTCTTCCGCTCAGCTTTGCCACTCTGTTGAGGTGTAAGCCTCATTGTAAGTTGATGCGTGATGCCTTTCTCCTTCAAGAATGCCTCAAACTCATGAGACATATACTCGCCCCCTCGATCTATACGAAGTGTCTGCACCTTGAGTCCTGTCTCATTCTCAACCGTAGCCACAAAGTGTTTGAAATGCATAAACACTTCTGATTTTGCCTTGAGACCATAGACCCAAGTGTAGTTGGTGAAGTCATCTATGAATGTAATATAATAAAGATAACCCCCAAAAACAGGTGTCCTTATGGGACCACAGACATCACTGTGAATAAGTTGTAATTTGCATGTAGCTTTCACTGCACCATCCTTCTTGAAGGAAATCTATGCATCTTGCTAAGGATGCAACTCTCACATGCATAAGGAGGAGATGACTCTAAAGGAGGCAATGCATCAATCATATTATGCCTCTGAAGTGTCATTAAGCTACCATAGCTCATGTGCCCATACCTAGCATGCCATAACTCTACATTCTGCATCACAACAGTGGGAGTGCTCACTAAGGATGCAACATTGGATCTTTTTTCATATAAATCAAGCTGAAAAAGACCCCGATACAAAGTGCCAAACAACATCAAAGCATAGTCATTCTTTTTGTCTCTGACTGCGCACTTATCATCATCATACAACCTGAAATCCCTCTCTATTAAGAGAGGATACTAAAAGTAAATTCTACTTTATGCCTAGTACATAGAGTACATCTAAAATTCTAAAATAGGTGCCATCAGTGGATGTGAGAATAATGTCTCCCTATCCACATACTGAATAAGAAGAATTATTTGCACGTCACCTTCTTTTTTGTAGGTGGAGGATGCAAAGATACAAAAAGACTCTTCTTGGAAGTGATGTTCTTTGAAGCACCACTATCAAAATACCAAGTATTTAGTGTCTCATTGACAGTGAGAGAGCATGCATCCTTTCAAGGATCATAGCTGCAAGTCAAAAAAGCATAAGAGTCATCATCATTAGTGGCTATAGCATCTGAACTACCCACTGAAAAATCTGAAGTGCAAGACAGAAAGGCATAGTGTTCTTCCACAAAGTTGGCTGCAACATCTCCCCCATCATGCGAATGAGGAGCTGATGCATCTTACACAGCCATACCTGAATCCCTTTTCTTCTCTTTAGCTATGCGCTTCTTGCATTCTCCAATATAATGACCTGGCTTAATGCATGGTTCGCATGGCCCACACCCACATACCTATCAAGGAGACTTTTAAAACTTAGTCATAAATCCAAACATATAAACCATCATTGAAATATCAAAAGAAAGTATATTATGAAGATAAAATAATTTACCCATCTGAGAATCCCATTGTTGCTTAAAGTACTATATGAACAAGGCTTGTTCTCTAAATACCATGTAGAACTCAACCACCTTGTCTTTCACCTCATCCTCTCTTTATTGAAATGAGTGGCCAGTCATGCCATGCATGTTCATAATATCTCCTAAAGCCTTGAACATGCTTGCTCACGTAGGCCAATCGGGTACCTTTTTTACTAAGTTTTTTAGCCATGCTCTCCTAACATGCCATAGGCATAAAAGAATGGGCACATAAAATACTTTCCTGTAGATAGGTTGAACAACATTAAAGCATCGCATAGTTTATATTATGACTAAGAAAGAAACCACGGCTTCAAGCGGAGAAACTTGCCTCAAAGCCTCTAACTTAGCTACAACATCATCCACCATGAATGCACTAGGCTCCCATGAGGGGTTAAGATCCAAGATCCAGTTTCTGAAAGCTTTCGACCACATGGTACAATTGACTGTGGTTGAGTTTGATGTGATGACCCAAGCGACAGGGACACCATTTCGATGTGAATCAAAAACCAAAATGGTGTACAAATGAAACTATCATGCATAAATACAAAAGGCCTTATATCAATGCTAAAATTAAAACATAATGATAAAATAAGGGTTGAGTTTGTAAAGAGATTGAATTGTACCTTGAACTTGTTAGTAGCAAAAGTAGCATCCATCACCAGAAGTCCATTGTGGCCATATTTGTTGAGCTTAAGCATTTGCCATTCGGTTTGAACTCCTAGAATAAAGGGCTAGCATTTCTCTTCATCTCGTGGTTGATATATGAAAGTGTTTTTCATGTTTTGTATTACCCATAACCTCACACTATCAACATCATTCTCATGTAGTTGAAATGTCTCTTGTGCGAGCTTTTTTTATGTATTTAGAACATCTCTTAAAGTTAAGAAGTCATCTTGACCCATTGCGTGGCATGGATCCTCCTCAGATCGTCTCTTAATTGCTTGCACATGTTGATCCCACACCTGTTGCAGTGTGAAACCTTTTAACAGCATGTTGCGAACCCAACCTCTCATGTCTATAGAAAGCCATGGTGTAAAACTTGTGTTGATTCGTGCATCACCATCATAATGCATACCATGACAAATCTCATCATTTTTATCAACATGATTAGGCTGTGCGTATGTTACACATGCAATATTCGGGATGCAATAAAGCCTCTTCACAACAAAATGGCAAGTGCAACCATTCATGTGTGTGCCACTCCTAGCCTTAGGTCTACTCCCCTTACCTTGTTTAGGTATGTTTTGGGAATCTATCAAAGGGACAAGAGTACTACGTTTATCTTTTGGCCCATAAACACACCAAAATCTGCACCATTATAAGAAGCATAGTCACTAACAAGACACTAAAGTAACTATAGAATGCAAATTATGAAAAGCAAGAACACACGTACACGATGCGAGTCTTCCAACTCTTTTCATTGCTTGAGTGAGGACATTGTCCCGTTCTTGAATAGCTTGCTTCTTGACGTTAGTTGGGGCATCCCTTCTTCTTCCCTCTCCAGTAACAAAGACACTCTATCCCATGGTATGTGAGCAAAACGAATCATAGAGTAGCATGACCGGTTGTCATGCTCAATCTCCCATTGCAACGTAGAGCTATCTATTTCTCCTGCCGGGGGTTCTTGAATTCGAATTCTATGGGCCATTCTGCCAATAAGAGATGCACAAAATATTGTATGCATAGCAATTCTTGCAATCGGGCATTTTAATGAAAAAGATAGTGATGGCGCATTCCAGAGAAATCATACCTCAGAGCTAGAGGTTGTTCGTTGTCCTTTCACACAGAATCTGCAACTCTTTTAACGTCCACTTCCTGTAGACAGCAAAAAGCCCTTGGAGTACGCCATGTTTGAAAGCAACACTAGAAAGAAGCCAGTGAACTAGCTCTCCAATGCTGAAGGAAATGAGCACTCCAACTAACACAGCTTTTGGAAAAGCTGTCTACCCCCTACTTGTATTAGCTTTTACGCTAATATTTACCTTTGTTTGTCGTTGCAACTATTCATGCTTCCAAACCAGGGACGAATAATGCTGCAAAACAATTGTCCGTCAGGCCAGAGGAGCTACACACCAAGCTGCTCAACGTACGTCAGGCTTGCTGTTCAATCCGCCAGTCTGAGCTGCGAATCTTGAGCTTCTGAGCTTGATTGAAAACGATAGCAGTCATAGGGGCGTTAGCTGCCATGGTTGAGCACAAAGGCCTGGAACGTACGTACGAAGATATTTTTGTGAGGCGATGGAGGGGCAGTTCAAGAGAAGCGGTGGAGGGAACCAGGGGCAGAGGCACTGGGAGAGTGGAGTGGAGAGGGCTCCACCAGCGCTGGAGAGGAGGTCGACCAGCGTCTGCCTCCGGGCTTTTTCCCGTCGAAAAACTCTTGACGCTGATTTTGGTCAACAACCCCTTCGCAGCGTGGGGCCTGATGGTCCATGCAGCGTTGGCGTGAGAAGAAAGGACAAAAACAGCCTGATGAACATTAACGCTAGGCGAACTAGAACAACTACAAGAGACAAACGCAGACAGCAAGAGAGGAAACAAGAACTGAGGCACGGTCAAGTCGTCTCTTGTTCATGCAGGCGATGCCCTTTAAATCAAGGTTACAACAAGCCTAACGCTCCTCGACAGAATTTGTGAGCGTGAAGAAGATTTGCATGGGCAAGCAAGAGGAACCTACGTGGACAGGCGACCACTTGGCATTGTCTTTGTGAAGTGGCAAGTTGGGTCGTCACGGTAGTAAAGAACTCTTGAAATGCCCACACCCACCACTGTGGCAAATGCCCGTCATCGTCCACAATCCCGTAGCCTCCGCCAAAACCATGTGCCACAACTTAACAACCCAAGGTGTGGAGTAGAACGCTCCCATCTGCAGTATCTCATGACTTTTCCTCCTGGTTGATGCACAAGGCACCCATCCACACTCTCTCCACCCCCATCGCCTTGCAGGATCCTTTTTAGAAACTCAAGAAGATGAGCATACCCACGCCGACCATCCACGTTTGCACGTTTGAAAACGTCGTTTTATCCAATGTTGCCCAAATCTGCGTGCTCCTTCAATTCGCTACCAATATCGATCGATAGACAGCTGTTGAATCGCCGTGCTCTGGAACTTCCAGCCTTTTGGTTCAGTAAACGCGATTCCTCCATTGCTGCAAAGGGTATCCTCAGTGCTTACCCTTACTGGGAAAACTCCATTATCCACCACCAAGATTCTGGCCACATCACCTACACCTCTGTGAATCAGAACTTGTCCCGTATTGCACAGAATTAAACAAGATTCATGAGGAAAGCTGCATCCCTTTGGACATTAAAAGCAAATTGCAAAGATTTGGTCATGCTTAGTCCCGTAACGACCGAAATTAATGTCCGGAACTGTAGTGCGGATATCAACCATTGCAACGCCGACTAACCTGCACTAGAAAACAGCAAGCACATTAAACAGCATAGCCGATAACACAAGAACCTGTAGAGCTGGAAATCGGTCTGTGCTTTTACGGAACATAACCGCAAGAACTTACGAAGCATGAGCGCGTCGATTCAACGAATCGCGTCCCGCAGTACAGGTTGGAGAGGATCGCACGTCCAAATTTCGGAACAACGATACGGGGATAGGCAGCTCAGTGTGTAGTACTTAGTGGGAGGAGAGCTCAATCTGGTTCAGGTGCGCGCATCAGGGAGTGATGAAGAACAGTGGACGGGTCAAATAGGATAAGAGTGGGTGAACTATGAATTCAACTTAGTTAGGAGAGCCCGTAAATCCATGTTTACTCTTCAACTCAGCAAAGTCGGGTGCTAAAATTCCTTCTCTACCTCCTCTTCTACTGATTCCATCCTCTATTTCAGGCCCTACTCCTATGGATATAGATATGCAAAATGCGCAACATCCAAGTCGTCAACAGTTTCGACTGAATTCCAAGCTGTATTAAAAACAAAAACTCCCAGCTAGAGATGCTCAAGGCAAACCACGCTGCTTCTTTTGCAATAAGTACGGCCATGTCAAAAAGTATTGGAGCTTTTTGATTGGTTCAGCATTCTCAGATGCAAAGCTCCGACACTCTAGTATCTGGAAAAGGGGACGAGTTGTAACTTGTAACGGAGGTTCGTTCTCCGGTGTCAACTTCCCCGCCCAAGACCATTGCCTTTGTAATAGAAGCCCGTATACGTCAGAACCCAATTTTAGTCTTAGTGGACTCTGGTAGTTCTCTCACAACATCTTTTCTGTCTTTCTTCCAGAATCGCAACATTCCCCTTTATACTTTGCCAGAAAATAGGATTACATTTGGTAAGAATTACAATTATCAAAGAAAACTTTCGTCGTTTTTGTCGCAACAAATTTTCACAATTACTTTAGGTTGTGATTGGTTAGTCTAAAGTCAAGCCCTTATAGACTTACATCTCCCTAATACGTCCCCAATTCCTTGGCTTTATTCAAAATTGTCCCTGCTATGATTCATGAAGAAGTTAATATTCAATCTTGCGAGAAGAAGCTCTTGTTGCAATTCCCTAATGCATTGGTAGGAGCTGCATCGTTTACTACTATAGCAAACATTGCACATGAGATCCTGACTCGAGACTCTAGAACCATTTCCACAGCTCAAAGGAGGATATCAATTAAAGAAATCAAGATTTTGAGGACTGCCATGTTCAAAGATAAGATCATCAATCATTCGAAAAGCCCATGGGCATGTGAACCTCACCTAGTCAAGAAATCCAATGATACCTATAAGTTATGTGTGGATTATAGGCCCCTCATGAATATCCACTTCCTTGCCTAGATGATATTCTAGATTCTCTTGCACATTCCAAGTTTTTACAACTTTAGATGAATCCTTGCACATTCCAAGTTTTTTACAACTTTAGATCTAAAATCCAGGTACTGGCAAATCCAGTTTGAAAAAAGATCAACCAAAGACCACATTTCAAACTCTATTCAATTATACCAGTTTAATGTCATGCCATTTGGTTTAAATAATGCACCAGGTACTTTCCATAGATTAATGGATTTCATACTTCATGATCTCATCGTTCAGGGAAAAGTGTTGGTGTATTTAGATGATGTCCTTATTCATACTAAGTCATGGAAAGACCATCTACAAGTTCTCGAGCAAGTGTTGTGGCTCCTCCATCAACATAATCTCAAGCTGAACATCAAAAAGTGTAAATGGGCTCCATCTCAAATTAAATATTTGGGTTTCATAATCTCGAATAAAGGTGTGCGACCTGATCCTCAGAAGGTTCAAGCCCTTCAAAATTATCACGTCCCTTCCTGCCAAACAATTGCAGCATTTTCCTAGGCTTGGTAGGATTCAACGCATAGTCTATGCCTCACCTCTCGACCATGGCTTCTCCCCTCCATAAACACTTGTTCAAAGGGGCAAGGGTCAACATTTGCTTGGTTGTAGCCAATCACGGAAGTATTTTTGGGGCCATTTTGGGGTCACGATGCAACGCACTCCTGGGTGAGATTTTGAATTTTATGCAGACCCATGCTCTTGCCGAAATTTTGCCCGATGTCATGATGCCTCACTGGCGTAATAATGAGATGCAATCAATTTATTCTGAACACCGCAGAGCTCGACACACATTAGCTCTACACTACATCGTGCATCTCTACACTGCTTCACGTAGTGCAGTCTCTGGCCTAACCACCTATCATTGCGCACCCATTTGCCTCCCTTCTACATCCACTTAACTTCTAATATCACCTCCATCTCAAGAACGAAATTTGTAGCCATCTTCCTGTGGAACAATTATAAAAAATATTAGTCTCTTTTGAATATTTTTCCTATTAGCTGTAACTTATTATTAAATTACTCTCTTTTATTTTACTTTTACTTTATTTTATTTTAATTTATGGTGATACAAATTTAAGGTTTTTCAATAATGGATTCATGTCTAGCATTTAGCTAATAGAATCTCTAATTTGAATTTGTGATTATACATTTCAAAATAATACATGATACTATAAAGATTTTAGGTCCAGTGAGATGAGAGACAGCGGGGGAAATCAAAAGATCCCTAAAATTTGAAAATGGATCTAAGGGTATAAGTATTGTACTTTTTTACATGCTCATGATGGTTTTATAGCAACCCTTTATCTAATTATTAGTAAAATAGGCATCATTGACAATTGCTTCAAAAAGGCATGATTAGATTCTAAGAGGACCACATGACAACCGAGCACAATGACAAGTGGCGAGGAGTAGGGGTGACACTTGTCACCCATCTAATGCTTCATAGAATTTAAAAAGATGACCGGAGGAGAGGACACTTGTCATCAATCCAAAGCTTTGTAAAATGTGAAAATGATTTAAGGGAATAAGTGATGTATTTTTACATGCAGGTGGCAGTTTTTTAGCAACCTTTCATCTTAAAATAGGCATCATTTGCAACGGCTTTAAAAAAGGAGTGATTCAATGGACAGGCGATTGTGAGGTTAGTTGACTATTAAACAACAACCTTTCATCTAATTGTTAGTCAAATAGGCTTCATTTGCAAACAATGGTTTCAAAAAAGGCATGATTCAATGGATAGCTGATTGTGAGTAACAATTGACATTAGTAAACTATTGGGGAAGCCTATTAAAAAAATTGTATAAAAATAATTTCTCTTCGATTTTATCATTATTATGAAAACAATTGCGCTTATTAGGATATTTATTAATCAAAAGGAAAGAGAAGGGTGAAAGGAAAGAAAATGGAAAAAGAAGGAAAAGGAAAAAGAAGGGTACAAAAGGAAAATCTTAATTTACCCTATAAAAGTATAAAAAGGTCTTCTTCCCTTCATTCATTCTTATCTCAATCAATTGGAGAAAAAGAGCAAGAAGGGGCAAGGAGAGGAAGGATCAAGGAGAGTCTACATCCTATCTACAAAACTTTTAGGCAAGTATGAAGAATTTACGTTCATGTTTACTCTTTGTAAATATCTAAGAGAGAGAAGAGAGGGGAGCAGAGAAAAGAAAAGTGGAAGGAGAGGGCAGCCACGGCCATAGAAAATAGGGTGAGGGAGGGGTGATGGGAGAGCAACATAGGGAGGAGCGATGGAAGGGGGGACAGCTTGGCAGCCATTAATGATGGGAGGGAGAAGGTGGAACGAAACGATGGGAGCGAGATAGGGAGGAGCGATGGAAGGGAGGAAGGCTTGGTGCGCGTGGATGATAGGAGGGAGAAGGCAGGACGGAAGGCAGGAGGAGGGATGGAAGGTGGGATCCCTTCTTGTATTCCCTAGTGGTTGCGGCTACCGAGAATAAGGGAAATAGGATTACCCCCTCCCCTTATTCCCTGGCAGCAACCGCAGCTGCCAAGGAATAAGGGGAGGGGGTAATCCCGCTTCCCTTAGCGGCGAATGGTGGACAGACGACTTACGAGCACACGGGTGATGAACGGCGGGCAGCAGTGTACTAGTAACCAATGGGCAGCGAGTGAACAACAACGGGACAAACAGTGGGCAGGTAGCGACGAATGGTGCACGGGTGGTGGGCAGACGGGTGGCAAAGGGGCAAAGGGGTGGCTAAGGGGTGAATGAATGGGCAAAAGGGCGGTGAAGGGCTGAACAAGCGGCAGTGGCTAAGGGACAAATAGCGTGGCAGGTGGCAAACAAGTGGGCAAACAACAGGAAGCTAAGGGCGGCAGATGAGGCGACAAATAGTAATGGCAGACTGGACGGTGGCTAAGGTCAGTGATTATGGCGGCTTAAGGAGGTCAATGGTGGTGCACGACGGTGGACGTGGTGGCAGCTAAGGACGACATGAAGGGGATAGAGAGGGTAGAAGGGGACTAGAGAGAGGAGAGGGGAATGAAGATAAAGAAATAAAATGGAGAGAGAGGAGTGAGGGTGTGAGAGGGAATTGAATGAAGACAAAGGAGTGCTACAAAAGTATAACAAAATAGAAGAAAGAGTGTCGTAAGGAGTAAAACTTGCCCATGTACTATTGTCAAAAAGTGTTTCGTGTGTGGGAAGCAAAGAAAGATATTGTGAAAGAGACTGTCGTGTGTGTCGCTCAGTGAGGAAGGGATGAAGAGAAATTGGATGGAAGAATATAGTAAGGTGAAGGAATGTTTAGGAGAATGTGCTTTTTTTGTTTGCACTTCAAATTCAAATCATCTCGCACTTCTATTTTTTAAGTTCAAATTTGAATCTCCCGGGAAAATCTTCTCCCGTTCACTTTATAAATTTGAATCCCTTTTCCTTTTCTCTTATTTTGATTCTCACTCCCTTTCCCTTTTCTTTCATTTCGATTCTCTTCTTTCCAATATTGTTAGTAAGCTTCCAACTCTCCTCTAGTTTCTCTTTGACTCTTCCTTCATGGATATTTAAATTTCCCTACCTTATATTTGGAGACCATCAAGAGATGAGTGATCTCGTAGAACCCCTCATCTTATCGCCTCCCCTCCCTTACCTAGCGTCCCTCCCTTCAAGAGATTAGTGATCTCGTACAACCCCTCCTCCTACCCCCTCCCCTCCCCTTGCCCGAGATTGATTGCCTCCTACCCCTCCCCTCACCCGATGCCTCTCCTCCTCCCCTCCTCTTATTCAATGTTTCTCCTCCTCCCACTTGCTCGATGTTGAGAGTCGGGGACTATGAGAGGGACAATCATAAGAGATAAGGAGAGAGGAGAGGAGAGAGGAGCTAGAGACCCCCCTTCCCTTACCCCTGGCGATCGCGAGGGGTAAGGGGAGGGGGAAGAGGAAGGGGAGACAATCTCCACTCCCTAACAGCACTCAAGGGCCATCCCCTTACCTTCTCGCGACTGCGGCCACTAAGGGGTAAGGGAAGGAGGTGAGACAAGGGCGACAATATTAATTAATTAAAATTTGTTAAAAATGAATTAATTTAAACTTTCTAATATTTAAAAATTAGTTGATTTAATTAAATATAGTTCATAGTGAAAATTAGTTTATAGCAGTCGCCAGGCCCTTACCCCTTGGTGGCCACCACGGTCGCAGCCACCGAGGGATAAGGGAAGGAGGTGAGGGAGGGGTGACAATATTAATTAATTTAAATTTGTTTATTAATTAATTTAACTTTATTGATATTTAAAAATTAGCTAATTTAATTAAATATAGTTTATGTTTTTAAATAAAGTTTAATTTGTTAGTTTGTATATATATGTATGTGAGTTGACCCTTGTAAAAAGCACTGTATGTACACTTCTTAAGAACTCTATCCCCAAAACATAGAATCACTTAGCCCAACATGTTAACTAAAGCATTCTCCCTCGAAATTCCATGCTATAAATCTTTCTAAAATACATGTGCAAGTCTACCATCAGCCATGTACATGCTTCATTCAAGGCTTGAACACTATAAAAGCACTATACATACACTTTGTAAGAACTTTATCCCAAAAACATAGAATCACTTTACCCAACATGTTAGCTAAAGCATTGTCCCTCAACATTTCATCCTATAAATCTATCTAAAACACATGCCACAAGTCTTCCATCAGCCACCTATCTCATTAAAAGCTATGATTCACATAATGCCATCTAAAAATGTATTCTTCAATAGCAAGATTCAACCCAAAATCAATCCTTAACAATTATTTCATCAATTTTGGACTTGTCAAGGTACAAATTCATTTTTATAGATACTTTTGGACTAGTTTTTTTGGATAAAATTTAAGAAAAAACCCACTCTCAAAACATAGATGAAAACATAAAAACAAGCAAATTCTTAGAGCTTTTTGAAGGAAATTAATTCAAAATTATAAAACTTAATGTGATGCAAATAAGTTACACCAAAAGACAAAGCAATTGTAAGCTCTCATAATATTTATAATGGTGTTAACAAACACCTTCAAAAGTTAGAATAAGCCTCTGACTGGAAGGCATTAATATTTGCCATTTCTCTCCGAGATTCAACCCATTCCTGTGCTAAGACCATCTCATCATGATCAATGTAGTTAAAACTACAAAAGAGAAGTAAGGAATTATAAAATTTTCCCTCAATAGCACTTTCTCGATTCTGTATGGCTTGCACTTCATGGGGTGGAAATCTCCCATAACGAGTACTACGAGAAGTAACCTTACTTAGAAAGTCTACTAGCTCTCTCTTATATGAAAGTAAAGTATTTATTTCAATAGTAGACCTACTTATTTTTTCTCTCTCCTCCGTCTCTAGGTGCTTCTAAAGAGTAAACTCCTCCTTTTCCTTATGGGTTATTGGAGCTCGTTGTCTCTTTCTTTGCTCTCTGTTCACGTCGTTCTCGACGATCCAATATTTAGTGGTGCTAATGGCTTCCTCCATGGAATTGATTACTTTGAAAATATCCATGAAGCTTTGAGCTAAGAGAATATGGAATGAGGAATAAGAGAAAGTGAGAGAGTAAGGCAAGATGGAAGAAGAGTTTGATAGTAAGGCAATGAGATGAGTGCAAGAATGGTAATGGGAGTAGACTCCAAGGTGAGATGGAAGAAGAGTTTGAGAGAGTAACGCTACGGGCGAGATGGAAGGAGGAGTAAGCTTGAGGAGAGGAGGAATGTAATGAGAGCAAAGTGGTATTGAGCCTTGTAGAAAGCAAGGAATCTATGACATATACACACTTTCCCAAAACTCTAGGAAACCAAGATATATTTATACTGCATCAAAAATAAACGAACATTAGCTCATAAGATTTAATCAAAATATAAATACTAATCCAAGATAAAGTTTGTATCAAACCTGAGGGTAGCCATTATAACTTTATCATGAACCTCTTTCTCTTGATATATGAGGATTTGAATCTCTTCTTCACTAGATGATAAATATTGAAATTGTTGTCCAATGAGAACCTAAACATCAAAGTTGCTTCCCATATCTTGTAGCTTCGACAAATTTTTAGAATTCTTTAGCTTTAGCTATGCCATCCTCATATGCTTTGAGTTCCCATATAAGCCAAGTAGTTGACTCTCCACCTTAGGAAAGTCTTTAGTTGATCCTCTTACTGTCTCAAATATTTCCTTTTTAGTTTTTCCAGCAATCACCATATCTATTAAACTTGAAGGGAAGACTCTGGTCTTCCCTACTTCAGATCCATGTGTAATAATTTCTTTGTCCTTCCCATCTGCCATCTATAAAAAATACAAAAGCTTGTGAGATTGATAGGTTATACTTAAATATGCCATCCTCATATGCTTTGAGTTCCCATATAAGCCAAGTAGTTGACTCTCCACCTTAGGAAAGTCTTTAGTTGATCCTCTTACTGTCTCAAATATTTCCTTTTTAGTTTTTCCAGCAATCACCATATCTATTAAACTTGAAGGGAAGACTCTGGTCTTCCCTACTTCAGATCCATGTGTAATAATTTCTTTGTCCTTCCCCTCTGCCATCTATAAAAAATACAAAAGCTTGTGAGATTGATAGGTTATACTTAAATATAATGCTTCTAAAAGAAAAGTAAATTATCATACCAGAATATACGTCCGTGATATCTTTGCGTAATCGTGTGAGCCATGAAGATCATCCATGTCATCATCTGCGATCATCTCTACATCACATGCATCCTCTTTGTCATTATTTGCATACTCTTTATCCTACGAGCCAACAAGATCATCCACGTCATCATCTCATATCCTCTTTTGTTCCACCGTTTTCTCGTAATCAATAGTTAGATCAGCTTACAAGTGAAAGTGTACCATGCAAACCTTTCTTTCAATAATATTAGTGGGATATACTTTTCTGAGAAGATCTTCGAAAAGATATCCCATCCGCAATAGGGTGACCTCCCAATTAGGCAGTTGCAAGTATTCCAACATAGTAATCAAAAGGCTTCCACTTTTTGCTAGATAATCATAGATTTTGGAGTGCATGTGATGATGAGAGAACCTATGGATTTCTTTCTCCTCTAGCATCAGACACAGACTCTTGGAAGTCTCCCTTATGTTATGTTGTAGGGGGTGGTTAGGATATAGACTCCACATGCATAACAAGAATGATTCAGGGCATTGGATCTTTAATCCACATTCTCTCTTGCTTGTCTTGGTTGCATACACACCATTGTAGATCTTGAAATCACAGGCATAAACTTTCTCCAAAGTGCTATGCATCTCTTCCTTGTTTTCTTTATTGACAAAAATGAAAATGTTGCAAATTCTAACTCTACTAATGGTAGTATATAGTATTCTATCAATGAATTGGCAAATATCATTGGAAGAAACCTCATCAATCAAGAATACTTGGGGCTTATCCCAACTTGTTTCATCAAGCAAAAGTCCTCATCTAAAATGCCCCTGTATGCTACAACCTTTCCAAATTCTGAAGTGATGTTCACATTGAATTGGAAGCCGTTGACATCCCTTGACATTCTCATTTTATGCTCATTCACAAGCTTCTCAACATATGCAATCACCTGTGGTGGGATTTGGGCTCTCATGAATGAGATGACTACTTTGGACCCATCTTCTTGATTCTTCATCCACTTATGTGCCCATGTCTTTTCTGTAGTTGTGGATAAAGCAGTATATGCTTCACAATACTAGGGTCAATATTGCATTGACCAATAGGGATATCTTTTGCTATGAGTAAATATCTAACTACACTATCCACTTCACCTGTAAATTGATGCACTCCTCCATGCAATGACATTTGTCCTTCTTGTCAAAAAATCATTCTTTGTTGAGGAGTTTCTCTACTGCCATTGTTACATAGGTATCTGGCAAATATTTTATGGGCCTCCACATTCTTGTTGTCACCTCTTTTTTCTCAACCTTTGACTTTTGTGATAGTAACAAAGGACCTTCATAGGTGACATCATCCTTCTCGTATGCATGGCAAGCTACCACAACTTACTCAAATACCTCATCAAGTCGAAAAGTTATACTTCCGTATTCCGCATACCTATCTCTCGCTACCTTGAAGCTTGTGACAAATTCTTCCCTATTCCTGGTTTCCCCTTGGTACAACTGCACTTAAACATGTATAAAAATTGACCAATGTGTTTGCATCTGCTTTTGTGGCAGTTCTTTTCAGATGTGTTGCTAGAGAACCAAGTATCATCCATAGACACCTCGCTTTCATTAGGATTTTTGATGTCGACGTTATCTTATGCTTGGCAAAAATATCATGATTCAGGCTTTTAAACTCAATCAAATATTTTGTTGGGTGCTTAAAAATACATAATGTGGCCATATAAAAATTAAAGGGAAAAATCTTTGAAATTTGCCGTAGTGAGTCTTCTGGAGTCCGTTGCTTATCTAGTGAGTTCATTACAAGCATATTCATGTAGAATTTGTCGAAGGTATTGTGTGAAGAATTTGGTGAATGTCTCTCAAAATGCGTAGGTCCTTCAAACATAATTCCATTATCACAGCTACCTATATTTGGACACAACATGAGTGGACATAATACTACATTAGAGACCACGGGTTTCTTGCTATCCACCAAAGCCTTGAATATCTGCATCACATAAGATATATCAAGATTCCTGTTGTTGGTAAAAATAGTTTTTGACTTCACATCTCGAGCATTCATAACATAGGGCTTTTGTCCCCATATATATCTGACATCATCTTCTTTGATCGTCTCATTAACATGCACATTAAGATTCTTTATTTATATGAGCTCATCTTGATCTTCCTCAACCTCTTGATCTAACTCTTCTTCCTCTTTATTTTCTCTATCCTCCTCTTCCTCTTTTACCTATAGTTTTTGAGCGAAGGAACGTTGTCTTTTTTTTTAAAGTAGCCTTTAAAATTTTGTCCTCTTTCTCTTTTACCTTTAGTTTTTGAGTAGAGGAACATTGTCTTTTTTTGAAGTTAGCCTTTGGAACTGTGGCCCTTGCAGTATTAATCTTTTATATTTTGCATCTTTCTTTTCCTTTAATAGGTTGCACCAACATGGTCATGGCTCATCCTTCCTCTTCTTCTATCTTTTGTACTTTTTTCATACGCAACAGTTGTGTTGCTTCTTCGTTTTTCTATTCGAATGCAACATCTGCTTCTATTTCTATCTCAAAGAGTTTGTGTGTAGACCCTTGATGTAGGGCTCCTTGTCTAGGTTGCTTCTAATCTGAACTAGCATCCCTCTCATCCTGCTTGTGTCCTCTCTTTTTTAAAACCAAACTAGCATCCATCTAATCCTTCTTGTGCCCTCTTTGTTTCTGAACCAAACTAGCATTCCTCTCATCCTGCTTGTGCCCTTTATGCTCTTGACTGAATTCATGGTCTATCTTTAGTGAAGATGTCTTAAAGTACTCAACCATAATCTTTTAACGCAACATATTGTGCTTATGGTTTGGATGGAACTTTGTGGATGGATTTTGTAGATAAGTAGTTGGATGCTATTGTAAGTGGCGTGGATGATGCACTTTCACTTTGGAATGTTACAAAATGAATCTTGAAAGGTTGCCATCTGTAGTTTCTTGTAAATTATTACAGGCTTTACTAAATTGGCAGTAGTTTTAAAGTTTCAAGTTCTCGTATTTTAACATCTTATGAGATAGATTTTAAATGCATGAATGAATATTTAATCTTCTTTTAGGGGATTCATTCACTTAGATTACTGAAGATTTTTTATAGAAGTTCTCGTCAAGAAAAGGTGAGACAAATGATTATAACATCACATTTGATCCTATCTATCTTTCAACGTAGAGCCGTATTTATTGTCTACAATAAGTGCATATTTACTTTTTTTTCACACATTTACAACTTTAATGTCACAATAGTTGCATTTTGAAGGCTATAGTTTACAAAAATAAAAAAACATTGAAAAGAAGGTCCCTGTGCTAAAGGTTTCACAAAGTGTGAGGAGCGGATGGAAACAAATTGTATCTATTCAATGTATCCTAAAATAAAATCCATTGAATGATAAATGAACATTTTAGAAGATAACATATTTATATTTCTCCTTTGGATTGCCTTGTATATAAAACAATAGCTGAATTGTTCAACTCTAAAATAGAAATATATCACAAAAGAACAATAATATAAATTATAAAACATACCTAACCATATCTATGTCAAAACTAACAATAATACAACTCGTTATAGAATATCCAAAGATGTTAATTTTCCCCTTCCACTTTTTCAAAAACATTCAATAAGAAAAGTTTTGGACAAGCTATTTAGATACTAAATTGGTAGAAACTTGCTAATAATGAGAGGAAAAGCAGTAGAGATATAGCTAATATTTTTAAAGACACTTTTCCATGTACCCAGGTGTCACTACACACCATCATACAAAATATCAAGGAGTTTAGAAACAATGATCATAGCACTAAGCTTTTCCAAGAAACAACTTCACATAATGAAACAACAATCTTGAACATGATGAATCATATAATACTAAATGAATACAATGAATTCAAAAACAACATAGGAAAAGAAAGAGATCTATTATCATAAACAAAAATGTAAACAAGACATAGTACATATCCATCTATGTTTGGGATCCATCGAAGAGTATATTGAAATATATGGAAATGATTAAAGACATGTCATGTCATGTTATGAATGATTTTCATGTGAATGATTTCTCTTTAAAAAACAAACTTTCTTCTTGAAAAATATAATTTATAATTAATAGGTGCTCCAAGCAAAAGAATGCCATATATGTAAAGACTGTAAGATAGATATGCCAAAAACAAGATACTAAAATACTTTACTCCTACTTGGATTTGGATAAATCAACCAATACGAAAAGTATGCATTTTGATTGAAACAGAAGAATGCATAGTATCTCCAAAAACATCTTTCATACAAATAAGAGAACTTAGTTTTGATGGTCAATATGGAATAAAGGTAGCATTGTATGCTTTTGCAGACACTTCAAGATACGAAATGTGTTGCCATGCTTTCAAGAGGTATGCATGATAATTTGTATTAATAAGAAAATGGAATACCAATCACCTTATCTTAATGGAAATTTTAGACCTTTAATACTCATGAATGCAATGCACTCACTTTGATCAACTCCTCTAAATCAAAGTAATCATACAAGCATACATAATGAATGGTACAATCAATTACACAATCTTAATCAAGAACAGAACAACATGGCCCAAGACCCCATACAAGAATTATTAGAAGGGGAAAAGGATGACAGCATTGATACATACACTTTATTATACAATCTAGCTAATGCCGGCGAATAAGTGCTTGAATATGAAACAGAAGTCTAGTTTGTGGCACCATGTGAGAACCAAAATCCCACTCAGCTTATTCCAAGACAAGCATAGCAAAGAACTAACTTCATTACATAATTTTTAGATCACCAAGATTAATTGGCAAATAAAAATAGACATGCATAGACATTGTCAAATGGGAATTAATGCATAAATCTTTGAGATTTGGGAAAAATATAGAACAAACTTGTTCTTCAAATCGACAAAAGTGCTCATTTACCATGGAATGCAATCAATACGAGTGTGCATGCACAAGGGCATGCTTTGCACGAGAACACTCGTAGTAGCAAAAGATGTCATAAACAATGCAAAAATTGAAAACATTTTGCAATCACGAAAAGGTATAAAGATTATGAATCTTAAGAACTTCACCATGCTAAAAGCAAAAACTACAAAAATAGACATTTTTAATGATGCACTATCTTGTGCAAAGCGCATGTGGGAACCACTTGTATCATGCTTAGAGAAACAAAAACAAAAGCTTTGACAGCTATAATTATGACAAATTCCTGCTAAATGACAACAACATAGAGAACATGAACATAGAAAATAGTATAGAAAATAACTACATACCTACAAACATAAACCAAAATGAAGTTGCATGCGATATACGGTTGGACAATGCCAAGTATCCACACACATGAAAGAACTAACAATTGTTTCATTACTTCAAACAAACACATACTATTAAGTAATGATGAAGATCCCTCAATAAAGAACAAAGGGAGATATATTATTTCAAAAGAGAATTCATCCAAGAGAAAGAATAAACCTCTAGAAGCTTCCTTTTTTGGGAAAAAAAGAGGAGTTCTTCGAGCATGTGGATGTCATCATTTATGGCAAATTCTATGAGGCCAAGCTTGTAAAAGATGCATAGATCTTCAAACCAAGCAAAGAAGTGCTAGACTACATGGCCAACACATGTTGGGCAAATAACATTAAATGTTTTGAGTTGAAAAAAACAATGAGACAAAATAATAATGAGTTCATTAAAGCTTTGAATTCATTTAGAAAATCTCATACACAACATTAAATCGATTACATAAACAACAAATGGTTCCATCTCCACCACCACAAAGCCATACTTTCCCTACACAAACATGTAAATGAACAAACACAATGGCTCAATCCTTCAAGCAATCAAAGCAATAGATCACTTTGCCAAAAGTGCTTGCCATAACAAAAAAAAAACAGAAGACCCTAAAGCAATCAATGGTTTAAGGACAATTATAGAGATAAAAGAGGGAATGCTCATTAAGCTATAATCGGGAAACATAAACAACAAGATGGACTTGTCAACATTGCAAATGGAGTGTTCCGAACGATGTCCACATATAATGGTAAAAAGAAATTATATGGATAAAATTTTCACACATGGACATAGGATTAAACACAAGACAAAATAACATAAATGCGCACTCCATGAACATAAATCAAGAATGGACTCTTTCGTCCATATTACAAAGGAATTATGTCAAATAGCATCTTCAAAAACAAGCATTTTAACTCGAGAGCAATTTCCCATACAACTTGCAGCTACAAAAACCATACATAGAGCACATGGATTAGCCTTCTCTCCAAGAGGTATATGTGGACATGGACTTCCATACTCACTTTAGATGGATTAGCCTTCCCATACTCACTTTAGATGGATTAGCCTTCTCTCCAAGAGGTATATGTGGACATGGACTTCCATACACGGCCATCTCACATTACTTGTTAGAACCCTACAAACAGAGAACTTTAACATAGAAAGATATTTCCAAAACGAGATGCAAAGAATGGACACTATATCAAGATGGCAAACATTAAAGGAATTAAAGTCAATTTCCCAAATATATAAAATAATTGTCCATTCCTTGAACACAACATCTTTTGCCAAATATAGCATTGACATACAAGGAATAGAGGAATTAATAAGTTTAGATGTGATACGCTTGCAAGAAACCCAAATGAGAAACTTTCAAGCATTCATGCCCCAACATTTACAATAATAGCAAACTCTTCCTCCTTTGGATGTTAAGAAAAACATTGGCACTACAACATCATTCCACATATTTCCTAAATGGTGTGGAAACTATGGAAGCACAATATTTCATAGTCCAAAAACCATTACATTATTGTTAACATTTACAAGCCACCACCAGTTCACACTAACACATTCTTAAAACTCTCACAACATATACTTTGCAAAATACATCATAAAAATAAATACAATACTTTGATCGTAGATTTCAACATCGACATGTCTAAAGACACACCAAATTCAAAATACCTTGAACTCATAATGCAAGTTTTCAATTACCACTTGGATGTACATGAACCTACAACCATTTGCAAAAAATAAGTTGATCATAGTTGGAGCATCATACTGATTGCCCACAGTAATTGCAGCACTTATTATGCATATTGGATAGACCACTGTATAACTTACATATGTTTCTGATTGATATTGTGCAATGACACCCAACCTTTCATCTAGCATTGACATGTTCTACCTAAAATAAGTCAAAGTTTACTTTTCTTTCCTTATATAGGGCCAAAGTGGATTTCTCCCCTTGTTGAATTCCAAACTATGAAGCTTGTGGTTGGGAATGGCAATGGACACTTGTCTTCATGCATGCATTAGAGGCCTCTTTGGACTTGCATTGGAGTTTGCCTTCACTCCAATTGTAGTTATTGTCATTGTGTGGTTCATTTTCTTTGGATTGCTTGTTTATGGGTGGCACATTTTTGTGCCCACATCTACATATCCCCCATACCTTGACTTGGTCATGTTTTTACAACTCATCGTAGAGTGATTGGGTAGTCCACACAAGCCCAAGTAATCTGCATGAGAATTCATGCTCAACAACCTCCATCCCAACTCATTACCTCCACACACCTACCCCACACACACATCATGCACTGTTCTCCTTTCAAAACAAGGTGGCACAACCACTACAGACTTTCGGCTTCTAGAAAGTAGCAAGGTAGTCCACATGAGCCCAAGCGATCTGCATGAGCAGTCCTACTCAGTAACCTCCTTCTCTGTCCCTTGCCTCTACACACACACACATGCATGCGCACATGCACACATGCACGCACGCACATGCATGCATGCACATAGATGTTGTGTTTCTCTCCTTTAAAAGCAAGGTGGCATAACCACTAGAGACCCTATTGTAACTGAGAAGGGAGAGAGAGGGAGAGAGAGGGGGAGGGAGGGAGAGAGAGAGGGAGAGAGAGGGAGGGAGAGAGAGAGAGAGACAGAGAGAGAGAGAGAGAAAGCGAGAGAGGGAGAGAGAGGGAGAGAGAGAGAGAGAGAGAGAGAGAGTGGGAGAGGGAGAGAGAGAGAGAGAGAGAGAGGGGGGGGGGGGAGAGGGAGAGAGGGGGAGGGGGGGAGAGAGAGAGAGAGAGAGAGAGAGAGATCCAAGGACACGTGACATAGAAGTGCATGAATTGCAATGGAAATCTTATATATTTATATATATATATATATAGAGAGAGAGAGAGAGGGAGAGGGAGAGGGAGAGGGGGAGAGAGAGAGAGAGAGAGAGAGAGAGAGAGAGAGAGAGATCCAAGAACATGTGACATAGAAGTGCATGAATTGCAATGGAAAACTTATATATATTATGCATCTAGGGTGCACACCAGTTGTTGCAAAATGATAAGTGAGTATGTGTAATGTAGGAGTACCTATGGAAGTGGGCACATAGTAGCAATGGAAAACTGAAACAAATTCCCTTCATATGTGTCCAGGGTGCACACCAGTTGTTGCAAAATGATAAGAGAGTATTCATAGTATAGAAGAATTTTTAGAAGTAGGCAGGTAGTAGCAACAATAGGTAGCAAGCAGTAATAAACTGATCATTAATATGTGATCTTATACCAATGCCCAAACTAAACTTGACTCCCAAAAAGTGTCTCGTGTCCTAAATTGTAACATCAAACTGAATGAAAGGGCTTCTACTAAATTTCCTCCTAGCCACGGTTTCACAGTCATCCCCATCGCGTGAGTACTCTTTCCTTTTATATCACCGTGGAGATCTCTCTCTGGAAACCTCCCCCTAGCCCAATGCTTGCAAAGTGGCCTCCTCTTTTGGTGCCATGTGTCCCACAAGGGACCTTACCCTTCTAGCCCCCTCATGGGCTCCCATTTGCACCTCTTAACTAATGTCTAGGCCTAGGCATGACCTTAGACCCAAACCCTCTAGGCCTCATAGTATGCAAGCACCATCAAGGCCTCTAGTTTCCCACCTAACCACAATCACAATACATGGTTCTCAAATTATGGCTGACATAACATTCCCTTCCCCTTAAGAATGGTTTACATCCTCGAAAACAAAATTGAAAAGCCTCCTCTGGAGATTGCTTACCCTTTCCCATGTTGAACTCTCTTCAGTTCTATCTTTCCACTTAACCAGACATTCTTGCCATATTGTGTGTTGCGTTCTTTTTTCTTATCTATCTAAAATTCTTTTGGTTCATGTGGTAAGGATGCAGGTTCAATGAGTTCAATTAGAACTTCATTTCCAAAGAGATTATCATCATCTCCTAGCTTTCTTTTTAGCCTACTAACATGAAAAACTGGATCTACTCTACATCCCTCAGGTAAGGCTAATTTGTAAGCAAGTTCTTCAGTCCCCTTAAGTATTGTGAATGATCCACAATACCTAGGAGACAACTTCGGACATTTACCTGTCTTTAGAGATTCTTAAGATTCGGTGCCTTAAGGTAGACTTTCTCATTTACTTCAAACTCCAACTACAGTGGGTATTTGCATAATTTCATGCTCTATCCTGAGCTCTTCTTATGCTATCTTTAGCTAACTTAAGCGTTTGATTCATATCCTCAAGAAAGTCTTTGGCCACTTGAACCTTCTCTTTTTTTATTCCCACTGTCATTAGGGCTCTTGGTTGAAATCCATACATCATCATGAATGGACTAAAACCCGTAGCTGAATGTTTGGCACTATCAAATGCAAATTCTAATATGGGTAGATACTGTTCCTAATTAGTTTGCCGTTTACTTACATATGCTCAAAGCATATCCTTAATGATCTGATTGACGCTTTCAGTTTGACCATCACTCTATGGATGATCCGTAGTGCTCATATTCAATGAAGTTTCTAACCTCTTAAACATAGCCCTCCAAAAATGGCTATTGAATTTGTTATCCCGGTCACTAACAATACCGGCTGGTAGCCCATACAGTCTATAGATATGCTCCACAAATAGCCTAGCTAATTCTAGAGTTTTAACATCTTCACTGATAGGAATAAAATGAGCCATCTTGGTCAACCGATCCATAATTATCCACACTGAGTTGTGCCCCCTCTGTGTCCTAGTAGGTAATAACACAATGAAATCCATGGAGATGCTTTCCCATTTACCAAATGGAATCTCCAACGGGTGTAGGAGACCTCCGACCTTAAGGCATTCAGCCTTATTGACCTGGCATTATCGAAAAATGAATTAGAAAGAGCATGGGAGACTTGGGACAATTGCACTATGGGTAAAAACACTCTAGTCCAATACATAGCAAACTATAGGGAGGCAGTCCTTAAGCTAAAGGGAATTGATGAATTCCAAAAGATAAGGGGTTTTGTGAGAGGTCTCAAAGACACTTATAAGGTTGAGGTCAAAAGAAATTCTCCTAAAACTTTTGAGGAAGCCATTAAGTATGCCCAAATATACGATGATACTACGAGGAAATTTAGAGTTGGAACGTCAGAGCAAACAAGTTTTGTTCCAAAGTTCAATAAATTTCCCAATTAGAAAAGGAAGGGGCACTTTAAGAAGGAGGTTCCTCAGGCACCACTTAAGAAACCTCAAACACAAAATTATCATCTCTTTAAGAAAGAGGATTATGAAAGGGCCAAGCAAGAAAATCTTTGCTTCAAATGTTTGGGCAAAGACCATGCTGCTTGGAATTGCCCTAAAAATAAACTAGTGGGAGCTAAAGCCCCAAATAGACCTCCACAAAAACAAGTGCATGTGGTGCAAGTGTTGTCACTTAATGGTACTGAAAAGTACCTGAAAAGTACACTAAGGTAGAGGTCTATCATGAGGATTACTATAGTCTATGCTTTAAAAAAGTGGAGGCACTACTTATATGGTGCAAAATTTGAGATCATCTTTGATCAGGAGAGCATTAAGTGGATTTGTAATTAGCCAGAGCTTAAAGGTAGAAAAGCTAGATGGGCTGAGTTAATACAAGAGTTTGATATACAATTGACATATAGGAAAGGGAAGTTCACTGTGGTAGCATACTCTCTTAGCCGAATGCCAATTGTTAATGAATTAATTTTTACTCAATTTTAGAATGATTTCCTAGAGTCAAAGGGGAAATGTGAGTTTGATCCTCACTTCTTTGAAATATGGAAATCAATTAAAAATAGGGATCCAAGTAATCAAGAGGCTTTCACTGAGGAGTTGCATGGAAATGGTGACACATCACAAGTTGGTGATAAAGGACTCAAGTGGAAAAAATATACGATTGAAGATGGCTACCTGCTCTACAAGGGTAGAGTATGTGTCTTAGATAATACTGACATTAGGCACCAAATTCTTTTTGAATGTCATGATAGTCTAAGTGCTGGACACTCGAGAATTCAGAAGACATATGTGCTTCTAAAGACACAATTCTTTTGGCTTGGAATAGGTAAGGACGTCCAAGATTATGTATTTAAGTGCCAATTGTTGCATTGAATTTGACGAATCTTATGTTTTTTGTTTTTTTCCTTTTTTTGATGGTGTCGTTTTTTATCGTATTCTGCAACAAATGTTGTGAGGCAAATGTTGTTCATGTCTTGTCTTTTTTTATATTTGTTTATGACAGTTTGACATGTAATATATGTTGATTCAATGGGGAGTTGTTGCAGTTGTTGTTTTCTCTTAAGAATGAGAGCTCTATTTAGCTGATGATTTGTGTTTATGAAGGAAAATTCTCTTATTGTTCTGTGCAATGGTAAAGATAAAGTAATGAAAGATGCTAATTGTGCGCTCATTTGTTGTGCATGCAAAAATGTGTTACCCATTGTGCGCAATCTATCGTGTGTGTTATTGTCATTTTCTATGCAAGCTTTCATTGTTTCTTGGAGACTTATTGTTATTGTATTATCCATTTTTGTCATATATGAAGTGCAATATGCTGTCGTCGAGTATGGATCGATAATGTATTGTATGTCCATGTTTGATTGCCACAAAAAACTCATTTCATGATTGAAAGCATTTGTGAAAACATCTTTTGGTTATCTTTTTAAGAATAGTGTTGTTTTTTGAATTGATGACCGTAGTGCTAGTATATATGTTGAAATGTCAATTCCAATATCGACTATCCATTCAACAAATGTCATTTTTGTGTCGAGTTCTATACAATTTATACTTGTAGAAATAGATTGATATATTTGTTTATAACTATGAAGCATGCTTTGTGATAGAGGTTCCAATATCATTGTTTCATGTAGTGGAGACTTTGGATAGTGAAATCTGCAGTTGTTGCTATTGTTTTTTTTACAAGTAAACGTGTGTTTATGTGTTTGTATGTCTTTAATGTTTGTTGGTAGCAGGCTCTTGTCGCATGTTATGTATTTGTCAATAAAGGAGAAAATTTTCGCATTCTCATGAATACCATATATAGGTCCATGTTGCACCCATAAAATTCCATGTTTGTGCTAGCTTCCTCTGTTTTGGAATTCTGTAACGAAAAAGTAGTCCATGACATTTTCGAGTAATCGTTTGTCTTTCGAGACAATTTTCTCATTCTCATGAATACCATATATAGGTCCATGTTGCACCCATAAAATTCCATGTTTGTGCTAGCTTCCTCTGTTGTGGAATTCTATAACGAAAAAGTAGTCCATGACATTTTCGAGTAATCATTTGTCTTTCATTATCAAATTTAGTATTTTCTAGAGTTTATGTGTGTGATATCTTGCACATATCATTGGGTTGTCTCTTATTAGTTCTTTTATTGTGGGATTTGAGTCTTTGTCTTTCTGTTGAGTTTTGTTGTTTTTTGAGTACTTTTGTTGTAGACATCTTGTCAAAGGTTCCCATAACATCCTTTGCATATATTATTTTATTTAGTAGCGCTCCTTTACGTAGGCAAACCCAAACTGATTGCATACCTTATTGATTAAAACTTTGATCAATTTGAAGAACAAATTCTGTATATTTTGGGAGAAATGCAAAGATTTGTGTGTTAATTCCCATTTTGCTATGTCTTGATATGTTAGCCTTGTGTTCTTAATTTGGCTTTCATGTCCAAAAAACAGTCTTGGAAAGTTTAGTTCTTCACTGTGTTTGTCTTGAAATAAACCTAATGGCATGTTGTCCTCACAAGGAGTGACATATCTAACATCTGTTTCATAATCCACGACTCGTTCAACTGTAATAAGATTATGTATGAATGTGTTTGTATAGTTGTCATCGTTTTCCTCACCATCAACCTCGTAATTTGTATTATATTCTGTCGTCGACTGATTGGCATACATTATTTGTTGCAAATGTTCGTTCCATTTGTCATTTATTTCAACATTGTTAGCTTTATACAGTGGTGTTTGAATAAGGGTATTCAGTGCTCGCATTAGGACATTCGGGCGAACTTTTTCGAGAAGATATGTACTCTTATATTGTAGTTTTTTCTTGATTCCAAGAATTATGGATGATTCTTCATTAATGAATCATGGTAAGATATGATGTACTTTGCTTGTATTGGATACAACATTAACAATGCTACCTTGAACACCATATTGTCCACCGTGATAGTTTCCTAATTTGAGTGAATGCTATTCTAGGGGCAACCAATTGCTCCTCGATGTCATTTAGAATTGTTACAATAGTTATTGCCGCATTTTGTTGAATTTGGGTTGGCACAACGTATTTCGGTAATGTCTTTGCACGTATGGCTTTCTTACATTCTATGCAAATGCATTCTGTTTTTGTGCAAAATGGTATTTCATATTGTCTTTTGGCCATTATCCAAGCATGTGCTTCTTCTTTAAGATATACAGTTTGTTTTTTGAATAGTAAGCGCTCACAAGATATGCATGCATTTATTGGAGTATCTTGAATTGCGTTAATATAAGCACATACATATATTATAGGAGTTTCAAATATTTTTGAGTACGCTTTCTTTTTCTAGTTGTCGAATTGTCTGTAACAGTTGGGGTTATCATTACTTGTGTTATTTCTGGAGGATAAGGGCGTTGCTTGGTTCTATTGATGTGAACCTGTTTTGAGCTACGGGTTGTTCTTTCAGTGTCTGGATTGTAGCATTGTCTCTATTTTTTAAGTTTGAGATTTTACGCCTAGTAGTATCTATACGTATTGCAGTCAATGGATACATTTCGCGTAAGGTGTGGACTATGTCATTTGTTGAGTTGTAGTTATTTGTTTCAATAATTTCTTCCAAGCTAAGGAAGAAATGCATGCATTTATTGGAGTATCTTGAATTGCGTTAATATAAGCACATACATATATTATAGGAGTTTCAAATATTTTTGAGTACGCTTTCTTTTTCTAGTTGTCGAATTGTCTGTAACAGTTGGGGTTATCATTACTTGTGTTATTTCTGGAGGATAAGGGCGTTGCTTGGTTCTATTGATGTGAACACTGTTTTGAGCTACGGGTTGTTCTGTCAGTGTCTGGATTGTAGCATTGTCTCTATTTTTTAAGTTTGAGATTTTACGCCTAGTAGTATCTATACGTATTGCAGTCAATGGATACATTTCGCGTAAGGTGTGGACTATGTCATTTGTTGAGTTGTAGTTATTTCTTTCAATAATTTCTTCCAAGCTAAGGACCATGGCTTTTGTCCAGTGAGTGTTCTTCTTTTTGATTGGTTGCACCATGCCTATGTATACAAACATCTCAGGATGTTTTATTATAGCTTACACTTCTTTTGTTTGATTTGAAAGGTTTGTAGGCACTAAATTATCATATTTAATTTCGTCATTAGTATGGTACGGTTTTGGATTGAAACCGAAAGTATTGAGAATAGAACACATTGTAAGAACAGGCCGTCGACACAGTAGTAATAATGATCATGTAGCAATCCTTGACAGTATTCTTTAGTGTTGTTGATGTGTAAGTAAAGCTGTTTGAAGAGGTTTGATTTAAAGAACTGTAGCCCCCATCTCTTGTGCGCAAAAGCTGTTGTATGTAGCAATTTGCATCCTTCGGAGCAAACTATTTTTTTCAGTGCTGTAGGAGTTATATGAAAGTGCAATACATAAGATATGGATGTAAATACACATTTGTTTTGCAGATAAAGGTTGTAGAAAGAGTCGTCAATGTGAATTTTGTTCAAGGAAATGTAGTTGCTTTTTTGTGAGTATCCACTTTCCATAGCGAGAGGTGTAGCAGAAGTTTGTATGTACAATGCTTGTGTGGAGATGTCTTCTGGAATCACTTCACGAATGTGTGTACGATAATTTGAAAAGTATTTGAAAGCAATAAAGTAAAGTGTTTAGTTGTAATCTCGCATGCTATTCGAAGATAACATGACAACTTAAGAAAATGTAAGATATATTATTAATGTCTATGGTGTTTATTATAAATCTCATTTTTTCGTTATATAAATCTTGTATTTTCTACTATTAAAAAAATACGAAACTGTTTTTTGAGTGTGAACATGAGGTTATTGACAGAGCATAAAATCGTATGTAGTAGAGGTACATAGGATAAAAACTATTTGTTCAAAAAGAGTCAAAAATTTCGAGAAAGGGTTGTACAAGGAAGGAAAAGCCCATACAGTGCAAGGTTTTGGTCTTGTATAAGTAGACATGATTTTTCATTATCAAAATGTAGATGCTAATAAGACAATCGCTTCAAATAAAAACAAGCCAAATTTGTAAGAGTATGTCATGTTCTTATGTTAAAAGTAAGTCACTCTACTTTTGGAGGATAATAAAGCAAAAAATAGGAAAGACAAATGGTTGTTAAATCTACTGGCAGGTAATGAAGTTTAAGTACTTATAGTAATTTTTTGAATTATTAGCAATTAATGAGTACTTGTATGAAATTTTTGTGAGTGCAAAAATAAGAATTATGAGAATAAATCATCATAATTAAAATATGAAGAAGCATAAAACTTTGATAAACCATGGAAAAGAAAGAGTAAAAAAGTTTATGTACTTAAAGTAATTACTTAGATTTTTAAAAATTAATAAGTACTTATTCAAATGTTTTCCTTCTTAAAATTAAAGCATTGTGAGCACAAAATTTCGATGGGTACATGATTTTTTAATATTGAAATGAAATATTGTAGTTCAAATTTTAAATACATTGAAATATTGAGAAGCCATTTAAGAGTGAACTTTACATTATGCTAATAACACATAAAGCAAGAAGAAACGTTGCACTTTTTTCAGTCCAAATGGAAATAAGCCATATATACAAGGGTATGTCATGCCTTTTTATTAAAAGAAAATCATTCTACTTCTGAAGCAAAGCAAAGTATAAACCAAGGAAGTTAGATAGGTGTTAAATTTATAGGGCAATACATTTATATGAAAACTCTGCAAGTGTATAACTAAGTATTATGAAAATGAACCATTGTACTTGAAATGTGAAATAGCATAAAACTTTGATAAACCATTTAAAAATGAACTTCACATTACATATAAACAAGACATTTTTACAAAGCTGTATTATGTCCTCAAAAGTGCGATGGGCTGGCTATTCTTTTTTACGCCAACATTCCTTAGTATAAAGTGACAAAAACCAACAGCTTTAAATCTTTCAGCAATCTTCACATAGTCAGAACGTTTATTGCTCCAAAATGTCAGCTGCTTCAAACAAGGAAAAATCAAAATAGGTTTTTTAAGGATAAGAAAGAGGCTAAGACGCACATTACGCATAATGGTTGGAGGAGACATAATTGTAGCAAGCAAGTACCGTTATCAAGTCCTCCGCATCCTCGCCATCGTCGATAATCAGCTCATCCATCTGTCGGATTGAACTGCCAACCTTGATGACCGTAACTGCAACTGTTGCCAAGGGGAGATAATTTACATGGCCTAAATTTATTGCTAAGCTCCTTGGATTCTTCCTTGTACTTGCAAATGGTCATTGTTGAGATGAACATTGGATTAACTGTAAATGGGTCACACCGTTCAATTCTGGTGGAAGGATCAAAAACCAATGTGAAGTCAACCGTTCCTTCGTTGTTCCGAGTATTTCTATTACATACAGAATAGTTGGTTATTATGATACAATCACCAACATAAAGGGTTTTGATGAAATCCGCATAGTAGACCTCGCCTATTGCAAGGGTGATACAGCCATTCCCCTCTCTGTCATTAAGATCTAGCTTTAAGCTTTTGGGGTAGCCAACATTTTGTAAAGTCCATGTGCCATACTTGTTAAGAACTCTTCCTTCAAAGATTCCATTTCTAACAGATAAGTTGATTTCATCAATTGATAGAGGCCTATCAATCAGAGAATACTCAGTGTCTATACTTGCTTGGTCCGATGATTCTAAGGATAACATATTGGGAGATCTCTCATCCTTTGTGGCCTCAAACTTCATTCTCTTATCCTCTATCACATCAACATTCAGAAAGTAGCACTTCACGGAACATTTGTCAATGGTTACGATAGTGCAACTAGACAATTCTACATCAGCATCATAGCCACTAGCGCTTCACCCTGAACAAAAGAGTTGCTCGTCTCTGGAAAAAACAAGCACTACTCTAAAATTCGTAAGTAGATACTGTAAATTTACCTTATGAACCATTCATCACCACGAAAGTACTATTTCTATACACAATTAAAAAATTCAGATTTTAAAATGCTTCTCGGAATAGCACTTTAAAAAGATAAAGCAAAGGTAAAAGGAAATTTTTGCCATATATATTTAAAGTGTCTTATAACATAAGATGATTTTAAAAAAAACATTAATATATTATTGAAAGTAGTATGTATAAACTACAGAACTTGGTTTGAAAGTGATATGTACAACAGTATGTATACAGTATACTGCCTACCTTGAAAGTGCTAACCGTATAAGTGCATGTGTGTACTTATAAGCTCCAAAAATCCTAATGCCCTTGTGGTTTCGTAGTACCAAGGCTTTATCATACTCTTGTTTTTGATTTTTTTGTACTTGACAACCTTTTTCTTCTGTGTCTTCTTTCTAGAATTGATGGATCTCAAGTTTGAAGATCCATAAGAATATACGGTGTCTAGAGACACTGTTAGAAGTAATTGCTAAAATTGAACGCTTTGTGTTGAGCTTCTAAGTTGTTAAGACAGTGCATCAACAGTGTAGTACTCTCTCAGTGCAACCATAAAGCTTGATTAAAAGTAACTGCATGACAATACAACGTATTATCAAGGCATACATTAAATAGTTCTCATAGTTTAAGTGAAGAAGCCATTCTATGCACATTTCAACTACTATATGAAATTCAACAATAAGAGAGCATGATTTATTGTTTAGAACGAGTACCGACGAGCGACGTGCAATCGATTCAACATTGAGATGAACAAAACTAGGTATGCATGCATTCGTAATACACGAACCAACAACTGATAAATCTGAAATATAAAACACTTGTGTTATAATGTAGTGCTGCAAACTCATTGATCGAAAAAAACCTGCTCGTAAGTTATGTCTTCTGTCTTCAGTATGTCCTGCTACTACTTTGCGTAAAAAAAGAGGGTACAAACATGTACACCAATGGTTGCTCGCTCTACTAAAGCCACCCCAAAAACAAAAAAACCTAATTGGAAAAAAAAGTCTTTATTTTGTTCGAAAACTGACTCTTTATATCCAAGTTGTGAGAGCTACTTTGTACATCTCGATTCTAAAAGCCAGTGTCTACGTTTACATGCAGTTGGGCTAAGCCTTTTCATTTCATCAATCTGCATGATACTCCTACAATTGTACGAGATGCACGGCATACGTAGTAGTAATATTGGATGACGTGGACTGTATTGACCATTAGCATATCTCTTGAGTTTGAATGCCCAATTTGTGTGGAATGGGTACTGATGCTAATGGATGGTACAATGTAGTCCAACTGAAGCTGTAGCCCATACTTTAACATGACACATTAAGGTAGGAGCTATTATATGTGACTGCGAGGGCTATGTCACTATGGATGGCTCTAGGGATACAGCAACAGCCACCTTTAAAAGGCATCTTGTAGACATCCTGTAGACATCTTCGGAAGGAATGCTAGTCAAACACACAAAGAAAAAAGAAACTAGAAACCATAGCACATGGTTTTTGGTAACAATCAAGCTTAAGTAACCTCAGATGGTTCAAACAGACAAGTATGATTCTTCGAGACCATGCATTCAGCAACTTCAGATTCTAACTCAATTTAGACGGTAGCTACTTTTAGTCAGAAAGCTTCAGGGATTAGCACACTCTTCCTCAGCTTATGTAACCTCTAGCCTATGTGATGTTTAGCTCTTATACTCAGTTGTTGGTATTCCTTGACTCAATTTGGAAGGTAGCTAGTTTTACTCAAAAAGCTTCAAGGACTAGTTGAGTCTTCCCTAGCTTACGTAACCTTTAGCCTGCACGACATTTAGCTCTTACACTTAGTTGCTATTGTAAGGAATAAAAGTCTTTCGATGGGATGCAGTCTTCTTGGGCCCTAGTGCTATGTACACACCCACACTTGCATCTAATTCCTATTTTAGTCTCTCAATGGTGCATTGACTTTGCATGGGGCTTCTAGTCTTTGTCTCCCCACTCTTTGACCTCATTTGGATTTACATCCATGGTCACCTTACCTCAAGCATCCTTGACATCAATGGGCTTCAAAGCGTAAATTACTTGCTGATGGTGGAGTGTGGGTTTCTATGGACTCATTAAAATCTAATTCAAACTTGAACAAGAAGCACACTGTATGAAAGACATGGACCAATAAGTGGCTTTTTGATAGTTTCATTAAAATACATTATCTCGCTTGGCTTCGAGCTATGTTAAACTAAGACCAACCATGTGCATATGTAAGGTTCTCATATGAGAAGAAAATAATAACCTGGAAATGAGTCAAATTTGTCAACAATTGGCTATACTATAGTAGCCCAACATAAAAGAGCTCAAAACTCAGATTCAGAGCCAAAAACCTCCCATAGATAAGCAGAAGTCTGAAAATTCTACAAGGGTGTATGGCAGGTCTCATTTGAAAAACCAAAAAGGCTATTCTTAACCTGCTGGCTCATACCTTCTGACTGCCACCATAACTACAATAATAAACATCCAGATATTGGTGGTACTAGGGCTGTACATTATGAGCATGTGGTGTCATTTGCAGGAATGACAACTTCAGCCAAACTAATCTGTGAACCTTTCCTTGATTTGTTGTTCAATCAAGATCGATAGAGGCTTGAATCAGGATATATAAAGGCCAGGGATAGGTCAACAACACCGTTTGAACGGCCAACAATAGTGGAGTTCATATCCTGTAAAGGGAAGCTACCACATACGGGCCATGACAAGGGAAGCTAACGCAGAAAATGCATAAGAGAAGGAGAAGAACCTTCCAATGAAAGAGCGAGAGAAGAGGTAACCAATGGGTTGTCAGTGATTTACAAGAGAGGATATTGTGAGAACGAGATGGGCTTACGCAAATAGAAAGTGAGAGTTCATGCCCACCAATAAGCAAGACAAATGTCTTCCAGGGCAGCCCAAAAGGAATGATGGGAAGTTTTGACTGTTAACAAAATAGTAGTGAGAAAGCCAATAAGAAAGATAAACAAAGATGGGGAGCATTTGGGATAACTCAATTTGGGACCTAAAACTAAATCAGAATGAATTGTTGCCACCCATTCAAACTATGATACTACTACAAGTTGTGTTCCTCAATTTTCATAAGAGACTGCAAGTAGCCTAGACTCGAGAGGCGTAATGCCTTCATCTATAGTTCCTTGTTGATTGAACAATACTTTAACAACAGAACGAAGACAAAGAGGAGATAGGATTAGCACCAAAGGAGGAGGAAAACCTTTCGATGCATTACAAGATGAAGGTAATCCTTACAAATGTGAAATGTGGCAACACTCCCTATTCTATTTCCAGAGCCAAATGCTTGAGCAGTAGAAAAGTCATCAATAGGTTACCTTCATCACTAGGAAAGTCATTATCGTTAATACATGAGCTTCAATAGTAGAAATGTCACTGTCATAAGGAAGCAATTCATCTATCTGATTATCAATGGGATGCCTATAGTGATAAAAAGTCCAACAAGAATCAATGTAGCTTGGTTAAACTTGTGCAAAAGAATTACCATAAACAGTAGCAATCAGGATTAAAAAGAGCCCAGGAAATGTATTCTTGGTTTTAAATGGGTCTAGTAAAGGAGTACATTCCCTATGGACTAACAGTGAAAGAGATCTTTTGTAAAAGTCATAAACAAAGTAAGTTTAAAATCAAAAACTTAGATCTAAGAAAAAAAGAAGATAAATTTGATCTATTATTATGATACAAAAATAACCTATTGATAAATAATCATATGATCCATATCATTCAATAATTGAACTTAAGTATGCACTTGGAATTAAAATCATAGAAACCACAACGTAATGCAATATACATTCACAAATTAGAGGTTTCATATTACATAAGACACATGCAGCTGATGCGAAAGTACCAAAAGCTGTTGCCATATAGATAAGAAATTAACTATAAATAGTAGCTGCTCCAAAGCTGTTAGAAATAGATGCTATTCTACTCAGGATTGAGAAAAATAAGACTCTGCTACAAATAATTATCTTCTTTACGATAGCTTGGCTTGATTTGGACATATTGAAAATAAGCCAAGTCACTGTAGTTACCAGTAGCTCCACCAAACAACAGTGGGTTGGCAATTCCCTATGAACCCCTGCCTAAAGTTTATATATGAACATACAAGATAGACTGAAAGACTTATATCTTGGTTGACGGTGTGTTTTTGCTGTTGTTTCACTCAAATGATTTGTGGATGCTTCAGCTTGGAAATTTAGAGCCCTTGGACCTCCTGTACAAAGGCCAAAGACAACGATCCAACCTGATTCTCACATTGACAAACATTTGAGAATCAGCAGATGGTACTTTTAACATTTAATATAGAAACTTGAGATAACATCTTTAATATCTGACCTCAAACTATAAACATGTATGGACTATGTGAAGGTATAATTTATACCCCATCGCTGACCTCAAGTGTTTTTTGTTCCATGCTATGTAAACCAAAACAGACTTTATTAAGAAGCATAACTCTCGCACGCTATGGCCAACAAAGCAAGCTTCATTGGAATGCAGGCCTACTGTTCAACCCCTCAAATTTGAATTAATTAATCAAAACCAAATGAACTGCAAATTAGTTTTGCACACTTTTTTGACGAGTATAACAGTGTTCCATTACCTAAATAAATGAATATACTAGGCATGTAAACAATTGTTTCTAACATCTTTATGAGACAACAGACATAGGGGAGTCGTCATAATTATGTACCATACTTAGGGACCATGGTCCCTACATGTTCCACAATAGCACATGCTTTATTAGAAGGCCATCACTAACCAAATATAACAAATGTCATCCATTGGATAAGTCCAACGAGATGAACTAAGTTTGCATTGAAAGCCAGAGTTTGGTTGACGATGATCCACATAACAGAGTATATTTGAAAAGCATGGATGAAGACAAAATTGATTAAGAAGCATAACTGCTGTTCGATGTCTCACACACTATGGCCTTTGTCACGCTATGGGCAAAAAAGGAAGCTTCATCGGTATGTAGGCTTACTGTTCAACCCCTCAAATTTGAATTAATTAATCAAAACCAAACGAACTACAGATTACTTTCTAAACATGCTGTTCCGACACAAAATTTAATTGGAATAGTATAACACTGCTCCATTACCTAAATAAATCAATACATTAGGGATGTGAAGAGTTCTTTCTGACAACTTTCTGAGAGAACAAATACAAGGGAGTCATCATAATTATGTGGCATACGTAGGAATCACCATGGTCCCTACACATTCCACACGTTCCACAGCAACACATACTTAATTAAAAGGCCATCAGTAACCAAATATATCAAATGTCATCCATTGGATAAGTCCAACGAGATGAATATATTGAAAGCCAGAGTTTGGTTAGCGAATGATCTACATAACAAAGCATATTTAAAAAGGGCGGATGAAGACTCCTGTAGGAGGTAAGAAACAATAAGTTAACTGTATCCTACAACAAACTTCGGATCTTAAGAAAGTAGAACACTTCACACTTTGAGGTGTGCTCAAGCGAATAACTTATATTTGATTTCTACCAAATGTTCCGTTAGCAAGAGAGGATCAAAGTTTCGTTAACAAATCAGCATAATAAGATGGTATATTCCAAATGTGCGGACCAAGATTATTGTAAGAGGTAAAAAACAGTAGAATGACTATTCTACAGCATACTTCAAAAGTTAAGAAGCAGAGTGCTTTGCATTTCGAAGTGTAGAAAAGAAAGTCACTTAAGCTCTATCCATATAGGATTTGCTACAAACTATGTGTTCAAATAGTGCCATCCACAAAGGTCCTCTATCCTACAACAAACTTATGACCTTAGGAAAATAGAACACTTCGCACTTCGAAGTGTGCTCCAGTGAATAACTTATATTTAAATTCTACCAAACATTCCGTTAGCAAAACAGGATCAGAGTTCCGTTAACGAATCACTATAATAACATAGTATATTCCAGACACACAGACCAAGATTGCTATAAGAGGTAAAAAACAATAGAATGACTATCCTACATCATACTTCAGAAGTTAAGGAAGTAGAGCGCTTTGCATTTCGAAGTGCAGAAAAGAAAGTAACTTAAGCTCTATCCATATAGGATTTGCTACAAACTATGTGTTCGAACAGTGCCATCCACAAAGGTTCTTCCATCTAAAAGATAAATCATGACCACACAGTACCATAGCAGGTAAGCGGTAAGGTACATGCAAACTCTCCGTCACTCAAACACCAAAATACTTGAAGAAAACAAATGCATGTTTCATGCATGGATCATAGACCAGACAAATCATCCGCTTCCAATCCTCTGTGTGATAACACCCACAAGCTCCCATAGTAAAAATACTCGAATAAAAAGCAAAAAATCAACCTATCGCTAGTAAGACCCTTACAGGGCCGAAAACACATTTTTCATTTTGCGAAACGAGAAAGTTCTTCGCGGGGTGCTGATCTGCGAAACGAGAGAGTTCGAAGATGTTTGGAGAAGGGTGTGCTGTCTGTTACACAAAAATAGTATGTATTGATCGGCTTGGTCTTCTGATGATGCAGAGGCCCTTGAAGATAGTAGTAGGCTCGAATATCGCCTGTTTGCTACTTGGGGCTACATGAAATAGGGGATTTCTATTAAGGTTGTGCATGCATGTGGTATTGTAGTGTTTGGTTCGTGTTGATTGACGGGTCTATATAAGGATGGGACTCAGATTGTTCAGTCTGCATCGGTTGGAAGTGGCTTCTTGGTTTGCATTGCGGGAGTCAAGCTGCAAATGAGTGTTGTGGACGTCGACATGTTTGAGATGAGAGGTGCTATCTTTGTCTTTTCTGTGTTGTGTATGAAATCGTTGCTTTGTGCGTAAGAAATTCCCAACAATATGAAAAAGTATTGTTGTGTATTGTTTGGTGGACTTTAGGTACGACAGAAGTCCGAATCCTTTGTGATTGCGCGTCTTGCGTTCTGTATGACATGCATGTCGGTGTCATCGGACAGAGGACTGGAAGCAAACGATTTCTGTGGGCTGTGATCCATGTATCAAATCAGCACCCCGCGAACACAACTTGCTATTAACCTTCTTAAAACACACCACACAACACACCACATAACACACAACGCACCACACAAAGCACCACACCACACACCACACTGTCACACAGCGCACTCACAAAGAGACATTAACAAAGACCAACTAACCTAAATACCTAAAACCTAAATTAACATAACCCTAACCTCCAACTAACGCGACCCTCACAACCACTAAAACCAACCACAGCTACCCAAAACTCCAACACTAAGGTCCCGCTAACCCAATCAACCACATGTAACCAACAATGTAACCCTAGGATCCCGCTAACCGAGTCAACATTGACGAAATGCACCATTTTGCTAACCGAGCCCCCAAAAAAATCAACCTATGACTAAGACCCTTACAGGGCCAAAAAGGATGAGCAAATTAAACAAGCACAGAGGGGGGTTAGGTTTTTGTTGTTCTTCGTGTTCTTTGCCTTCGTCTCCACCGCAGTCTTGTTATGGGCGACTACTGGCGCTTGAACGAGGGCCAGCTTCGTCTCGCTACTTTCCCCGCCCCCGCCAAGCGTCCTCGCCCTGATTTCGGTCAGTCATCCCTCCATTAAATTTGAATTCGCCTCTCTGCATTTCCTGTTTGCATGCCCCCCCTCTTCAAACCACCCGTTCTTTGCTCGCTAACATCCTTTTGGTTGGTTGGCCTATTTAAAGGCCAAAAACGGCACAAGGCAGCCTGCAAGTCAGCACCGACGTGAATGACTCTAGGGTTAGCGCCAAATACCTTGATCGGTATGACTAACGAGGTAATGATGGGCTCATAGGCCGAGGGCTTGAAACGTTCTTAGTGATGGGCTTAAAGGGGTCTAGCCTTTTGACTCTTTGGAGGAGGGTGGTTAAAATTAGTAGGAAAAGATAAGTGGGAGGGCCTAATCACAGGGGACAAGGGTGGTGCAGATTGACCGTGAATAAGCCCTTGGGAGGCAAGCCCTAAATCATGCCTATATAAGCCCCTTGAGCCTTGAGGCAAAAGAGCTCACTTTCTACATTCACAAACCAAGTGAGAGCTCAGACTTCTTCATTTCTATAGCCTCCCAAGCCTCGACAACACTCTCCACGTTGAGGAGCACAAATCTTATCGAAGGAGGGGGGACACCACCATGATTGCCAGCTAGACATCAAAGTGAAGAATACGAAGGTTGAAGAGACTCTAACAAAGAAAGCAAATCTGAAGAAGTTGAAGGGCCTCGATCTCAGCCCACCAATGACGTTAGGCTTTAAAATGGCACGAGAGTAAGCATATCGAGACGAGACTAGAGAGACATGCGTCGTACATGGATTGGGGAGAGTCGAGGGGGTTGTTTGTGTTTGATGTATTACACCCCTGCATCAGAGAAAACTTTGAGAAGAAAAAATATTCCCCCCTTTCCATCCTCTTTTCCTCCTTCCACCCTCCTTCAACTTCTACATGGAGGGGACCAATGGTTTGCGAATGGCCCACTGTCCCCCGAATTGGTTGCACTTCACCTGCTTGAGGTAGTTCCATGAATTGCCTTGGAGTTCTGCTTGACTGAAGCCTGGCCATCGAGGCCATTGCAATATTCCTACGATGCATAGACAAAGACATTTCGTGCAAAGGGACGTAACCAGAATCTCCTTGCATCACTGGACATTTATTGAGCTGATTATGGATATGTAGCTGAATCTTAATTTGGCTCATGTGGACTACGTTAGAAATTTCACTCTTGTTTGCACTGATCTGCAAAATAATATGTGCCGAATTGCCTTGACTATATGCAATGTGTTCCGAGGCTTAGGGCAATTGGATTTTAGTTTTGTTGGTCGATATTCTGATTTTTGTTTTCAGCCACATAGAAAATTTTGCTAAAAGATTGGGGCAAATGCATTAATCCTTCTCCAAATTATTTCGAACTGTTGGAACTATTGTAATATTAGATTCACCTCCCCATTTGTGAGCCCCCATATGAAGGGAGCACTTTTAGGAATGTTTATAGAAAAATTGATTGTGATTCAAATATTATTTGGTTTGACCGTTGTGTATGGCACATTTTATATCACTAGTGGAAACTTCTCCAACTAAATAGACCATGTCTCAATTAGCTTATTTTTGCTATATGGTTGAAAAGAAAAGCCAAAGAAGTCATAAAAGCCAATATTTTTTTCCTTTTCAATCAAGGGCTAATGATGGAGGCCCTTAATGGACTAAAAGAGGGGAAATTCAGCTACTTCTCATCTTATGGCAATGTGCTTGGTACCCAACCCGCTAAAAAGCTCATTAAACTTTAAAATTAGAGTTCTAGTTTGTCACTATAGCCTTAGCAAGCTCACCTAGAGGTGGTGACAACTCTATGGGATGAGGAGGATGACTTATAGAATAGGATGGGATAGAGGGTAGAATTAGGGCTCCCATGAGGGCAATAGATTGGTTGACACATGTGCATCATACTGACTTCTTCATATTAGATTTAGGCTAGTGTCAAGGACCACCTTGGCTAGCATCAAAGGTTGGGAGAGACCTTGGACAGAGGGAGCTGCAAAGGCTGGTACAAGCCTTGGTACGAACTAGTGTGGCATTTGCCATTAGCAAAAGGATTGCACAGTAAGCTTGCATGGCGGTGGAAGAACGGGGATGCAGAGTATTCTTGCAACAAGCGTGGAATAGTAGGGATAGATTGGAGCAGATGGCAGGTCTCAGATTTGAGGGCATGCCATATCTTATGGCAATGTGCGTGGTACCCAACCCGCTAAAAACCTCATTAAACTTTAAAATTAGAGTTCTAGTCACGCTAGGCTTAGCAAGCATCCTAGAGGTGGCGTCAACGCTATGGGACGAGGAGGATGACTTATAGAATAGGATGGGATAGAGGGTAGAATTAGGGCTCCCATGTGGGCAGCAAATTGGCTGCCACATGTGCATCATATAGACTGCTTTGTATTAGATTTAGGGCAGCATCAAGGACCACCTTGGCTAGCATCAAAGGCTGGCTTACTAAAGCGATCGACTATTACCCAAATCATATCATGATCCATAGTTATGTGCTTCCAATGTCTTTCTTGAATGGGTAAAGGCTGTAACAAATTTGGGTTTTCCCCTCCGTCATACTTGGCTTTTTGACATGATAGACAAGCTGAAATGTAAGTAGTAGTGTCCTTTTTCATGTCAAGCCAATAGAGATGTCTTTCCAAGGCTACATACGTAGCCACAATGCCTCTATTGCCACCATAGGGTATTAGGATTTTCTTCCAACACTTTAGACCTAAGTTCTTTTGTTATGCATAATTTTTCTTGCATGAATAAGTATCCATCCCTGAGGTGGTAGGCATGGTGAGTGCCTCCCGTTACCAGATGTGCCCAAATCTGAGAGAAATCAGCATCTCCCGCATAAAATTCTTTAGAGGATGTCAGTTCATGATGGTAAGTGACTGAAATGTTATGAATACTTGGTCTACAAGAGACGGCATCTGCCACTACATTTTCTTTTCCGGACTGTACTGGATCTGAAAATGAAAGGACTGCTGAAAAGTTGACCATTTCATATGTTTCTCTCTTATTAGAGTGCTTCAAGAAATATTGAAGGCTTTGATGATCAGTTTTTACTAGGAAGTCGATCCCTAAAAGATAGTGTTTCCAAATCTTCAAAGCATGAATTACATCTCGTAAATGTCATAAGGCAATTCAGAATCCCTTAGTCGCCTTCTTTCGTAGGCCACTGCATGCTAATCTTGAGTCAGAGCAAATCCAATGCAATCGCCACTTGGGTCAAAGCATGCTTCAAATTTTGAAAGGATACCTTTTCCTTAGAGGTCCATCTAAACTTGATATTTTTCTTGATGAGGTCATGAAGAGGGGCAGCAAGCTCAGCAAAGTGCCAAACGAACCTTCAGTAATATGAGCATAGACCCAAAAAGGATCTTATAAGCATTCCTTCCGTTGGGCCAATCTACAATTGTCTGTATCTTGGCCGGGTCCATTCGGACACCTTCATGAAATAATGTGTCCAAGCTAGTGGATCTCGGTTAAGAAGAATTCACTCTTCTTTTCATTGACGAGGAGAGCATTTTCAGACAAGACATGGTATACAAATTTCAAATGCTCTCTATGTTTTCTTCATTCTTGCTGAAAATGAGAATATCATCAAAGAAGATTGCTGAAAACTTCCTATGATCTCTAAACAGCCGTTCCATGAGCCGATTAAAAGTGGTTGGGGCATTGGTAAGGCCAAGTGGCTTTACTAGATACTCATATAGTGTGAAAGTTGTTTGGAGTGTTGTCTTATGAATATCTTAGGCACAATACGGACCTGATAATAGCCACTTTTAAGGTCTATGTGGCTGAATATTTCAGATCCTCCCAGACGATTAAAGATATCTTCTATTCGAGGGATCGAGAAGTATTTCGTAATCATATAGTGTGAAAGTTGTTTGGAGTGCTGTCTTATGAATATCTTTAGGCACAATACGGACCTGATGATAGCCAAAGTCATTAGTAAATAAGGTAAACCTAAATTCAAAATTGGAAAACTAGAAAAGGGAGTAAGGTGAACATGCCACATAATATTTGCCAACCATATGTATGTCAAAGATAAAATCATAGAGATTTGGCTTACCATTGGAAGATAATTTTATGGAGCATATTCTCAAAATTTTACCTCTATCATATGAGAGCATTGAGGTTGTACTTATTGCCAAGAAAATCACCTTAGATGCACTTATTGCACTTTTGGTTTATGAAGAACCTAGAAGAAGTAGACATGATGGAAGCAATGTACTTGGGGCCTAGATGTCTAAGGCAAAGCTCAGCTATAAAGGTGAGAAATTTCACCGTATGGGTCAAATCTTGAAAAAGTCATTAGGGGAAATATGGACTAAAAAAGGGCCTCATAAGGGAGAGATTAAGAAGGGTTAACTCCTTCATCTCCAGAGGAAAAGGTAATGGTAAAAGGGAACTTGATTTATCTTTATGAGGCTTGACTTATTTTTGGACATTGAAGATGCCATCTAATGGCTTGCATGTAATATCATTTTTCCACCATCGATCGTGATTCCTAATCTAATGGTTCGCATGCCACGCGTCTTCTAGAATGTTGATCATCTCTCAATTCAATGGCTCCCCATTGACCATGGAGGCACATGTGGTGGTGAGTCTCCATTGTATATATGGGATGCAATCCAAGGGCTCGTAGATGGCAATCTTTCTTCTGGACTAGTAAGACAAGAGAGCAAAAAGTAGAGCTAATGGGTCGGATCAAGCCCTTGGCCAAGAGTTCTTGAACTTGATTTTGAAAATTTTATTGTGTTGGGCTTGGCTAACTTTGTAAGGAGGTCTATTTGGCGGTGATGTTCTAGGAACTAAGTCAGTCTTGTGATCTTCAAGTCTTTCAGGAGGGAGATGACTAGGAAGTTCTTGAGAAAAGCAACTTGAATATTCTCTAAGAAAATCTAGTCTTTTTTGAGATTCTGTCAAGGCCACACTTGGATGACATGTGTCAACCTGGCCACCCTTGGTTAAGATAAGGTATCCTAGTGGTTGGTCAATGCTCAAACTAACCCGAGTCACGTTAACCTTGGGTCATCTATCTAGACAAGGTTAGCCACAGTTGGTCACTTTTATGCCACGTGGCAACTCTACACAGGTGCCATGTTGGCACCTCATCCACACCTTCCACATCATCACACATGTGTCATGTCATCATGACCAACTTGGCAGCATCCATGTCAGTAGTGTCACGTGGCACACCCTTCTGCTAAGGCACTATTTTCTCTCCACAGACATCAATGCATTTGGCATGCGACCTCCACTGCCACATCATTTTGGATCACCCTCTTGGGATCAAAATTTGGCCATTCTTTTGGGAGCCATAACTTTTGATCCAGGTGGAAATTTGCGGTGATCCAAAAAGCAAAAATGATCACCAGATTGTGCTCTACGCATTGACTTTTTCCCATCCCATCATCATTAAATCATCATCATCAAAACCACCTCCTAATCCATTGTAGCGTACCCAGCACATAAAATGAATCTAGATAAAATTCATTTGCTGCATGTGACGCTTCGATGCGTAGTCTAGCTATAGACTAGCACCACCATAGAGGATATCCAACTCCACCAGAAGTTGTACATTGCCACATTACCTTATTAGTTCCCATCGGTGTCAGCCCCATTCACTTCTATCATCGGTGTACACATTCACATCTGCCAACTGGTTCAGTTCTCTTGGTGATTGGCAGTTCAGCGCTTTAGTGTGACACTTGGCAAAGTGATCTTCCTTCTCGAATTCATGATTATTGCATACATCTTGCACACATGCCGCTGTAAAGTCACACATTGTTGAATATTTTTGACATTGGTTCCTGCACATACACATCAACCTTGTACAGCCTCTTGGCTACACCCAACACTCAGTCTCGATCCTTGGCATACACATATTCTCACATGACTTGGTTTTGATCGTGTAGCGTAAGCCCCCCAATGGCATCTCACACACAATGTTCTCATGGGTAGACACTCATCGGTACACAAGTAAGCCTCTTGGACAGAGTGCCAGACCGCCTCCAGCATGGACTTGTTTGAAAGCCCTTTGAAAGAGGAAGCCAATGCGATCATAAGCTCAACGAATGAACTTCAGAGTGTAAAGATAAACCAGAATTTCTCAAAAAATGATTATAATTTTATTGTTAAGACCACATATGATGAATTGTATTGTTAACATCACTTATGATGAATTGTATTGTTAGGGTAACGCATGATCGGACATATTTTAGGAGATGGTGTTTGGGTGTTGATGTATTTCACACATGACTGAACATTGTAGCAGTGTCTACCCATTTGATTGGATCAACTTTTATGGTTGTCCATACCCTCGATTGGCCTCGAAAACAAATACGATGGACATGAAACTCAAGTATTTATTTTGTGCAAGTAATATGGGAGGGGGCTAACTTTGTTCAACAGATTTGCAGTGACTAGTGTTTTGATTTGAGTTGGTCCCTAATATCAACTTTAATCCTTCTTATCCAAAGAGTCTCCTTGCTTTTTAACCATTTCATTCCTTTTGTGATTGTTTGATCGTCGTTGACCTTCCCATGCCATCTTGGCGCCTGAGATAAATAGATAACATGCTTGTGTTAAAATTGAAAGAATTCTGTTGCCTTTTCGAAAGTTACCTTAGCTGCCAGAGACCTCAGAGGTATGAGCTGTGCTAATGAAGTTGTGGAAGGCAGTAATCTGGCCACAATGAAGCATCTGGGATTGTATAGGCAATAGGTATAGGGTTCCTGGTTTTCCTAGCAATGTCAGGATCAGTGCTATCACTGATTTTGAAACATTTTGTGTGGGAGAAGCTGTTACTTTCTTTTGTGCTTGTGTGATTGTTGACCTTTCCAGGCCATCTTAGTGTATGAGATAAATAGATAACCTGCTCTTGTGTTAAGACTGAAACAATTCTGTTGCCTCTTTTAAAGTTACTGTAGCTTCCTGGCAAAGGTCAGAGACCTCAGAGATATGAGCTGTGCAAAAGTTGTTGTGGAAGGCAGTAATCTGGCCACAATGAGCCATCTGGTTTTGTATAGGCGATGGATAAAGAGTTCCTGGTTTTCCTAGCAATGCTAGGAACAGTGCTATCACTGATTTTGCAGTCGACAGAGAAGTGGAATTCGTTCGCATCTATAATCTTCCTGCTGCAAGGCTCACAGTCGAGCTTTTGCATTCAGTGTTAGTAGTGGCAGCGGTTTTTTGCTGCCATTTGGGAGGGAGGAGACTTCTATTTTAGGACTCTTCAGCTTGTGAATGTTTGGGAATGTTCCTGGATTCATCTAGGTATATATTAGTAGTGGCAGCGGTTTTTTGCTGCCATTTGGGAGGGAGGAGACTTCTATTTTAGGACTCTTCAGCTTGTGAATATTAAGCTTATGGACTGTATCTGTAGCTGTCTTCTTGTTGTTTAAGGCCTATTTCCTGAGATCTTATTGAGGGAAGCTTTCTCTGAAAGATCTGATTTTTGTTTGTTGTCAGGGACAAACTGTTGATTAATGCCTTTGGTATTCCTTAAAATCTTTGGAGAGCTTTGGCTTACAAAATGATGCAGACTACACTCCCGTGAGTACCTAGTCGGTGTTGAGAATTTCAAGTCACAAGGTGAGCTTCAGCTTCTTTGGCTGGGGAGGGGGTTCTTCTTTTTTCTTGATTTTCAGTTGTGGGTGGCATGTGTCCCTGCTTTTGCCTGTTTTGGTTTGTTGTCTTGGGAGATTTTCTCTGATATGTTTTTCAGTTGGGGAGTTTCCAGGGGGATTTTGTTAGATGTGTCACTATTGTGGATCATGGTTTATGATGCTGAAGTGGCCCTTTTATTGGGGGCGTAATGTTGAGTCTTTCAAAGAGCTTGCTCATGAATCTCCTTCTGTTGAAGGATCTTGCAGTGTATCTGCATTGAAGGAGGAAGCTTTTAGCATCCTTCATGCACCTTTTTGGTGGTAACAAATCTTCAACAATGATGAATGAATATGGCCTGTATAATGTTGTTTGCCAGGAAGGCCTGGCTTGTAAGCCAGAGCAAGACTGATTTCAGCAATTAGTAGGTTGCACTGTGCACGGTGGGTGAGCTTTTGTGTTCTCATCAACGCTTTTTCCCAGCATATTGCCAAGGCTGTGAAGGCACCTCCTATGGTTTTATGGGGAGGATGTTGGATGTAGTTCCTTTTGGCATTCTTTGCTTTTTTCTGGACGAATTCTTGTGATCATAGCATACAGTCATGAAATTGCCTCCTAGCCATCCTCTTTAAGAAGAGAAGTTGGACCCAGCGGCATTCTTGCTCATGCATTCGAGCCTGGAAGTTTGTGTGAACCTTTTGTGTATGCCTGTTGTTCTAGAGCCTGGAAGTTACCATGTCCATCCTCACATACAACACATGAATCATGAAGAAGTATATGAGGTGTAACCTCCATGTTAAACACTGGGCATGCGATTATGGCACGGAGACCAGGGGTGCTTAAGGATTGAGATAGATATGTCAGAGCATGTACTTTATGCCGTGGTTTGAGGCTTCGTCTGTGGATTCTCATGAGGCAGAAGCTGAACACACTTTGCTTATTGTTGTTTGTGGTGTATAAGTCTATTCAGTACGGTCCAGCCTCCTGTAATGTATCCGCCAACACTCCCTCTGTTGCAATGAATGTCTTTGCATCCTCCCACGCTTCCACCTCTGCTAGATCTGTTGTGGTCACTACTGTACCAGAGGCATCCAATTGATCCTTGGGGTTCAGTTCTATGCCCATGGCCACCTTACAAATCTTCCTAGCCACCATGTGGTTCCTTATCTTCACCTTCCAGATCAGGTAGGTACTCCCGTCTAGCTTGCCATAGTCTCAAAGCTGGGTTATGGCATGCGCGAAGCCATTTGATCATGAAGGAGGTGAAAAGTAATTTAACAAATCGCACTCTGCTCACCTTTACTTTTCTTGAAGTACACCCTCCGAGTTGACCTTTGATCCACTCCTTGTGTTGATCTGTGGGTCCTTGCAGCTCAATCAGCTTTCTTGGCTCTTCCACCTCTCTGAATCAAGGACTGGCTCTAATACCAAGTTAGAGAATCTAAGCATGTACCTCTAGCTCAAAGCCTAGATTCTGGCACCTTGTTAGAACATGTGACTGAAAATAAGTTGTCCACGAGATCATACCTGAGAACTATCTACACTACATGGACAGCGGATGCTGCTTAGATCTGAGGCCACAACTGCTGCCCAATCTTCCTGTCACTCGATGCTGCATGCCTGTCAAATGAGGTCTTAAGTGGCTTAGGTAGGAGCCTCAAAACTCTCTTGACAACACCCTTTCAGCCCCTTGTGTGGTCTGTTCACCATCTGAGATCTTCACAATGGCTAAGGCCTTTTGAGGCTGCTGCCTGCCTTTGATGCACGTGGTACCCATCTCCACCTTCTGTTGTGCCTCTGCAACTATGGATGGATTCTTTGCACCTTAGTGCCTCTAATGAGCACTCCTGAGTGCGTGCCCAAAATGGGGCCTTTTATATTTTTTTCGGGCGGGAGGGGAGGGTCCTCTGATTGGATCCCTGTTCTGCCAACTAGGGTGGAGCCCCGAGCAGTCTTCTGGTTGCCACTCTGTCGACATGGCCGACCAGACCAGCCATGGGGGCCTAGGAAGGTCTCTCCTGGCTGCCCTATTTCTTTGCTCAGCTCTACAGCATGCACCTGCAGGCCCTTTTGTGCAGCCTCTATGCCCCCCCACATAGCTTATGTACAGCGCTATATGTGGGCAGCACCACAACAGTCCTAATGTGGACTGATCTGCCCTGAGGGGTGGGTAGGATCTTCATAAGCTGCCCATGTGGCAGCCTGTGTGTTACCCACTGGTAGCCTCTCTTTCCCTCCCTTCTCCCCTACCATACTACAAGTGTCACTCTCCCATGCTCTCCTCATTTGAGGGTTTACACACAGGGAGTTGACCCTTATATTCTAATAGTTTATTGCTTCTTACTACTGCAAGTGACTGCACCTAATCAAGAACATACCCACCCTTCATCTGCCAAGCCACCCTGTTGTTTGTGTACAAAACCAGAAGATCAATTGCATCAGCTCTGGTATCACCACCCATAGTGCATGGTACCCTCTGGATATCAAGATCTTTTCTGCTCTCCAATGTATGTCCAATGGTGGCTACATGATTTGACTCACTTTGTCTACTGCCTATGCTATGTCAAGCCTCATAGTGGTCAAAATAAATTCGGTTGCCCACAAGTTGCCTATACCACCAAAGCTGAGCTGTCATACGTTGTCACCTTCTCACTTTCATTTTTCAGATAATAAGTTCGCTGATCTTTTAGCACATGTGAGGCATTGAACGCAGTTGGCTTGCCCCAACCGGGGCTCTAAGAAGTCATGAAAGAGGTTTCTATCATCCATAGCTTTGGACGGAAATATTTTTTTTGGGGGTTTCTATATCCGGCTTGTAATGATAATAGGTGCTTGTGTTGCTGTTTAATTTGGTGCTTAATAATTGTGTTTGGTGTTCAATTTGGTGGTTGCGTTGGTGTTTAATTTAATAATGATAATAATTGTTTCCTTGGTGCTTGCGTTGGTGTTTAATTTGTTGTCTTATATCTACGTGTTTCCTTGTGTTAGCACATTAGTAGTTGTTTCTTTTTGCTTCTTTACAATTTAACAATTTTCAGGGTTAGGTTGGGTTGTGATGGAGATTTAACTTAATTTAGCTCTCTCTCTCTCTCTCTTAAACTTTCTTTCTTTCTTTCTTTCTTTTTTCGTTTTTTTTCTTCTAATTCGCCCGTCGTTTCTTCCTTTTTGCTTTCAAAGTTTTTGTTGTTTGGTTGCGATTTCTAAGCTTAAGAGATTTCAGAATCTTTCAAAACCCAGATGGCAGCTTATGCTTGGGTACGTATGGGAACATAAGTGTAGCTTTGCTTACTCAGTTCTTTTTACTTTTTTTTTTTTTCATTTACTCATTCCTTCAAAAAATTTTCCCTTTGTTCTTTTGCTTGTTCTATGAAAAAATTTAATTTGTAAGATTGGATATATTCTAGTCTTATCAAGGTATATGTTCGTCTGTCATTGGCTTTGGAGTGCTTGCGTCACCCTTCTCTACACGCTCGGCTCATTTGGGGAACTATCTTTAGCCGGCAGACGGATTTGGTTCCCCAAACAACATACATACGCTTAGACACCTTGGTGGACAATCGGCTGACTGGTCCCCCTTATAAGGATGCCCCATGGTGCATAGAGCTCATGCAAAAGTATGCTAGGCTATGTCTGTGCCCCTTCACAGAGCCATCATGGTGTAGCTCTTCACATATTCTTTTCAGGCATCAGCCTTATGAGTGGATGCCTATTGTAGTGGCTTCATCCCTTAGCTTTTATTATATTTGGTTTTCTTCAGTCTCATAGATCTTTAGTATTTCAAAGACTTTAATAAACTCTCTCTCTCTCTCTCTCTCTCTCTCTCTCTCTCTCTCTCTCTCGCCCCCCCCCCCTCTCCCCCCTCCTAACACACACACACACGCACACAAACAGAGGCATGCGCATGCATGCATGCATTTTTTGTGAACTTTTTCTTCTTTATTTTACTCCACTCTTTTTGGTTTCAGCTGCATGGGGTTGTTTCTTTGTCTTAAGTGGATCTTTTATTCTCATTGGGCTTCCTTTTTTGCTAGTTTGCTCTCTTCTTCTTGTTCTTCTTAAATTTGCTGTCTTGAAACCTTGATCATTGTTTTTTCTACAAAAATCTAGGAGCATGAACTGAGATGTTGGAGACACCTTCATACAATTTTGTTCCCCACGTAGTGCCTATTTTCTCTTGTTGAAGGGAGTGGGCATCAAAATAAACATAAGAGCTCATGGAACATTACACATTAAATTGGATATGGGAGAATCTTTGAGGTAGAGGTGATCTTGTGCATTGCAACAATATCATTGTTCAATCTTTCAAACTCAATATGTTATGGGATGCTTAAAGATACATATTGTTGCAAGGAATTGATGAAATTCAGGTATTTTTTTGGATGTCTCTACATAAACTTTCCAATCTTTAGAGCTTCTCCAGAAAGAATATTACAAGCATATGTGAAGTGTTGTCCATTGATAGGCTCAAATCTACATTGAAGTAAGAATTTTCTCCTCGTCTCATAGAAACCTTTCTTTTGAGAAGTTGTAACCTTGTTTGGAACAATGGAAGGGAATGCTTGGCTTGCAGAATGGTCATGCTGTAGGGAGCATGTTATTGTTTAGTAGTGCTGTTGTCAAACAAATAGTAGTAGATTGTTCACAAGCTACCAGTTCTTTTCATGATCCGCAACACGTGCAACTACTCTTAAGCTTGACAGTTTAGTATGTCAAGTGGTGCTCATGTCGAACAAGTAGCTTTGCATTGTTCACAAGTTGCAAGAAGTCTTCATGATCCTTTTAATTTGCAATCCATGCAAGGTGTCATTCCTTAGTATGGCATGCATTATCAAGGTTTAACTGCTTTGTGGGAGACTCGCCATGCACATGTGCATAATAGTGGAAGCAATAAGCTGAAGAGTAGTTCATAGACATCAGGAGGATGAAGATGGACAAAAGAGTTCTCACAGAGATTTTGCCTCAAACAGAGTGATGAAGAAACTAATCATAACTGTCCAAGCAATTATACGCTTTCAGTAGAGGTCAGTAGCCTCCCTTATGTTTCTCCAAGTGAGGGATGGAGCAAAAAACATCAAAAGAGGAATTGATGATGAATAGGGAGTGCAAGTCATCGCTTTAGGTTGGAAGAGCAACGAATCGAGGAGGGGACTTGCTAGCTAATGGTGTAGATGAGATGACTATAGGTCAGTCAATCTACTGCCATTTCAGTAGCTAACCTCGCCACATCATCGATGGACATGCTTTCCACATTATTAGCCATCACTTGTATGCCATAAGGTTGTTCTATAGGCATCCTTGTATTTTGCATATCTTGGTTCATTCATGAGCCTTCAATGTCTAGCAATGACATGCATTGCATGGCCTAGATGCCACGTTCTTTGCTTTAGACATGGATGACATAAACAACCACTTATCCAATTATAGGGATCACTAGCTTCTCTTCACATGTGTGAGTATCTAAATCTAGAGTGTGGAACAGTAAACTCTAGCACCCTCTCAACGGTAGCATGGAGAACAAATCTGTCTAGATCTAGACATTGTGAAATGTAAAATAATCTTACCGAGAGCCGAATTGATGATTTGTAGTAAAGTTATAAGGGCGCGGAGGTCCTAAACAATTCACATATACCCTTATGAGTGACTATCATGAGATTGAAACTGCACTATGTTTTGTTTTTAGAGGATGAGTTTGGGCATGTTCCTAGATTCATCTATATATATATTCATATATACCTTGGCCTTTGTTCCTAAGCCTCAATGTCTACGTTTAATTCACAATTTATTGGCTATTGATTATTGCATACAATCTAAGGTGTGGTAAGAATATAAGGTTGGAAGAGGGATTTGTTTGTATGAAGTCCTATCTTGGAAAAAGAGTTTTGGCAATAGATGTTGGAGAAACTTGCTTAGTGCAGTTGTGTATTTAGAAACCTAGTATAGCTGCTTATGCTTGGGCATTGATGATGACATGAAGGTTGCTTTGCCTCCTAAGTAATGCCTTCTTTTTGTTATTTTTAAAAATTTTGGTTACCCATTTTTCCTTCTTCGTTTTCTCTTTTATTTTCTTTGTAGAATTTTGAACTTTCGAACAACAGAAAATCCAAAATTGTACGATTGGATATATTCTAGTCTTACAAAGGTATAGTTGTGCTACAAAAGTTTCATAATTTTACTATCAACTTGTATTTGTCAAAGTTCTCATCATAGTAGAATTTGATAAATGTGTAACTCTCTTACATATCTAGACACATTATCACATATTGCACATCGGTTGTGATTTGTAGCATCTCATCTTCATTTGAATTTCATCTCGTAATCACCTCTTTGTCTGTAGCCTAGAGTCTTAATCCCTTTTTGTCTATTCATCCAATAGATATCCTTCTAATTAATTTGCCACAACATTCTACAATGTTGTATCTATATGTCAATTTGTTAATGCTTTTTGTGAAAGTGGATTAATTTTTAGATCTTTTGTGTGGATGAATAGTTCAAGCATTTTCACTTATTCTCTGTTTAAAATCACTAAAATGTACTTCTTTTGATAAATGCTTGTTTTGTTTGTTTGTGTTGTGATGTTTCTTAACTTTAGGCTTGTGCTTCAAGTAACTAGAGAGTTATAGTCAGACCAGGGAACGATCACCTTTTTAACATGCTTCCTTGTGTGCAGAAGAAGGAGCTCCTAATATGACGGGTGGTGCTTATCTACCTTCAGACCCTCTTAATGCACGTAGAGATGGAAGAAATGGGGTATGTTATTTAATCTAACTTGTTTCGCGAAGCACCTTGCTTGTATCCTTAGTGTCATAAGATTTTTGTTCATTGAGGTGAGAATATTGATTATGCCTTTTAATCTTATTGTTCATGAAAATAGTATTCGAACATTATTGAATTAGGGCTATTCTTGATCTTTGCTGTTTCAACGATAGCCACTGACGTCGAGAGGCTTTTGGCTCATGTGCAGGTCTTTGGGGTCTCATTTAGGTCTCTAAAGGTGCCATAATTTAGGTCTCTAAAGGTGCTGTTATGGCAGCTTGCTGCACTATCCTGATTTTGTGGCAATGCATGCACTCGCTTTTCTGGGCTGCATGTCTTGGGAGCTGTGCATGCACTTGCGCTTGCTTTTTTGGGCTGTACGCCTTTAAATTTGCACTAGTAGCCAGGACTTCTTGAACCCGCTACTTTGTGCCTTTATTTGTGTGGAAAGTGTGTGCCATGCTTATGTCAAATGCATATGCTTGGAACGTTACCATGCACAACGAGTAGCATGGCCCGTCTACGACGGGTTGGAGCCCTGCTCTGCTGGGTCTCAAGTGGGGATCTTAAAATTTCTTTAATTTCAAGAAATATGAAGACCTCAGAAGATATGATTATGTGACTATAGTGTAACCCTCCCCTTCTTAGAAGGACTATACATCGTGTGTTCTCTTCTCAAAAGAGGTGTCAGTGTGTGTGTGTGTGTGTGTGTCTGTGCATGTGTAGACACACACATAGACGAAGGGACAACCATAGGGTTGCTAGGCACAATGGTGCTTCCTAGCAGCCATGCTAGGGAATCAAGAGGAGGATATGTTGCAAAAGAGGGGAAGGGATGGAAGCGAGAGGAGGTGCAAAAGAAAATGCATCAGTTACGACGGACACATATATAGATAGATAAGGTTGGTAGGGGACGATGGGTTGAAGGTCTTTGGTATTAATGGAGAGTTGTTTTGCAAAGGAGTTTGCATGTAGGTGAGTAGAAGCTAGCTATGAAGATTCCAAGAAAAGTGTGAAAAGTATTCATCACAACAATTTTGTCTCTTTGGTTCAAAGTTGAGACATCCAATCTTTTACATTCCATTTTAGGCAAGGCACGCCTCAAGTTGCAAGAAGATGTGCCACATTACATGTTGGGCAAGGCACACCCCCAAGGTTGCAATGAGCGAGCACCACATGGGTCGACCCTCCGCAGATATAAAAGGATAAGTTGCCATACTGGTCCTCACCTGAGACCTAATTGAAACCACCGAGCTAGAACGATTGTAGAAACTCTTTTCCTTGGTGTCAAGCATTATGATAATGGTTTTTTTTTTTCCAAATTTAAGCCTACATTCAAAAATGAAAAATACTTAGGGTTCTCTATTCCAGTGTTGTTGAAGAAGCATATGAAGAATCAGCACCTCGTATGATGAAACCATGAAGCTGTTACAAAAATGTTCAATTCTATATTCTAAAAGCAAAAGTGTGCCCTCAATATTTAATCATCAATTCACATTATTCTATAATGAAGTTGTAAAAAGTTCTAGAGAAACATCCCTAAAAGCTCGTCAATTTGCTTGGCAACAACCACAATAGTGTCCATCGGTGTTGCTTGTAGCAATATCTTGATGCTGTAACAAGATTGCAACCTACATCCTTGAAAGACACTTGCCAACGACCACGACAACGTCCATTAATGCTACTTGAAAACATGCTTTCTCTAAGTTCATATGCCAAAATTGGTAGTACTTGTAGGTGAGGTAACCTCATCTACAGTTAAGCTATCTAAGATGTTTCTTTATTTCCCAAACCATCTTTGTCTCTCTCAAAATTGTTTTGGAAGCCAACGCGAGGGAGAGATCCCTTGCAACTCTTCTACCAATCTACATTGTGATGAAGCTTGTTTGCTCACAATGAGTTCACTCAAAAAATAAAACCTTGGACCTGGTAAGGAAAACTCACATAAACTTGTAGAGGGGGAAGATGTACAATAATCGATCACACAAACATTAGCACTCAAACATAGAATGGCGATGAACGTAGCTCACAAATCCTTTTCCCACACAGAGACATGCATCAACAATTAGCCTGAAACAGAAAAAATTCACTCTCATGATGGGTGTGACCCATATGTGAGCGGCTGAATTTTTGAATGCAACTATTATCACCTTTTGCAAGCCCTTATTCCTTAACAACTTGAGCACTTTGAGTTGAGGATATGCCAAAAGATCTACAGGTTTCATGAACTCACAATGTGGATAGCCAAGCCTTTTTATGTGGCTTTTATTGTTAAGAGGTAAATCTTCATCTATCCCCTACCCTTCCCAAAAGAAGCACTTGCCTTTTGTTGTGGTTTCTTGTCATGCCATCTTTCTGTGCAAGTTTTGTTGAATGCATTGTATGTTTGGAATGCATTCTATGTTCTCAGCTTTGTGTGAAGTGTATGTTTTCAGCTCTCTATACATTCTATTTTCTCAACTTTATATGTTTTCAACTATGAATGCATTCTATGTACTCTATGTAATTTATGCTTTCTATTCATTCTATGTTCTCACCTTTGTTTGTTTTCAACTTTGAATATGTTGCATATTTTGAGTGCATTCTATGCTTTGTATGCATCACACACTTTGTATGTTTTCAAATGTGAATGCATTGTATGTTTTGAATGCATTCTATGTTCTCAGCTTTGTGTGCATTGTGTGTTTTTATCCCTCTATGTAGCTTTGAATCCATTCTATGAACTCGATGTATTGTATGCTTTGAATCCATTCTATGAACTCGATTTATTGTATGCTTTGTATGCATTCTATGATCTCAGCTTCCTATATTTTCAGCTTTGAATGCACTGTATGCTTTGAAGGCATTCTATGAGTTCTATGAACTCCAAGCATTCTATTCTTTGTGTGCATTCCATGCTCTCACCTTTGTATGCATTCCAATATGCTTTGCGTGCATTTTGTATTCTCAAATTTTTATGCATTGTATGATTTCAAGTTTGTATGCAATCTAATATGCTTTGTATGCATTCTATATTCTGAGTTTTTAATGCATTCTATGCTCTCAACTATATATTCCATGTTCCATGGATTCTATGTTCTCAACTTGAAGCATTCAAAAGCACACTATATCGAATCATCTGGGCTGCATGTCTTGGGAGTTGTGCATGCACTTGCGCTTGCTTTTTTGTGCTATATGCCTTTAAATTTGCGTTGGTAGCCAGGATTTCTTGAACCCGCTACTTTGTGCCTTTATTTGTGCGGAAAGTGTGTGCCATGCTTATGTCAAATGCATATGCTTGAAACGTTACCATGCACAAAGATTTAGATAGAAAGGTCTTTAGGCTATCTCATGGGCTATCCATAGATGCCACTTATACCTTGGTATGAGCCTTGTAGGCCTAGTTATAGTCAGTTAGGACTATTGGTACAGTTAGTTTATGTACCATCTAGGTCAATTAGGACACTTAGTCCAGTTAGGGTAGTTAGCCCTAGGGTTTTGTTATGTTGGCTCTCCCTTGAGCCTCCATACTTCAGTTTTGCAGCAATCTATTACAGCATCTCGTTTTTATCCATTGTGCTTCCATTTTTGAGCTTCCATTGCTTCCAACGCCCAACAGTGGTATCAGAGCAGGTCGGGAATCCATTCCCTCAGCCATTGACAGCTTTCCCAAGCTGTTTGGCAGCCTCTGGAGCTCTCATTCTTGCTGGTCTTGCTGGTTTTCACACTCCCTTGAGTGTTTGAGACCTTTCCAAGAACTTCTGTCGCGAAAAACCTCATTTTGTCACGAGAAGACTGCAGTTTGGAGCAACTCTCGGGAAGGGAACTGTTTTTCGGTGCATTTTTCAGCCTGCTTCAGCAAAAACCGACCACACGCGAGCATTTACAGCATTTGTACGGAATTTCGAACCTGTCAAAAAAATAATAATCCGTACATGCGTCAGAAATTGTACGGAAATCCGTACATCTGTCAGAAAATTCTGTACTTCTGTCCGGTTTGTCAGAATTTCAGTACATTCAATGTAGCACAGGCTGCCTCGGGGTGCGTGCCAGTCATTTCTCAGATTTTCCAGCATCTCGAGCTGCACGCCAGCATTTCGGAGCTGCCTCGAGCTGCACGCCAGCATTTCGGAGCTGCCTCGAGCTGCGTGCCGACGTTTGGAGCCATTTGGAGGTGCTGAATTGACCCGGAGACTTCTCTTTGAGCCCTTCCCTCCTCATTTGGCATCCCTTTGCCTCGGGCTACGAGCTTATCTCCATTGGATCTCTCTCTCCATTTCTACGCGTTCTCCTCCTTGTGGGAGCACTTCTTTTGCTGTAATTCATTTTCAGCCCTCATTTGCTCGCTTTCAGAGCCTGGAACTGCTGTTCATCATTGGGTAAGTTGTTGCATTGGTTTTTTCCAATTTTTGCTTCATTTGCATTTGGGAAAGGCCTCGTGTTGCCTTGGAAGGCCTTGTGTTGCCCTTGGGGATTTTTCTTGCAACAGGTACACCTTGGGACAGCAGAGTCTTTTACAGACATAAGCCTTGAAGCTTGGGCAGTTTTTTGGCACTTGATTCTGAGAGGTTGCCTTTCTCTCATTTGCTTTGCCAGTTGGTGCATTTGCCTTGTATTTCAGCACCATGTTTGGCGGCAAAGATGATTTGTTTGGGTTGATTGGGGCCGATGATAAGCTTGATGGCACCAATTACCCATGTGGTCATACATGATGGGACATGTTTTGGTTGCCAAGAATCTATGGCATATTGTTTTAGGTTCTGAGGCTAGGCCTACATGCACTGTTGCTGGTGCTACACGTGCAGCCTCTGCTTCTTCAGGTGATGGTTCTACTGCTACAGCCAGGACTCTTGCACCTCCTGCTCCAGGTGCTTTGCCTCCTTCATAGGAGCAAATTCAGTGGGATGGTCGTGATGCCAAAACACATGCCTTGATTGCTCTTTCAATGAAATGGGTTATTATTCCTCATATTCGGTCTTGCAAGACAGCTAAGCAAGCATGGGATCAGCTTGCATCTTTGTATCAGGTGCGGAATGAGGCGAGGGTTGCCTAAGTGATTTCTTTTGCTTTATATTTCATACACTTAGTATCTTCGGCCATCCATTTCTTACCATACACTTGAGCCACATTTCTCTTTCATCCGTTTAAATTTTCATACACTTAGTATCCTTATTTTTCTCCGCTCTGCTTTATTTGTATTTATCGCAATTGTCATGGCGCATCAGCCACAGCCACCCACGCTCCAAGAGCAACTAGATGCACTTCAGGCACAGTTGGCCAATGAGCGTGAGCATAGGGAGAGATGCAAATCAATGGAAAAAAAGGAAGAGGCATTCATCTGACGATGAGTCATCCGACGATGATTCTGACGATGATCCTATTATCAGGACAGTCAAAGCCACACTGAGAGCACAAAATTCGAGAAAAAAGAGTAAGATAAGTAGAAAAGCTTTCTCATTTTAAAATTCCGATGGAAAGAAAGCACGCTCTGTCTTGTCTTGGATCAGTCAGCTAGATGATTATTTTTTAGGGGAGAAATTCTCTGAAAAAGATAAGATTAAATGTGCTGCAAATTATTTAGTAGAGAGTGTTGCACTTTAATGGAACATCACTAAGCACAGTAAAAGGCGACCAAAATCTTGAAAGTCCTTTCAAAAGCTCATCAAGAGAGATTTGCTTTCCTCATATTTCAAAGCAAAAGCCAGACAACAGTGGGATACTTTCAGGCAGTTCGATAAGGAAACAATCTCCACATATCTTGATAGATTTTGGTAAACGTTGATCCAATGATAGTCCTTAGAGAAAGTTAATGAGCGAGATCAATGCAGGAAGTATGTGACAGGTCTAAAATCTAAGTTGAGAGCTGAGATTAACATGTTTCATCCTCGCTCACTGAACTCTGCGATTTCTCTTGCAATGAATTGTGAGAGGAAAAATGGAATCTCAAAAGAAGGGAAATATTTGGAACGGCATGTACCCTTCCACAAGAAGAAGAGATTTTTGATAAAAAGCCCTTCTTTAAATCTAAAAACGATTTTGTTCCACAGAAGACAGATTCTTCTTCGAAGCCGAACTGTGGAAATTTTCCAAAGAAAGAAATAAGGTGTTTCAAGTGTAACAAGGTGGGACACATAGCCACTGAGTGCCTTGAAAGAAAGAAGACCCCGACGGCGAAAGTGCACATGATTGACGACAAAGCAGCCAAGCAAGAGGGAGGTAAGTATAATTGTCATGCTCTTCTAAAGATGAAAGGTTTCATTAATGGCAAAGAAGTTGTTATTCTGCATGACGATGGTAGTACACATGATTTCATTTCGGAAAGAGCCTTAGCAAAGCTAAACCTAGAGTCTTTCCCATCTAGCTACAAGGTCAAAGTTGCTTTTACCAAACAAAGTACAATTGCATTAGAGAGGTCAAGACTCTTGAAATTTCAATGAAATTTCAATCTAACCCTACAAGGATAAACAAGACTTTCTAGTGGCACCTTTACAGGGAGTGGACATCATCTTAGGAATGCCATGGAGACATCAATATAACCCTAAGATTACGATTCACATCAGATGTGGATTGAGCATGACAGACAAGAAATATGTCTGAAAAGCTCAATGAAACCTGAGATCAGTCCTTTACTCAACCACACACAAGCCAAAAGAGCAATTAGGAAACGTGAGAAGACATATCTAATTTTGGTGAATACGGTAACGACTACTCAACCAAACATTAAGCCTACACACCAAAGTTTCTTTCTCAATTTTCCAATTGTTTCTTAGAGGATTTACTGCCTGAACTACCATGTTCTCGACCTGAAGATCATAAGATAGAAATTCTACCGGACAATACTTCACCTTGCAAAGCTCCTTATAGAGTCAATCAGCTAGAACAAAAGGAAATTCAAAAGCAAGTGGAGGAACTGATAGAGAGGATTGATAAGACTCAGCAGTTCTCCTTATGGAGCACTTGTCTTTTTAGTCAAAAAGAGAAATGGAACCTATCGAATGTGCATAGACTATCGTGCACTAAACAAAATCACAGTGAAGAACAAATATCCAAGTTATAGTCAGTTAGGACTATTGGTACAGTTAGTTTATGTACCATCTAGGTCAGTTAGGACACTTAGTCCAGTTAGGGTAGTTAGTCCTAGGGTTTTGTTATGTTGGCTCTCCCTTGAGCCTCCACACTTCAGTTTTGCAGCAATCTATTACAAAATCTCGTTTTTCTCGATTGTGCTTCCATTTTTGAGCTTCCATTGCTTCCAACACCCAACAAGGTCAAAAGGGGATAAGGAGGTACTACATACATCACTGTGATGCACCACCTAGTGATTTTCCCTCATCTTGCTTCTCCCACTTTGCCCTGTCCCCTTCATTACAGCTTTTCAAGGCTATGTTCCTTCTTCCTAAACTTTCGAAATTCTGTTCACATCTCAGACCCTATCTCTTCCTTTTCGCTTACCCTGTCTCTTTGGTTCCAAGTGGATGAACCGCCAGCAAGGAGGGCATCCCAAGTGCCAGCATTACCTACAAAAATGTAGGCCACATATCCATTCTATGCAATGGTGTCTTCTCTAGCATCCCAATTTGTTCGTAACTCTTGGCTCTCTATGAACTGACGAAAAAAACAATCAGTCCTTCCTTTGGAAAAAAAACAGTAGCAGCAGATGAATTTGGCCTCTTTTACGGCGCTCCGAGTCGAATTTTGGGCCCACTATTAAACAACCTCTTACCTTTGGCCTCTCCAATTTGAAAGGTTGCATATCAACATTTTACAACACTATTCCTAGGCTCTTTTCCAAGGGAAACACTTACACTTTTGCATTCTCACCCTGCCTTTGTATAAATTGATGCTCACGTATGTGTGGGGTGTGTAGATATGTATATGTGGAGGCAAATGTTTATACTATGGTCTACACCCTTTAAGGTGCTGATGACGACGATGGGGATGTCATAGTGCTATGCGTCACGGGGTTTATTGTTGGAAATGAGGGATAGAATAACTCTAACCTCTCAACCTCTATGCGGAATAGGAACACCTGAGGCTTACTCACTCAATGATGCAGACCATGTAAGAGAACCTCACTCGGTGTGTAGACAGCACATACAAGAGAGAGAATATGAGAACTTAGATATATTCTTCCACTGGATGCTGGGCAAAGCACAAGCTCAAGATGAGCACAAGAAACTAGCAAAGGCTGGGTATCTAGAAGGCTAAGAAACTCTCCTACTTTTGCTCCACGCTGTTGTGTTGCTTCAGTGGCTGACGCAAAATGAGGAGGGGAGGGGGACTTTTTATAGGCCCTAATGTGGGCTGAAGCAGGCCAACTAGGGAGGGGGCCAACCCCTACCCTAGACCGACTCATAGCAGGCCATCTGGCCGACCAGCTAGGTCGGCTAATAGCCCTGCCAGGCAGCCCTATAAAAGGGGCTCCTGGCTGCCCTTATGTGCTGCTCCTTTGCAGCTTTAATACCCTCCAGGGAGGTGCCCATGTGGCAGCCTTCCTCCCTCCACAAAAACTCTACTGAGATCCCCTCCCAGCCCCCTACGATCGGGTGCCCCCTTGTCCCGACAATTGGGGGTTCACAGATGGGTTTATTGATCTCTAACACCGCCTCTCAATGACACAATTGTGGGCCGATCCCCATGCGTCAAATGAGGTGCTCCATTTGCTCCCGTGGGAGAGCCTTTGTGACTGGTCTGCGCTCGGACCGAAACATCACCTCCAGGACGTTGTCGATTGGAGCTCTCGTATGAAGTGGTATGGACTTCGATGTGTTGTCACAAATGACCACCGTCGATGACTCCTGAAACACGTCTATATCCTCAAGTTATCCACCTTAGCCATAGTGTCTCGCATGTTGCAGTGCACGCAGCTCGGTACTCCACCTTTGTAGAAGAAAGGGGGACTGATGGATGTTTCTTGCTCAGTCTTGCTCAGTTAGGAATGGCCCCAGACGCAAGCCCAAAACAATACCTTGAAGTCGAACGCCTGTCACCTCCCAATCTGAGTCACAAAATCTGCCTAACTCAATCCCTGTGGTGTATGTATCCCGTATGTGCAAGTACCCTTACGGTACCTCAGCACCCATAGACCTGCCTGCCAGTGATTCTCCATGGGTTTGGTAGGAAACTGACACAACAGCCCAACGGCAAAGGAGATGTCCGGCCTGGTGTTGGTTAGATAAAGCTAACTGCCCACAACCGTCGGTACCTGCTGGCATCTACTAGATCTGAAGAGTCATGTATTCTCTTCTTTTGGCCGAAGAACAGTCCCAATTGCTCAAATTTCATTCATGGAAGAAATTTTTTTATTTTCTATGCAAAACTGGCAAAATTTTGCTCTCTCTTTGTACACAAGCAATGTTTGAGCCAAACACATTTGAGGGCAACTAGGTGGTGGATCACCGTGACTTAGTCGGCATTCCGAGGAATGTTGGAATGCCTGCAAGAACTGATTCAATTGTTAAAATGTTTGCAACGCCCCTAAGTTGCAAAATCGTCTGCCCAACTTGCTTTGTTTGCAAAATTATCAATCATATGTGCTTGAACCTTCAAACTGTATGTAAAATTTGCCACAACATTCACGTGTGTGTGAATTATGTGTTAATTACGATTGTATTTGCTTTAGATTTCACACATATGAGTTTGATTGTAACAAACAGAAACTTATACCGGTGGATTTTGCTTTTTCCCAACAGATGTTTTAAGCATCAGACATGTGCATATGCACACAGCTGTGCACAAATGCAGAAATATGCTGAGGAATTTGTAAAAGACTATATAAAATTCGAAAAACTTCAATGAATTTTGAAATTCCATAGGAAGCTTCGTTTGCCTCAAATTGATGCTGCTGTTATTTGTTCCACTCTGATGGTGAAAACGAGCTGCAAAGTTGTGAATTGCTTACAATCCCTACTCAAGATTGCTGCCCTATCTTAGCTGAAATGGAGAAAAACAATTGGGTTGTATTGATAATCTCTCACAATTGGAGAGGGACAGCATACAAAATGTGTGTGAGAAGTACATACAATGACGAGACTACACAAACTAAGTAGATACAAAACTGGGGTCCACAATGACGTGGCAAGCCACAAGATTTTACTTGCCCATTGTAATGATAAGCTGCCCTAGCTTAGCTGAAGGATGCCATATTTTAAATATTACCACTAGCTGGTTAAGAAATGACATCACCGAGTGTGCTTGCCTCGCAAAAGCATAGATCCTTTTGCACTATCTATTGGTTGGCTTATTAAGCTGGTTGGCATAATGGTAACTATCCATGCCATGCGTCATGCCATTAGCCTCGTGTATTGAGATTAATTCATGTCACAGTTTGTCATTAGCCTCATACATTGAGATTAATTCATGTCACAGTTTGTTTCGTCATCAAGGGTAAGTCTAATTTGTATTTTTATGGAGGTGGTGTTTTGTGGTTTTCTGATGTAATGAGTTGGTTGGTGCAATAGTAGCGATTCCTTGTTTTCGGTAAGTCTAACTTGTATTTATGAAGGTAGTGTTTTGTGGTTTTGTGATGTTTTGGCTGGCTAATGAGTTGGTTGGTGTATTAGTAGCCATTCCTTGTTATGCATCATGGCATTTTATCTCATGAATCTATGTGTTGGTTGGTGTAAAAGTAGCCATTCCTTGTTATGCATCATGGCATTTTATCTCATGAATCTATGTTTTCTGCAAGTGTCTTGCTTGGGTTACTTTGACTTGTATTCATTGAGGTGGTGGTGTTTTTTGGTCATGTGATATTTTACTAGCTGTCTTACATTGCTATGGCAGTGCCAAAGCTGTAGTGTAGAAAGCCTGATGACACTTTTAAAGGAAAGTTTCCACAGTGAATGTAAAAGGAAAATTTCCACATTCATTCACTGATTATTTATAGCACATTGAAGAAGTGCTTTGGTCTTACTTTTTCTGTGTCTTGCTGTTTTGTTCGTGACAGAATGTGTATGGACCTCCTGGTGTAATGAGCTCTGATGTTCCTGGGCTTGCTCCTCCCCCTGGAATGAGACCTTATATGCCAGCAGGTGGTGGCATGACGAATTTTGGTATGCCTGCTATGGAGGATCCCTCGATGATGCCTCAGGACAATCGGATGATGGGACTGGATACCATGGGACAGGTGGGAAATTTAGGTCCAAGCAATGGAAGACAAGATTTTGTTGGAAGGCAAGAAACCCCTGTGATTCAAACAGCTTCTGGATTGCTTCCGCCTGATGCTTCAGCAACACTATATGTGGAAGGCATTCCAGCTGATTGTAAACGAAGGGAAGCAGCTCGTATCCTTTGTGGTTGTTGGTAACTCGATTTCAAAATATCATACTGTACAAGTGAGATATTTTTTCCATGTTAAAGTGCTCGGGTCGGGGGTACTTTTTTGAGCGAATGAGGTTACTGCAGCTATGTAGTAAATCTCTGTATATGTATTAACGCTGTTGTCTTTGTTATAGGCACCCTGTAACTGGAGATTTTTTTGACTCCTTCAGTTTCAGTGATCAGTTAGTCACTCATTTTACATGTGCTTTGATGTGTCAGAGGAATATTTGTAGGCTAATGCCATAAGTTCCTGTTACTGAGCTTTTTCTTTCTTCTGTTCTTGTATTGGTTGCTTTTTCTTTCTCCTAAGTGCGATTTTGTAAACAGCATAATGCCTAATCTCAGGCAGCTTAGCAATTTATGGAGGGGGGAGAGCTGCGGCTTGCATCCTTTTGTGCAGGAATGCATGAAACTTCTGCTAGCTTATACTCATCAAGAGTCAATTCTGCATCGAGGCAGTGGGAGGGCCATTGAAGAGTTCTGACTGCCCTGGCTCGGTTGGCTTTGGGACTAGTGGCAACCCCAGTTTGCCTGAGCTTATTCATCTAGTCAGAAGCAGGCAGCTTTCAGGTGCAGGGCATGAGCAGTCGGACCGGTGTGAATTTGTAGACTGAGAAGTGGCTTGCGAGTCACCAGCATTCCAGGAATAAGAATATGAATAGAACAAGAAAGGCATAGGTGCAGGTGTGCACGCTTGCATGCACGCACATGCACTCATATATGATATACGCATGTGCGTGCACACACATGCTACACGTACACACTTGCAATATTTTGGTGGATGGATTGTTGCCGCAAGAATTGTAGATATTGTAGTCGATAGTTTTAACTTTTGTTAGAAATTAGCATAAGGTCCATGATTTGTCATTTGTTGCCGTCTTTTACCCAGTACATTGCACATGGTGAGTGTTTGCACCTGTATGTGTGTGCACCTGTGCATGGGCATATGCATGTGCAAGGGATTGAAACATCCACCCCTTTTTTTTTTGGCAATGGAGGGGTCTGACCTTATATAAAGTTAAACTATTTTGGGATGTGAGCTCATATTTTGTAGTCTCGACTTTTTGGAGCTTATTATCATTCAACCTTGTACACTTGCAGTCTTTTAGCAGAATGAGATGGTATCTTGCATAGGGTGCTTGCGTGCATGGGGGCATGTTTGTGCGTGTGAGGAAGCGAGAGATTTCTTTTTTACTTTTTAAAATTTATTCTTTAGTTTTCATGCTCCGACCTTCCTAAAAGTCTACGTGTTTTGATGAGGCATGCTTGCAACCTCGTCCTTCATTGAGAAAATAAAGTTGCAGGATTTGCGGCCTTTTTACAAAATTCTCTAATAACCATAATATCCCCCGATCCCTATCAAATGACAGATTGTGGTCATCTTTGTGATTTGGTTTTGTATCAGGCAAGAATCTTGTAAGTTGATGTATATGATTGTTACGGCATCCACAACTAACAGTGACTTCTATAATGCTATTACTTAATGAAAGGATACAGATATATTTCGGCCTTTTATAGGGTACAAAGAAGTTCGACTCGTGTACAAGGAGGCTAAACGAGTAAGTGTGTTGTCTATTGAAAGGACACATAACTATTTCTTATGGAAATTGTCAAGTAAACAAAGCTCGTGTTGTGTGGCAAAGCATGCTTGGCAAGCTGCCATTTCTACATGCAAATTTTAGTACAATGGTTTCCATAAGATCTTAATTTTTGTATGCTTGGATATAAGATAGTTTCTTATCGTTCAGCTGGAGGGTGTGTATTGTAGGCTCAAATCTTTTGAAACACACAAGTAATAAACATGCTGGACCTAACTCCTGACACTCTCCCAGCCTCTTGGTTTTGTCAGTATGCTATTGATTTAGTCCATGCATGAGAAGTATTTTGTGTGGCACCTCTATTGCACATAGTTCTGCTAGGGGTCTCTAACCTTTGGCCCTTGAGCTTTTATCTGTGCAGAAATAAAGGTTAGATGTGCTTTCTCTAGCTCAAATACCTGGAGCTATGTGGTAAATTGGACTTGGAAAGAAGGCATAAATTCTACGGTTCACGTAGCATACATAAAAATTTCTCAGGAGCTAGTTCTAGGACTTCCTTAGTGGACAACTTATACATATGCATTTTTCATTCTAAAGTCTCGTGTAGATGATCATTCAACTTTGGCTTCGGTATTGCATGAATGTACCATAGGCTTTTCCATTCTGTCTTGGCTTTTCCATTCTGTTTTGGCTTTGTTGATTGTTTCCGCTCCTAGCGTAAACAAATTTTTATCATGTGAGCGTTTCCCATGATGTTTCAGCATTCGCAAAGGATTAAACATTATGGGGGCGCTTCTCCTTCATCCTTCTTTGAAACATTTCAAAATTCTTGCCACGTGCACATGCACATGCACACGCACACGCACACGCACACGTGCACGTGCATATATATATATATATATATATATATAGAGAGAGAGAGAGAGAGAGAGAGAGAGAGAGAGAGAGAGAGAGAGAGAGAGAGAGAGAGAGAGATGATATGATATGATCCTATTAAAAGCCCTCTTGAGATCCTTCAGGAACTATGGGACTGGTGACCACTATAAACTAATAGTGGTCTTTTACACCCAATGAAAGAAATCCTTACAAAACATACTATGTTGTACGTATTTAGCTAACTTGTGCACTAGTCTGAGAACTTTGCTATGGTGATTCAAAATTTCTTCTAGGTAACTTCCCAATGTTTTGGCTGGCTGTTTCAAGCAGTTGATGTGTGTGAGGCTCTGCATTTTAGCAGTACATGCTGCTCATCTTCTACCTCCCTTGTGGGGAGGATTTATAGTGTTTGGGCTTAGAGGCTGGCTGGCTGGCTCTCTGCGGTAGTCTAGACCTCAGGCATACGGGTGGCTCAACGTACTGAGCCTATGGTTGGAGGTGAGCTGCTAGTTCTGATCCTTATGGCCGATCCTTGTGGAATGTTTGCGGGTGCGCCCACCCTACCAAGGTTTGATGCTTTACTAGACCTAGTGTGCGGTTGTTTCACATTTAATCTTCCAGACTCTAGTTCATCAATGAAGGGACCAAAAAGAGTCGACGAGAGGGGGCACCCTTGCTTGACCCATATGTCGCTACTTATAATGACTCTTCCAAGTTCTTGTGGGACTTGGAGCCTTTCTAGTCTTTCCCATAGCTTTTTACCTCAGAGCTGTGTCGACGGCTTTCTTGAAGTCTACAAAGTGGCAGTAGACGACCCCTTTCTTATTCTTGAAGCCCATTTGCTCTTCATGATAGTGCTGCATAACTTGGCCATTAGGCCTCTCACCATGAATGTTTGGTAGTTTGTTGCTACCTTGCTGTCCCCTCCCTTACGGATCGGTACAATTCTGCTAAGCTGCCCTCTGGAGCCTTATTCATCAGCTTGGTGAGCATTTTCTTTGTTTTCTCTTCCCTCCATACTAGCATCTTTGCTTGTGTGTCAGGACCTTTCCCATTTGCTAGCTTCTTCAGGTCTCTCCCCACGTCTTCGTGTGTATGATGTTATTTGCTGCTTTTATAGAGAAATCGTGGTTAACCATCTCTTTCCCATCTCTTTCGTAGAGGTCCTTGACAAACTGTATCATATCCTCCCATATGCATTCCTCTCCTGATATTTAACACCATGCAACTTCTGAAAGTTTTTTTTGAGGGGTTTCGTTTGAGCTTCTCAAAACTTTCAAGTTGTTTGCTCTTTCTTTTCTTGTTTCTTACCACCTAGGTGTTTGTATGCTCTAAATTTGCACTCTTTTTCAGTTGCATTCGCTGTTTCCCAAGCCTTATTTGCCCATTCTGGTCGTCCATACTGGTGGTTGGAGGGCATGCCTATGCTCCTTCGCTTTTGGGCTGCTTCCTGCACTATTTCTATTGTGCATTTATTCATGTTAGTAGGAGGCATCTGACACTGAGATATTGTTCTCTAGTTCCTTCTCGTAGATGTGAGCCTTTTTGTAATCCATTCTCAGCCGGAGCTCTCTGTTTTTCTGCAGCAAACTTTGTCCCTACGAGACCCAATGACATTACTCTATGGTTAGACTCCAGAGCCGCCGCCTCAATCTTGAGATATTCAATCATGTGTCTTGCAGCCGGGCTTACGATCAGGCAATCAAGTATGCTTGATCCTTGAGGGGTTTTGCATGTATATTCTTCTGTGTCTTTGAAGAATGGAGTGCCATTGCTTATTTGCAATCCAAAACATCCAACAAGATGAGGAGTTGTCTCGCCATGTGGGTGATTTCTCCCACATCTCTTGATATCCTTTTTCATCCTCTTCTTTCCTCATTGTCTCCTTCCATTTCTTTCATCCTTATGAGGTCTCTTCTATCCGTTGTGATGATGCCTTGCATTGAACCCATTTGTGCATTGAAACCCCCTATTGGAAAAATTGCATGGTCTATAGAGAACCTCGCTATGTCCTCCCCCAAATGTGTAGAGGGTCTTCTCGTGATATATGGCTGTTGTGTTTGTAGATGGGTGATTGTGGTGGTGGAAAATAACATGCTACTAGTCGGATGTTACCCTCTTTTTCCACTATCTCCAACAACATATACTACTTATGTGGATTTTCCTTTATGATTTTGGCTGTTTTTCCCATGTCTTGCTGGTGTAGCATGCTCTCCCGACCTCATGTGTCTTTGTGTACCTCATGATGTTTTCAGAAAGCCATGTATTTGTGAAGTTTCATTGCCTTCATGTTCCTAAGGACTATACCTGTTGCTGATTCCTTGCGGCTAGAGAAGTCAACAATGGGATTAATAAAGAGCAGCAAATGGTGATGTCTCATCCTCCCCTTGAATGTCTTTGGCAAAGCGGGAGGTCGCGGGGGGGAGGGTGGAGCAATCGATGTCATGGGTAGGGGTATATCAGAGCCAGTAGCTGTAACTGTAGAGGTTGTAGGCATAAGTGGAGCTGAAAGTGTAGCTGAAACTGGAACTAGAGCTGACGCTGAAGTTGAAGCTGAGGCTGAGGATGAGGATGTAGTTGAGACCGAGGCTGAGACTGAAGCTGAAACTGAAGTTGAAGCTGTGACTGAAGTTGAGGCAGAGGTGGATTCCGCCTTTGCTTTGCTGTCCACTCCGAGTCCACTGCGGCTGTAGCGTGTGCTCACATCTTCGAGTTTCAGTTGTGTTTGTTTCTTGGCTTTGTTGTCATCTTTCTTGGTGGCTTTATCCGTATCCTTGCTACCTTTCCCCATTTCGTCTGACAGACCTGTGTTCGGTGTAGGTCTTAGTCTTATTGTAGGAGCGGGGTCATGGGTGGAGGAGGAGTGAATGTGGAGGGGAATGGAGGGGGGAGGAGCGGTGATATGATAGGTTAGGGCAGGGGAGGGGGCGCTGAGGGGTAGATAAGAGGTGGGCTGAGGGTAGGCGGGGAGGGCTGAGGGGGTGGCGAGGTTAGCTGAGGGTAGTAGGGTGTAGTGGCGAGGCTAGGCAGTGGAAGCCAAGAGGGAGGGTGGCGAGGCTAGGCGGGGAGCTACAAGAGGGAGGGAGTATGGATGAAGGAGGGTGTAGCAGAAGCGGGGGAGAGAAGGCAGCGGGAGGAGGAGCTGCAGGCGGGGAGATAGCGGGCGGAGAGCTGCAGGCGGGGAGGGGTTGGAGGCGGGTGGACCTGCAGGCGCGAAGGGGCAGCGGGGAGGAGCAAGAGTGGAGGAGGGGCTGCAGGCAGGGGGGGGGGGAGGAGCATGAGCGGAGGGGATGAGGAGCTGCGGGAGAGAGAGAGAGAGAGAGAGAGAGACTACTACATCTCTGAAACTCAAAGATTCGAGGCGTGCTCATGGCATCTCAGCTCGATATTATTTAGTACACATCTAAGTTCTAGTCTTATATCAAAAGTGGCCTGCATGATGTCAGTTTAAGACCGAGGGTCTTTAGGTTTAGATTTGAAGTCTCTAATTAGAGCCATTCCATCATGGTAGACTGCCCATTTTCCTGCTTTGCGTGCATCCTTCACTTTAGTAAGTTCAGCAGTCCTTTGTTTGAGCTAAGTTGGGGTGAGCTCTTCAGATATCCATACCCGTGTACCTCTCAGCTTGTTTGTTTGTCGGAGAATCTTAACTCGTCCTGCCACGTCATTGAAGTAAACTTGCACTTGTGTCCCCTTTTGGGAGATACAACTGATGTTATTTTCATCCCATTCTATTTGTGGTATCCCCTTCTTGAGGCATGTAAATTTCTCTTCTTCTGTGTGTCCCTCCTCGTCATCAAAACACCCAAGGCTATCCTTTGGTAGTCCTCCAATGCGCAATATTTTCTTATTATGTACTATGGCTTCCTGCTCTTTTACTCCTGCATAGAAATCTAGTTTGTTGACTTTGCTGTTGGCCACAAAGGCCATTTCTTTCTTGGCTGAGCTTACCTGAGTGGTGATCATCTTTTCAACCGTGAAGACAAGTGTTGGTGCTAGTGGAGATGTATTGCATTTTATATAACCTCTGCAATAATTTCTTGCTTGCCTTTGCTCTCCATCTCCTTCACCTTTCTTCCAAGAGCTGCAACCATAAGCTTGATCTCTCTCACTTCTTGCTGTAGAAAGTATATTTGCTCCTGTGGATAAGATCCAATCCTCCGCTTGTAGTGCAATGAATAGGGATTGGGTGTTGATATAGAGGCTGCAACGTCAGAGCAAGAGGGCTTTCTAATCGGTGTAGAGGCGAAAGTCTTCATCTTCGGGAGTTCATAATGGCATGTGCAAACTTTGATGTGCCTTTTTGTTGAAGCTAACCCCCAAGCCAAAGGCTCAGCTCAGCCTGGGGTGAAGGAAAGGACTGTACGGTACCTCTCCGTACTACAGGGAGAGAATGTACGATGGACGTACGGCTAACGGAGAGGCATGTGCGACGGGACCATACGGGACTGTATGGCGGGACTGTGCAGGATTGTATGGCAGATACGACGGGACCGTACGGAGAGGCTGACGACAGGATTGTACTAGAGAGAGAGAGAGAGAGAGAGAGAGAGAGAGAGAGAGGGAGGGAGGGAGGGAGAGATTTGTATATCTAGTTTTCTGACTTTTATGTGTTGGATGGAAGCTCATAGATTGCTTGTTTGTCTACTTTTTTTTGAAAAGCCTGGAGGCGACCAACTAGTCCTGTGCTTTGTAGATTTCATCGATGCAAGATGTGCAGCCACCGCACTGGAGGCCTTGCAAGGTATGTATTATATGCATCATTTTTCAATATTTTTAGTCTTCATGGACTTTGTAAGTTTGGAGGCAGTGCATTGTATGCTTGACTATCTAAATCAGAAATGGTTTGCTAAGCAGTGAACCCTTTTTAACCCATAAAAGTTGGTAATAAGGATGATTACTTTAATTTAGTGGCTGTCTGGAATAAAAGTAAGGTTCTTCTGCTAATTCAATGCTCATTCAACTTCTGGACGCCTTGTGAGATCTTGTACCGAATATGAGATTAGTGAACTGTATTAGGTCCTGTTTTCAGGCACGAATCGCTAAGATTCCTTCTGTGAGTTTAATGTCGTTCTGTCATCACAACCTGTGAGTTCAATGTGCTTCTATCATCACAACCTGGTGAGATCACTGTATGATTATCAGCTGAGGTTAATGATTCATCAAGGGAAGGGCACAATGTAGTGTAGCCTCTGCACAGCCTTGTGGGACTTGACTTGTAGGTCAGTTGTCATAAGCTGTTGTGACATGAGGGGTGTTCCGTTGATGATGGACATAGAAGACCCTGTTGCAAACAGAACTTCTTGTTGAGTCAAGGTGCTGCATAGTTAATGTCATTAAAGGTCAGTAACTTTGTCCAGAACAGCACGTAAAGGCTCTGGTCTTGGTGATTGTTATCTATATGTATTATGCTATATGACAGCTTCCTTTCCAATCCTTTATTTAGGCAAGAGGACCTGGACTGTTTGCTGTTCATTGGATGAAAACTGTCATATTTTGTATTCTGTGGATGGGTGACAGGAGTTAGGTACGTGGAGTTGCCGTGTTTAAATTGGGATTTGCACAAAGTTTGAAAAAAAATAAACTCGCAGTTTCTGTCGTGTGCTGCACAACTGGTGAAGGTTAATATTTGGTGGTCTTTCCAATAGGATGTATGTTACCACTAGTGGTATGCATGGGTGAACTCATATAAGAATGTATTTCAAATTTTCGCAACAGGTCAACTGAAATCTTAGCTAGCTCACAGCTCTTCTGTGGATTGCTTTCGCTGCCCTGCTTTTGCTATATTGCAGCTGTTCTTAGTGAGGCTTTTAATGTTTTTTCTGGATGACTGCTTTCAGGGTATAAGCTGGACGAAAGTGAGCGAGATTCTCCCTCACTCAGGTTGCAATTTGCAAGAGTCCCTGGCCCCCGTGGAGGGTTCCATCGAGATAATTTTGGCCCTAGGCATGACAATGTTTTTCGGAAAGTTTGAAAAGTTACTGGTCTTCATTGTAGCAGGTGAGGCTGATTGACTGATATGACCACCCACATAGTGTCACCCACAAATGTTACTGATTTCAATTTCAAGTTAAAACATGAGGTGTCGACTGCTCATATATCGATGGCAGTCCATATATACCTATGGCTGACTTACCATATAGGGAGCTGGTCCGATGTCAGAAACATTTTGGCCTTTTGTTGCAGAGATTCCAATCATTCGCTTTATTGACAAGATGAATCTATTAACAGTTTTTGACTCTTGGAAGCAAGCTCACCTTGCATTGAACAACCAAGGCTGAAAAGTTGTTATTTCTTGTGGGGGCTTTTGGAATGAAGCTATATTAAAGGGAAGTAGGGAGAATGAAGGGGTGATTGGTAATCCTTTCTATAAGGACACAAGATTGCTTATAAGGTGAGTTTGTTGTTTTTTATGCAGATTTGCACTTCTACCCAGTACACGTATAGATGTTATTGCTGCCTATTGAAAATATTCAATGACGGAGAGTGTATTGCTTTTGGAAAATCTTCGGTTTTTGAACTAGAAAGAGCTTTCAAGAGAGATGTTTGTAAAATATTTGGCTCTTTTTGAATCTATCATAAGTAAAGGTAGATGAAGCTGGTTGATGCTATGATTTAATCTGCACTGATATTATGGCAAAGTGTTAATTAGCAAATTACTTTTCCAGATGGATGTTTTGGTACCATCAGCATTTTTCTGTGGGCACTTTCATCTCACGTAGTAAGCTTTGTCTAGGTGTGGGGTGCATCATACAAACAGAATATTGATGCAGTTTTGATGCAAACTGCATCAGGAGCTATGATTATAATGTTCCGTGCTTTTTAAATTTAGAGCTACTATATGTGGATAACTTGCTCTTCAACTAAGATAATATATGTAAGATTACTCTTTTTCAAGCACTGAGGGATTAGTAAAATGGTAGCAGAGGTATGCATCTCCGAAGATCTTTGTATAAGAAATTCTTCTTTCGAAAGTGTTAATTAGCAAAAAAAAATTCCTGATGGATGTTTCTGTATATCACCTGCATTTGCAGTAAGATAGTAATGGTTTTTCTGTGCGCAATTTCATAGTGCATTATTGATGCAAACTGCATCAGGTGCTATGATTATCTGGTTCCCTGATTTTTAAATTTTAGAGCTATTAAATGTGGATTGCTTGATTCTCAACTAAGATCATATATTTAAGATTACTCTTTTTCAAGCTCTGGAGCTGAAAGATGAGTATAATGGAAGCAGAGTTATGCATCTCTAGCCATTCAGAATGTGCTCAATGTTGTTAAGCTATGTGAAAATGCAACGATGAGCAATTGATCATGTTTATAGTGGCCATAAAGTGGACTATCTGGGATAAGAGTGGAATGATATTCTATTCGTGCCAATCCAATAGACATTGCTGGCCACCTTAAAATAATGCCTGAAGCTAAATTGTAAATCTAGTATATGTGAACAGATTTTGTAAGATATGCTCTCAAAAATTGGAGTCCTGGCTCTCACTTAGAATCATGTCTGGGGTAGGGTTTACTCCCAACACTTTATTTTGGTGTTTTGTGATTAGGATTGATTTATTATTATCTTGATGTCTTTTCCGCATGGAAACAGAAATAGAATGTCAAATATGAGCATGCACTTCATCACTTTTTGGGGTAGAATTGAGACAAAATGAATACTACTCGAGATTACTCTGGAAGTGCAGAAGGGTCACTCTTAAATGTCTAAGGCAGAGAAAATGTGTGCCATGCTACGAGCTTGATAAATTTAGCTAAATGCTCTAGACATTGGCAACTCTCATTCCTTATATGAATTCTGATGAAGGCAAGGTTGCATTTGAAGCTTTTAGCTTTCCGTCACCATAAAGCTAAAGTGACAAAAAATTCTCTAGAAAGTCTTAGGAACTCGCGAGAATTTATTCCAAAATACCATTTGGTTCTGTCATTTTGTCTAAGTGATTTCCTAGATGTTGGATGGTTTGTATTAAATTTTGTAGTGAGTTTTTATTCTTGTTGAGCTTTTGATCCTGCGCTGGGCTATTGATCCAATTATATATGCAATAACAATTTTGAAGGTGCTGTTCTTGTTAAAATGTTTGGAGTCCTTTCATGAGCCTTGTGAGGTTCACATCTTGTGCTTAAGGTATTCTTAAATATGGGGATTAAGGTATTCTTAAATATGGTGAGCAGGTTTTGTCGGATAATAGTGTACACACGGTTGTTGGGCACAGGGCGATAGTGGCTCAGCTAGTTCATTCCAAAATAGAGCCATCTTTGCGATACAAAGGATGCTAGAGATTTACTCTGGAGTAGACTTGAGGATCTCGTCTTCGCAACGAGCCCTTGGATCCTTGTGCTCTTGGTAGTATAGAGTGGGACTCGGTGTCCTTTAGCTAGAGACAGATGAAGACTCAGAGATGGATGGGGCCTTGGACTTCCTTGAGTGGCATAGGATTAGGATTGTAGGCCACTCACTGGGCAAGGATTGGAGCATTGACCTAGTTTAAGCCATGTGAGGCAAGAGGACTCATGGAGTTGGCCATGGTTGTCCTTCACGAGTGGGGCGCATCCACGGCATGCATCGGTTATCGCCTTCTAGTTGGTAGTAGCAAATTGGACTCCCTTGACGGCATTGGTTTGAGCAACGGGTGTCCCAAGAGGTTCTTTCTAGATTTTGGTCATGGTTATGGAGCAGGAGTAGGTCACAGAAGATTGATCTCTCTTTTGGATGGTTTTCCACAAATGATTGCCCATCGATCCTTGATTGGAGTAGATGTACGTTCGTGTGAGGTGCCATCGTTTCATGGATAAGGATATGGATGTGATTTGACAATGTCTTTGAAACTATCTTGCAACACAAAGGATTTGGTAGGAGGCTTTTGAATCGTGGCCAGAATTTAGAGGATGCAACATGACGTCACTTGGGGTGACGGAGTGGGTCATGCCTACTTCGACCCAACCTCACCATTTTACATGAATCAAGGTTAGGGATCTTTTGGATAGAGGCAGAGGTTGTGACTCCTTTGTCTCGACCATGTCTTGTCTCATTGCTAGAAGACAGTTCATGGGATATGGTGTCGCTTGTTGCAATTTGGTGATGGGATGCTTGTGATAGGTACCCTTGTTGCCATTTGGCAAGAATGATCCACACCTTGCTCGCCAAATGGGAGGCAGGACAACGGGACCTTGTATGATTTTGCAAGCTTGTTTTTTGAAAACTTGGTCTGCAGGGGTGTTCTATTTTTTCACGGAGCGAGGCATTTGGTGGATGGATAGTCCAAGCCTGGTTGTTGGCCCTTATTTCGCCAATTTCCTAGGCAGTGATTTGGTTTTTCTATAGTTGATTTGTTTGATTGGTTTTTTTTCAAGCATTTGAAAAAAAATTGCTATTGCCTAAATAGGATTTACAATTGCTAATCAATATGCTAACTAATCACCTTTAAGCCACCAAGGTTTTCAATTGGACCCCAAGCCCACATAAACTCTCTTTCGTGGGGCAAATTTGTGGGTGTCCTGAGGTAGCTTGTTGTAGTGGTGCAGATGAGAGAGAAAATGATAGTAGTTTTAATATGTCGTGAACCAGAGCATGGATCCCCCCCCACCCCCTCCCCCTCTCTCTCTCTCTCTTTCATGTGTTTCTAAAAGTCATGTTTGCTACCAGGATGGTTGAAACACTATATGTGGTTATAGTGATTGCGTGTGCATGGCCTCCAATTGTCATATGCATGGAAGAGATACCTGTGTGGTGGATCAATTTGCTGGTGAAGTAGGTGGTGAAGATATGGCTTGATGCTAAGCTTCTCTGTCTTGTCCAAACTCTCTCGATGAGTGATTATTATGTGGCCTTCTATCTAGTAGTTTCTCAAGCCGATTATCCCCCTCTTAGTGCTGAATTCAAAGTCTTTGTAAATGGCAAAAATCCATTGTAGTGGTGAGCCATGGTCCAAAGTCAAAGTTATCCCTTTAGTTTGATAAATAAAAGGCATTTTGGGTCTCCATCTTCTTATATTTGAAGTGTGAATTGCTCCACAAGTTTTGTTAATCAATTGCGAACATTAGTATAAGAGAATGAGAGTGTATTGTTTGGATATGATGGGTCTTTTCCTTCATACGGTATCAAAGCAAATCATCAAAGGGCTTGTGAGGTGTTGGTTGAAATTGCAGAGGTGCTTTGTGAGAGCTTGACGAGTTGTGAGAGTTTGACAAAAGAGTCGTTTGATTCTTTTGAAAAGTTTGCAATGATTTTTTGAGAGGTTTGGTGCCATTGAGTTTTGGACCATTGTTTGAATATTACAGGTCTTTTTTGGGAGCAACTTTTCTTTGTGGATGTCTTCTACTTAGGTTTCTCGGGTCTCTTTTACAACAATGGATCAATTTGAAGATGATACTTGTATGGTTTCTTATTGCCACAAACAGTTTTTTTTGGGAGAAATATTTCTTTGTTGCGGTTGACAAGAATGTAGACTTTGAAAACTTTGGTGGTGCATTGTAAGATTGATCTGGCCTTAAGTTGGCATTCAACGATGTTGATGGTGAAGATTTAGCTCTCTAGGGAGTGAGCTTATGTGTTCAAGTGTTTTGTTGAGTCCATTTTTCTCTATTAGCTGATGGCATCTTGAGAAACAAGGGGAAAAGCCTATATTGGGGTGGAAGATTCAACGATATAAGAAAATCTTGAGTTTGTTGCTGCTAATGTGTTGGATGAAGACTGAGCATTCTGAACATTATGGTGCCCATCTCTTGAGAGTTCGCTATGGAGAGTATACTCTTTTCTGAGAGAGAGAGAGAGAGAGAGAGAGAGAGAGAGAAGGGGGGGGGGAGCGAGTGAGCAAGAGAGAGAGAGAGAGAGAGAGAGAGAGAGAGAGAGAGAGAGGCGATAGAATCGAGATTACTTCCCTTGATGCAATTTGAAGATTCTACTTGAGATGATATATTCTCATGAGTTAGGAAAGCAAACGGATATGAAAATTCAATCAACTTGCATTGAAAAGAAGGGACATCCTCATGATGACCATGGCTCACTACTACTATAGGTATTTGTTGTTTACTCAATAGACGACATGTTGACCTAGCTGAGAAGACAACACAAACTTAGAACAAGAGTCTGGACAGCTGCCAAAAATAATAACTATCAACTCTATACTATAGATGACTCTCATTGAGGAGACCTCTTCCAATAGCTGCAACTCGATGATAAGGATAGAGTCACAACATTGACCTATTCACCTTCAAGAATATGAATGGTCCATAGAGAATGCAACCATGGAAACACCTCTACCAACCCATACATGTCAATTTGCCATGTTGAGGATCTGGGAGAGTCCATAAGCCAACCAATAACGAAAAATGCATGTGAGGCATAAATGCCCATGCCATTGGACCAATCACAAGCAACTTTGTCACGGAGGACACTCACCCCTTCATACCTTTGCCTGAAAAACAATCCTCTCATGAGGGAATTAACCACAACATTCACCCCTATGACTGAATGGTGAGTCCATAAAAACAAATACCAGCAAACAATGAGAAAGAGTTGAGCATACCAACAAAAACATCTACAACATGATTATCCCAACCGTCTTAAACAATTGCTAACACACATTCTGAAACACATTCTTGATCCAAAAAGGCTAATCCTCATCAAATGCTTCTTCAGTCAACAAATCCAACAACCTCATTTGTCATGGAGTTTCATAAATGACACACACTTTCTCCCTTGCCTTCTAATTCTTGAAACATTGCCTCTCAAAATGATTTGGCTTACCACAGTAGTTGCAATCTTCAAAGTTTGGTTTCCTGTTCAACTTTATGAGGTTGCTCCCTCTTCTCTTCACTCAGTAAGAGAGCCATGCAATCGAGAAACTCAACATCATCATCAAGATGAAAAATACAAATTGTCTTAGTATATCTAGGGGCTTGGCTCTTTAGAAGAATGGCTTTCTGATCTTCCTCTTCAAACCTTGGACCCTAATCCATTGGGCTGCTTCAGTAGGGCTTGCATACAAGTAAGGAAAACTATGAATCTCTCGGATTCACCCATTTGCAAGTAACAATTCTTGCTTTAGTAAGGCCTTCCAATGATTCATCTTGACCTTGAATAAGGCTTCTAGGATTCTCTAATTATTCACAACAGTCTTGGATACATCGAGGTGATGAAAGTATCTACTCCAAGTACACGACCCATCATGCCTCATGAATGTTGATTCTTGTGTTCCATGTGTTTACCATGCGGCAACAAGGTCTAGAAGAAAAATATCAAGTAACAAAGATGAGATCATTGTGTGTATAAAGTAGTAGCAAAGTCCCACAACAAGGGCCAAAAGCACAGTTTGGAGCAACAAAGATGAGATCATTGTGTGTGTAGAGTAGCAGCAAAGTTCTGTTTGCAATATCTTGAAGTTGATAAATGGTATAATGAATCTAAAAGGATGAGGATAGCCAAAATTCTCTCTAGTAAAGATCCAATCGTACTTGCAAAATCAAAATCTAGAGAGATAAATACTAAAACTAGAGAGAGAAATATTAAAACCCTATATTTTTTGAGGTCCCCCCAAAAAGTGAAGGGACTCAAGAGGTCCCTCCACAAAGTGGAGGGACTATAGAGGTTTTCACACAAAGTGGGGGGACTCAAGAGGTTCCTTCACAAAGTGTAGAGACCCAAGAGGTTCCCCCACAAAGTGTAGAGACCCAAGAGCTCCCCCAAAAAAGTGGAGGGACTCTTGTCCAAGAGGTCCCCTAGAAAAGAGGTCCCAAGGTTAGAGCATGCTATCACACGATAGTGTTTGAGCATGGACCCAAGGGAGATCAATCACATGAACACAATAGTGAACTTGAACACTGAACTCCCAGAAAGTGAGCGCTTCATTCCATTGAGAGAGATTTATAGATGTTGGTCTCTACACAATTTGTAGATTTCCCCCCTCCTCATCCCTTCTCCTAATTCCTCCTCCTCCTCCTCCCTTCTCCTCCTCCCTCCTCCTTTGCCTCCTCCCTTCCTCCTCCTCCCTCCCTTGATCCTCCTTCTCAACCCTTCATGCCCTTGAATTTGTGAACGAGACTAGCTCTCCACTCCTCAACCTTGGACTCCTCCTGAACCCTGCAACTCTCTTTGAACCCTAGAACTACTAGTTATCTCCCTCAACCTTATCCCCATTCTGAACACTGCAACCCCCTTTTAAAACCTTGAACTTCATGTAGGAGAGAGCCTTCATCTATCAGCATGATCAAGCCCTCTTTCCCACCTAAGCGAGTATAAGAGCCACTTTCCATGCTTTAACCTACACCGTTCTTCGGAATACGACCCGAGGACCTATGATACACTGGTGAAAACCTATCCTACAACGAACAAGAACACAACTGTAGATAACCAACACCCTCAAAACCTGGAATGGGAGACATAGGGACACCATTTTGGCACTGTTGCCAAGAATGTTAGCACCTGAATTGAAAGTAGAGCATGTGTTTGCATGTGTGAAGAAGAACCCCCTTTGAAAAACCATCCAATACACATCCCTCAAGGCAAAGGAGTGCAAAATTGCTTACGATTGGTGCAAAAGGATGACTCTTTACATCCTAAACAATGTTGACTTACATAAGCACATTAATCCACTAATCATAGAAATTAACCTTTAAACCCCCTACATCCTATAAAAGCACCACCAACCACCCCTCATTTCTTTCCCCTCAACCCACTTCCATTTCTTCCCCATTTCCAAGTTCTGTGAAGCCTCCATAATTTCCGTCCACCTCCACTTTTTGTCCTCACCTTCCATCCACCATCTCCACCACCACTACCACCACTTTTTCTATCAAGCTCCTCCTCTCGATCCCTCACCTTCTGTCCACCACGTCCATGACCTCCACCACCAATTTTCCCTTCAAGCTCCGCCTCTCCATCCCCTAGCTTCCATCTACCATCTCCCCTCACCTCTTTCTCGCTCTGAAAAACTCCCACACCCTCTCTCTATTTCCCCCCTTCATGCCACTCTCTATCCACCCTCTCTACACCCCCCGACCTCCTCTCTCCAACTCCCACAACCCCCTCATAACACCCCTTAACCCCTCAAGCACCCGCCCCCCTTAACCTATGTAACCCCCCTTCATCTCAATGTTCGCCCTCGTCTCAACCACCACCACTAGGCACCAGTGACCACATGCAATAGGGACCTCGAGTGCCATGTAGTCGCCCTTGGGCGCCATAGCCCATGGGTGTGCAATCGATGTTGGGCACGATAGACCTCAAAAGCTCATGGCCCATGCTGCGATAATATTTTATGCCACAATTTGCAGTTTTGTTGATAGATTAATGCTAGATCTCAATCAGGCTGCATCATCCACAAATTTTGGCAATCATGAAAGATTAGATAATGAGATTCAAAAAGTGACATTACCAAGGATAGTACAAAAGGATCGTGATATTGTGACAGATTATCTCTACAAGCTAAAAAATACTGTCACAGAGAGAAATCTCTCATTAACAGAGTACCAATTATTCAAAATTTTTATCAAGGGATTACATGAAGAAGTAAAGAGCAATCACTATAGTTGCAAAACTATAACAAAGGTATTTGGTGCTACAATGATGATTGAAGAATACATTGAGAAGTTAAAGAGTAAGACAACAGACTGTGCAACTCAAGAATGCTTAGGATTAGAGGTTTACCAGACAATTGGTACATAGTGGAAGACTCTTATGAAGAGACTCTTGAGAAAATAAAAAAAGCTTTACCAAGAGTTGAATGGGAAGACCTAGAGTTTAATATTGGAAAAGTAGGAGCGCATGCAATCTTTACCTTCGAGTCAAAAGATGAAAGAACTCAGATTGTCAGACAATCAAATAAGCTGAAAGGATTAAGCATGTGGATGGCAAAGGAACTCACAAAAGCTCAGCTAAAGACTAAGACCTTGGAGCTTGCAAAGGTAAAGGCAGCCAGAAAAGAAGGAAAATGGGTTGTCTTTCGAGATAGCAAGGCTTTAATCAGAGACTTCAAAGCCAAGATAAAAACCCTCAGTTTATAACGGATGTACGATTTGCTTTTCTTTCTGTCTCAGTTTCATTGAAGCAATATTAGAGAGGCAAGTTTCCCAATCGAGTAGTGAAACAAGTGAAGCCATCATCAAATGCATTAGACAATAATGGGGGTAATCTGACAATGGTTTCGAAAGAAGAACCTATCTCTAACATATGCATAATGGAAAGTCAACCAACAAGCAAAACAAAAAGAAAAAGAAAGGAGCTAAGAAAGGTAATGTGAATGTACAATCAACTGATGACCCCACAGACTAATCCTTATAAAAGTAGATTGTAAAAGGGCAAAGAAATCCAAAATATGGTTCCATCCAAGAACATCTTGGTCACCAGAGCTCTTCAAGTGCAACAGTTCTGCATGAAAAGGATGTACAAAGTATCCTCTGCGATAAATATCCAATATGGATGCCAACCATGGAAGATGAATTAAATATAGGCCATGCACTATCCTGATTCCCCAAAGACAACTAAAAAGGTACAACAGTTGGATCCACTCTCTTATCAAAACCCTCAAAGGCCAATTCTTGACGCATTCAAGAGGGGCGAACAAGACGCCACCACAAAATCTGCAACAACTTAAGGCTGTTTTCCAAGAGCATGTTCAACTAATGCACGAATTCTAGAATACTTGGCAACACTAGTTGACACAGCTCAAGAAACAACTACAAGAGAAACATGATCAAAGAACAAACTTACTTCATGCCGTGCAAAGCAAAACAATGAGATCCAAGAGCTAAAAGAGCAGCTCACTCAAGTCAACAAATGCTAGCAATTGACACCAGCCCCTATCGAATATCTACACAAAAATTCAAAAGGAGGAGTAATAAATATCAAGACAACAAGAAGAATCTCACGTAAAGATATGCTCCACAATAATGATCAAAGAGGACTCCAAAGAAAATCACACCATTAGATTGCAACACAAGAAAATGTCAACATGGAACCATCAACAGTGGGAAAGGAAAGAGTCATTCGGCCACAAAACGATCATTCCACTTGATATAATTGGGTACAATGGAAACAAGCAAAGATACAATCTATATGGAAACAACCAAGGACACAATTTCTATGGATACAAAAGAACAATGTGCACTCCTTTGTATCAAATAAAATTAACACTTGGATATAAGATTAAGATGGGCATTTATCCCCAAGAGCTGCATAAAAAAAGCCAAGAATCCCCTTGTTCCATCAAATCTTGCAACTATTGATAGACCATGCAATGAGCTACAAGAAATTTGGTACCTAGCCGGAAATGTGTTGAGAACCTGCAAAGATGTACTTTATGTCCATTAAAATAATGCACGCACAAAGCATGACATCATCCAATACAAATTTTCCTCGACAAAAAGAGCGCCTTCCAATCCCACAACAAAATGAATTACTTTCAACTCACCGGAATGAAGTCCCAGGGATCCAAAGCATGAAAGTTACAAAGCTCCATGCATTAGCACATAAAGAAAAATTAGTACAGACATGTATAATTGATGGATGGAACAGAATGAACTACTTTCAACACAACAAAATGAAGCCCAAGGGATTCACAGCATAAAAGATAGAAAGCTCCATGCATCAGCATACAAAAAAAATCAGCAGAGGCATACATAATTGATTGATGGAACAGAAGCCAAGCATCCAACCCTTCAAAATGATGGGGTTGCACTTTTAACACATGTAAATCAACAAGTGAACTCAAGTGTCAACTCAAGCTTGCCAATACTCTTATCGACCCAAGTACAAGAATAGGCAAGATTCAACTAAATCCATAGACTGACAAGAAGAAGTTTCTCCTAGAAAAATGTTCCCGACGATGATCTTTTGAAAAAAAAAAGGGTCAAGAAAAGAAAAACAAAAAATAAAAAAGTGGCATTTTCGTAAAACTCCATTTTGGGACCAAACCACAAATAACATTATGGTTTCACAACCATGTTTTCTAGTGACTAAAATTGCAAAGTAGTTGCCCTTGAATCCTGTAACTCTCTAAGTCTAAACACCTAGGCACATAGGTTAGGTCCACAAACACACACACAAGCTTTTTCATTTTACATGCAATGGCATCACAAATAAAAACCCATTGCATAGGAAAGAGCACCAATAAAGTCAATAACTCAATCTCCAAATCTAGACACAGTCCTCGAGTTTCCTTAGGTGAATAGGTGATCATATTGAATATTTGCTTTAGGCACTTGCACAGTATGCATTTGCATAATCCCTAGGTGAAAATAGGAAGCTTTCCAATGCAAATTCACCTATGATCTCCAACCCTATGAATGCAATTCCTAAGCCTCCTCATCAAAAGGCTATGTATGCAAGTCTTAAGCCTTATCATCATCCTAATCCTTTTCTATCATACAAACGTTTCTCTTATCCAATAAAGAAACACATGCGAGGAACCAACAAGACATACGCAAGTAGAGTACATCAAGAAAAGAGTATGATTTTGTGAACAAACTTCAATGCTATAAAAAGGATCAACATGTGTATCTACATATCACATGCACAACAAAGAAGAGAAGTGCCATATTATCACAGTGGTTGACTGGCAATCAAAAGGACAACTTATAGAATAGCTACTCCATGGTTCATAGTGATAGCTACCCCATGGATAGTCAATTGTGTTCCTTCTTACCTTATCTGTGAAAAGTAAAGAGTGCCCATCCCAATCCATTAAATAATTCCAAAAGAAATACAATCATAAAAGAAACTACAACACAATCTTCTACAACACATTGAAAGCATTATGTGGCTCATATTAAGCCGCTCTATCAAAGACTCATAGAGGTCACCACTATCTTTTCTTAGAAATTAGCAAGGAAGGGTTGTAAAATATCAATACATGATGAAGAGGCTGCAGGAAAGGTGAAGACCAAGATTCAATGCATTTGGCCATTCTCGCACATGCACAAAAGATAAATGGTAGAAGAGGACTTATTTATTTATTTATTTTTCCTTGTATAATGGGTCTAGGAAGGGGTCCATAATTACTAAGACAATGGTAGAGGAGGCTTCATTAAAATACATTATAAGTTTTGGTCTTGATTTGTAAGCAGTAATTGCATAAAGTGCATAAAGTTGATTTTTTTCCATTTGAAGAGGAATCCGCAAAGATCTTTGGGGGAATTCAAGGTTGGTAAAAGAGCAAATAGTAGGCTTTTCAATTAAATAAATACAATTTGCTAGATGCATGTACGTTATGTTTGAGAATGAAGAGCTAGTACAAAGTTGGCACTTGAGATGGTGGCTTTTTCTTTCGGGTTCAAGGTTGTGTTGACATCCTTTTTCTGTTAGCATTAAATTTAAAGAATGTCTTTATTTGTGTTTCTATTGGTATTCTATTTATGTCAATTCTTATGGAACCATGGCAAAGCTTATCATGCCAATCTTGCTGAAGATGAGCGCAGAAAGTCGATTCTTCTTAATGATTGAGTAGAATGTTAACATAGTTGATAAACTAGTCATCAAATTAATGAGCTCAATAATTATGTACCCATGGTCTAATTATTATTCCTAGAGATTTACAACCCTTGCACATGATGGAAGACAATAAACATAGACAATCCTATTTTTTGCAAGTACTTGTTTCATGAGTGTAGTATTCCAGGCACATCAAAATTAAATTCTATTCTAGAAAGTCACAAAAGAGAATTTTATTCAGCACTAACTCCAATGGAGGCCAATAATGTTTTAATGTTTCCAAGAACTTCATCGTACACTATTTTTCTTTCTTCATTTTTTTGCTTTTTGGCAAGTTCAAAATTGCTTTATAGTATCTCCTCTAAGAACATCAATGGTGGGATATTTTGACCAAATATTAATAACTTTTCATTTGTCCCTTTGTATGATTATATCAGATCCACCCTAAGCCTCATCTTTCATCCCTGTTAAGTAGTGTCTCCTAACCAATGGACTTGTTCAAAGTTAACTCTTTTGTATCTTTTTGCAAAACTGTACTGTATGAAAAGGTAGAGGTAGGTAATAATGGTGGTTTCCATAGGCTCTTTTGCAACTCATCATGAAGGCTTGGTTGATGTAAGAGCTATTTTAATAAAGACCTAAGCTCATGGAAATGACTTCTCTTTTCATTGAGTACAACTTTACAAAAAAGTACAAAAGCCTTCATTTGGAAGAGCTTCTAGTTTTGCGAGGTACTACTCAATATGGCTAGCAGGATAATTTTATTTTGTGTTGGGTAGAGATTGGTTGAGGATTGACAAATGAAACTTATTAATATTTAGTCTGAATATCTCTTTTTTGATGCCATTAGAGGAGATACTACAAAATCAATTTGAACTATCATTGTACAAGAAATTGGAGAAAGATAAAATAGTACAATGAAACAAATGGTTGCATAAGAATAATATAAATTTGTATTAGAGCATGTTCTAAAGAAAATTATCTTTTAGGGGTATCCTAGATGATATTTCATGTTGTCGTGGATTGGGATGTTACTTTCATGAAACAATCATTTAAGAAAGACAATATTATTCATGTTTACTATCTTCTAGTGTGTAGAAGGACAATGAATCTCTTAAAGAATAATGAATTTATGGGTTTATAATTTATTTGACTTTATGAAAAAGTAATATTGATTGATAAACGATGGGGGGGGATATTTTTTTACGAGCTTTTTATCGTGAGCTTTTCCAACTTTTATGCGAGCTATTTCTGAGTTGTTAATGGTAATTACATGCATTAAAGTTAGAAAAGCTCGCGATGAAAAGCCAGGGAATAAAATTTCCCTCCACTTACCAATGCACACTCAAGATCCCTTTTTTGTGAGCTATTTTTGAGTTGTTATGGTAAATACATGAAAAGGGAGCTCGCATAAAAGTTGGAAAAGATCGCGATGCACCAAGGTGCACTCAAAATTCTTTATTTTAATGTTTGCTATTTCTGACGATCCTCCTAAAATGATGAATTTTCTATTTTTTTGGTGTGTGGCTCCATGTCCTCATTAGTCCCTGGAGCTAGGAGGGGATGTACTATGGAAGCCATATGTATTGGCTTTGATAGGTCTATTTGTTTATCAGGCTTGGCTTGTTACACCTAGACCTCTGAGTTGGTCATGCATCCATGCATGATGAGCCTCTGAGCCATGCTACATGAGATTGTCTGGGAGCCATGTCTACTTTTATATTGTCAGTGCACAATTTTGATGACTGTCATTGTCATGACTTTGGTTCCATTCATGTATTCCCTCACCTTTCCAGAGTGGTCAATTTGACTGACTTTTAGTGTGTTTTATTGAGTTCTACATTAGTACTAGACTACTTTATATCCTAGAGTGCCATGTGTCACAATAGGACTTATCCCATATACATTTGGTGCCTAGACAGTGTCTCACAAGTAGAAAAATTCGAATTTGTGATTCGAAAAAATCGAGAAAATCGATCAATTGATTCGAATGGAAGAAAAAATCGATTAAAAAAACGGTGATACATCACGTTTTTTATATAAATCGCCATGTCATCACCACATATTCGTACGAATAAACTTGTATTAAAACAAATACGTTCCTTTGATTTTGCATATAATCTCATTGTTTGCCAATTTTTCTTATCTTACGCTTGGTTCCTCAGCCGAGCATAAGAGATCTAAAAAGGAAAAGAAGGAGAACGGTCCTCAAGGTTGTGAAAGCAATCTAGAAGATTCAAAATAAGATAGATTTTTGTTAGGGAGCTTTAGGATCTCATTCTGAGTTCCTAAGATCTCTTGTTTGGATTTTGGTTTTGGTCTTTTCTTTTGTTTGTTGGAGTTCTAGGTTCTCTTTATTGAGTACCTTCGATCTCTTGTGATAAAAATATTTTAGATATTTATGTGTTTGAAATTTGTTTGTGGGAGTTCTAGGTTCTCTTTATTGAGTTCCTTCAATCTCTTGTGATAAAAATAATTTAGATATTTATGTGTTTGAAATTTGTTTGTGGGAGTTCTAGGATCTCCTTGTTGAGTTCCTTAGATCTCTTGTGAGATAAATTTTTTGTCAGAGTTTGAGGATTTCCTTGTTGAGTTCCTTAGATCTCTTGTGAGAAATATGTTTGTTTTTGTGTCTATGAAATTTTTTTGTGGGTGTTTTAAGATCTCCTTGTTGAGTTTCTTAGATCTCATGTGAATAGATTTTTGTATGTGGGAATTCTAGGATCTCTTTGGTGAGTTCCTTAGATCTCTTGTGATAAATGGGCTTGTTTTTGTGTCTATGAAATTTGTTTATGGGAGTTTTAAGATCTCCTTGGGATCTCTTTGATGTGTTCCTTAGATCTCCTGTGATAAATGGGCTTGTTTTTGTGTCTATGAAATTTATTTGTGGGAGTTCTAAGATCTCCTTGTTGAGTTTCTTAGATCTCAAGCGAATAGATTTTTGTACATGGGACTTCTAGGATCTCTTTGGTGAGTTCCTTAGATCTATTGTGATAAATGGGCTTGTTTTTGTGTCTATGAAATTTTTTTGTGGGAGTTCTAAGATCTCCTTGTTGAGTTTCTTAGATCTCATGTGAATAGATTTTTGTACGTGGGAGTTCTAGGATCTCTTTGGTGAGTTCCTTAGATCTCTTGTGATAAATGGGCTTGTTTTGGTGTCTATGAAATTTGTTTATGGAGTTCTAAGATCTCCTTGTTGAGTTTCTTAGATCATGATTGAATATTGTGTTTGTATTCTCACACTTTCTTTGAATGAATATGTAATATTCTTTCAATAGAATGTGAAAGAATACAAAGAATTTTAAAGTGTACGAATTGAAAGTTTTAAAAGTTATTAGAAGAGTTGTCTCATTCTTACACTTTCTTTTGAATGAATATTTAATATTCTTTCAATAGAATGTGAATTATTTGAAAAGAGCATGATTGAATGACAATTGATATATTGCATGTTTGAACGTGTTTTTCAAAGGATATGTGTTGTTTTTTATAAAATGTGTATTGCAATATGTTTCTATTGTATACTCAAATTAGTGTTTTTTGCATTTTGTTTTTGGCTACTTCAAAAGCATGGTGCGCGGCAAGATTTGGTCATACGTGATAGAGATATGAAAAGTACATGCCTCCATCTCTTTCTTGTAGTGTAAATATTGTGGAGACAAATTCACAAGTGGTTCTACTCGCATCAAACAACATTTTCTCGGAATAGGCATTGACGTTGGAGCTTGCACATGCACTCCATCTAATGTTCTTCCGTTATGCAAATCGTATTTAGAGAAAGTGAAGAAAGTGGTTAATCCGACCCTAATAAGAAATTGTGCAAATCAACAAGAGGTGAGCACTGAGGTTGATGAGACGGTTGAAGGAGAAGCACCAATAAATGCAAGGAGTGATGTAGATATGCTAGCAAGTGGGTCGCAGGTGAGTTTTGATGCAACTAATGTCTGTCAGGTAAAGAAGAGAAAAAAGGGAGAACAATCTTCTATGGAGGATGGATTTCTTCGACAACAAGTGCATGAAGAGAACTTAAGATAGACAGAAGCATTTGTTAGAAATGGTATACCATTCAATGTCATGAGAGATGACACGTTTCGTAATGCCTTGAAATCATGTGCTAGACCAGGATTTATTTTGCCAGATTATAATAAAATGCATACCGATCATCTTGATAGAGTCAAACAAACTGTGGCGGATTGCTTGAAAAAAAAGATATTGGACTTTATTCCTATATATGGGTGCACTCTTGCGTTTGATGGATGGACTAGCAAGCAGGCCAAACCCTTGATAAATGTAATGTGCATTACTCCCAAGGGAACTATGTTTTTGGAGAGTATTGATATGTCTCTAAAAGAAAAAACTTCGGCATATATTGTAAAAATATACGAAAGAGCAATCCACAAAGTTGGTGGCAGTGAGAATGTTACTGCATTAGTAACAGATAATGCATCGAATTACAAGACTACAGGTGAGATGGTCATGGCAAAGTATCCCACTTTGACATGGGTGCCATGTGGCGCTCATACTCTCTACTCTCAACTTATTGTTGAAGGATATTGGACAATTGCCATTTGTACAACTAGTACTGCAAGATGCTAACATTGTAGTGAGTTTCATAAAGAGTCATCAATACTTGCGTGCAGTATTCAAAGAGCACTCTGTGAAGCAACTCAGGAAATTTTGTCAAACTAGATTTGCCACTTCTTTTCTAGTTCTTGCTAGATTGTTGAAAGTGCATAAAGCTTTAGTCGAGACTGTTGCTGATAGACGATGGGCGAATTGGCTAGAAAAAAAGACGCAATACGCAATACCAGGCTCTAAATGTGTACATCTTGTACAATCATCTCTATTCTGGAAAAATGTTGAAAGAATAAAAGAAGGTGTAGAACCATTTGTAACAGTATTGAGGATGGTTGATGCTGATGCCTTTGTTATGGATAAAGTGTATTCGAAGATGTCAAAAGCAATACGACAAGTTAAAGAATTTGTGCGCTTTGCTCCTAGGGAGAAGCAACAAGTGGTATATTTGGCTGATAAGAGATGGAAGCAAATGCACACCCCTTTGCATGGAGCTACATTTGCAGTACATCCACAATATCAAATGCATGCTCAATCACAGAATCCTAAAGTCATAAGTAACTTTCGAGAGGTTTGTAAAAAGTTACTTTCTGGAGATCAAGGAAAAATGGCCTACCAGCAACGAGTGAGATATACGAATCGCGAAGGCTCTTTTGGAGATCCTTGGAATCTTGATGCTATTAAGATGACTATTGCACCTACTTGGTGGAAGGAATATGGTGGAGAGACATTGGAGTTACGGCATGTTGCAACTTGTGTGCTCTTTGTTGCTGCATCATCAGGTGCATGTGAGCAAAATTAGAGTGCATATGATTTTATTCATTCTAAGAGACGCAATTGCTTAAAGCCATAAAGGGCTGTAGATTTGGTATTTTGCTTTGGAAATCTATGATTGTTGAAAGGATTTAATGTTGCGGCCAGGGGAGCAAGCAAAGCCGTTGTAATCAGAATTGTTGGACAACGATTGACTATAAAATTAGTTGCTGAGGGTGCATTCAGTGAAGAGGAAGACGAGCTTGAGCTACTCAGTGACAACAACGAAGTCGAAGAGATAGATGATATTGTACCTATGTTGAATGCAATATGTTGAATGCAATATAGAGTGATAGAAGAATATGATAGGTGATAGAAGCGATGGATGAAGCTCTAATTATATCAGATATAATGTTGTATGCGAGCAGATGGATGGGAGAATATGTCAAGTGATGGGAGAGCGCATATGCTCGTATCCATCTCGTCTCCTTTTGTATTGAAATCTAGAACCTTGTGGGCTACAAGCAATGTTGTGTTGTAATTATTGAGATTGTGGATGATTTTGGTATACATAATAGTTAGAGACAACCTTGTGACTTGCAAATACTTTCGAGGCAACATCGAAGGGAACATCAGAAAGTTGGAAAGAATAATCGAATATGCGTAATCGAAGTTTATATTTTCAAGTCTCAAGGGTTGATCTAGCTATTATGTGTACTAATTCACGTCGATATATTTTAATATTTATTCATTAACTTTACAAGTCCACCTAATCCATTGAAAACCACGTAAATTACTTATACCTCTTAGTTCACTTAAATCACTTAGTCCACTTAAATCAATTAAATCACTTAGTCCACTTAAATCACTTATACCACTTAATTCACTTAGATCACTTAAATCCATAGAAAATTACTTAAATCAATTATACCACTTAGTTCACTTAGTTCACTTAGATCACTTTAATCACTTAAGTCACTTAAATCACCTAGTCCACTTAGATCACTTATACCACTTAAATAACTTAGTCCACTTAAATCACTTATACCACTTAATTCACTTAGATCACTTAAATCACTTAGTCCACTTAAATCATCTAGTCTACTTAGATCACTTATACCACTTAAATCACTTAGTCCACTTAACTCACTTATATCACTTAAGCCTATAAGGAAATAATACGTCTGTGCTCAACAGATAACAAGATCTCGTACGCAAGAGAAAAAACAAGATAGTATGGAGAATCAAAAATTTGATTACTGTAGAACTGATACAATAGATGGTGCTGTCTCCCAGCCATGCGCTCCTGTGAAAGAAGCTTCGATGGCATGCTAGAAACAGTAGAAGACGGAGGCTAAATGCTAAGGAATAAGGGTTGCTGTAGCCAGTGATGAAATGGGCTTCATGGGCTTGCTCTTATATAGCCACCAGTTGTAGTCGGTTAGGCTCAATTGGGTGGCCGACCCAGTCCGCCCAAAACGGTCGACTGGGGGTCGGTCCCAAAATAGGCCACCGACCATACGATAGAACCGGTGCGCAAAACATAACAGCTAACTTACGGTATCCGTTCGGCCCATAGCCATCCGAGATCATCTGAGGCTCCAAACGGGCCCCACAACTCGAGAGTGGGCCGCCCCAAGAAATTCTCCATCTACCCTCAGTGCGGTCAGTCAAGGGATGCCTTCTTGCACTTGCATGTAGCGTAGTTGGCGGTGTGCCAACTCTATCTAAAGCCGTCCAGCCATCAGGCCACACATGGCCCCCATCTGGTGTCAAACCAGGACCTACCGGATAACCGAGCTACTTAAATGCCTTCTCCTCATATGGGGGGCTTACAAGTAGAGTTAGCTGGTTCCCGCGTGGTTACACGAAAGTGTAGCATTGATATCTAACACCCCCCCTCAATGTCCACCCGCAAGTGAACTTACTTTTTCGGTCTAATGCCAAGTCGATGAAGATGCCTCAAAGGCGGATTTCACATCCATCTGAAACACAGGCCAACTTCCCTGGGCAGCTAAAGCCAAAACACTACGAATTGTGGTTAGTCGAGCTATGGGAGCAAAAGTATCTTGATAATCAAAACCATGTACCTGTGCAAATCCTTTTGCCACGAGCCGAGCCTTGTACTTATCCAACATGCCGTCAGACTTGTACTTGATCTTGTACACCCACTTAGTTCCGATTACCTTGCATTTTGGTGGTCGATCCACAAGGTCCCAAGTGTTGTTCTTAATTATGGAGCCATACTCTGACTGCATAGCCTCCATCCACCTATCATCACCCTGTGCCTCTTCAAGACACTTGGGTTCATCGGCACGGATCACTTCTGTCATCAAAGCATAGTTGACCAAGTGTTCCTGCGCCCTTCTTTGCTCCTCTAATCTCTTGGACCGGCAGTGTTCGGATGGTTCCTCCTCAATGGCTGGAGGTTCTCTGCCGTCCAAAAGCTGCTTTACCCACTTTGGGAATGGCCGCTGCCGTTGTGGTTCTACAGGCTCTTCTTCATCTTCTTTGTCTTGAATCCTCCCAAGCACCATTGGGGGAGTTCGGTCTGCTATTGGTGGCAGTACTAGATGGATATCCTGGTCCTGGTTGTCTAGGAAGGAAGCATCCTCCTCTAATTGATGCGGCTGTTCTGAGAAGACCACATCGCGACTTACAATTACCTTCTTGGTAGCAGGGTTATAGAGACGGTAACCCTTCACTGTAGCCCAAGAAAATACACTTTCGGCTCTTCGGTTCCCATTTGCAGCTGGTAGCATTAGGGACATGCACAAAACAGTCACATCCAAAAACTCTGAAATGTGCAGCTGAACGTTTCTTACCAGAAAAGGCTTGCAGTGGAGTCATCACAGCCTTCGTGTAGCTACGATTGAGGATGTAAACTGTAGTATTACATGCTTCAGCCCAAAAAGTCTTTGGCAAATCTTTTCCTTTCATCATACTCCAGCCCATTTCGCAGATGACACGCATCTTGCGTTTTGCTACTCCATTTTGCTGTGATGTATGTGGCGGGGGTTTCTGCCTCTTGATTCCGTGACTTTTGCAGTAACTTTTGAATTCAGTCGATGTGAACTCTCCATCTCTGTCTGATCTCAGCTTCTTCACCTTCCTCCCTGATTCTTTCTCGACCATTACATGCCATTCCTTGAACCTACTGAAAGCCTCGTCTTTCATCTTCAGGAAGTATATCCATATCCTTCTATTGTAGTCATCGATCAGCGTCATGAAGTAGAAGAAACCACCCAAAGCTTCCGTCTCCATCTTTCCGCAGAGGTCCTTGTGAATGAGCTCTAGAGGAGCCTTTGCCCTGCTGGCCTCTTTAGGAAAGGGCTGCCGATGCTGCTTGCCCATCATGCAAGCTTCACATACATCGGGCAAATCTGAAATTTCTCGTAGGTCTGCAACCATTCCACTTTTATGCATCTCCTTTAAAGAACTAAGGTTAGATGACCAAACCTCTCATGCCATAGCTTAGTGTTCTTCACATCCGCTCGAGCATTGAAAGCTGAGTGTTCATAAATGTTGTTGCACCGTGTACCTTTACCAACGACCTTTCCTTGAAGATCCAGGATCTATGCACCATTCTTATCGAATTGAACTTTGAGGTCCCGATCCGTGATCGCAGAAACGGAGAACAAGTTCCTCTTGATACCTGGCACATAAAGAACATCGGACAACTGTTTTACAACTCCATCTGACTTGAGAGCAATCGTACCTTTTCCTTTTGCTGGACATTTTGCATCATTGCCGACTGCTACCATGATGTCATTTCCTACCGGCTGTAGAGAGGTATACCAATCCTTCCGACTGGTCATGTGGCACGATGCACCACTGTCAATGATCCAAGGTTCATCCGCAGGTACATGAACTGCCTCTGTGCAAATCTCCTCAATTGCGATAAACAGCTCTATAGATACTGCCTGCGTGCTGTTGCTAGACTCTTTCTTTACTCCGTTCTTCTCATCTGCAATCTTCTTTCGGCATTCATTCTACTTGTGCCCTGCCTTGTTGCAATAGAAGCACTTGATCTTCTTCTTTCTCTTTTTATCATCAGAAGAAGATGGGTTACCAGAGTCCTTACCCTTACCTTTCTTTGATCCGGTCCAGAAAGTCAAATCTTCTCCAATCCTCGTCTTTTGACGCATCTCCTCCTCCAGAAGCATCGCGCTAAAATCCTCAAAGTTGAGGGGTGGATTTCTGTTCTGTGTATTCAGCGTTGTAACAAGACCATCGTACTTTGGTGGGAGAATTTGTATGCACCTTCATGCTAGATTCTCACTGGTGATGGTGATGCTAATCGCAGTCATCTGATCGTGCAGATTCTTTACCCTAGTGATGAACTTCTCTGCCGCTTCAGACTTAGACAACTTCTCGTTCACGAGTTGAGTCTCCAGATTCTGAATCCACGTCTGATTCATGGTCTCGTACTGATTTTTCAAGACCGTCCATGCCTCCTCCACTATGGTGACATGTTGAATTAACGCCATGATGGAATCACTAACACTGCAGACAATAGAACACAGTGCATCTGCATTTCTTCTTGTCCACGCAAGAATCTCATCCGCAGTTGGTACTATCTGTTGTCCTGCATTGGCTGGATCGGTCTCGGAACCGGCCTCACGTCCACCCCAGTAGTAGTGTCCCAAAGCTCATATGCACTTAGGATGGTCTTCATCCTCAACTTCCAGAGAGGATAGTTAGAGCCATCCAACTTTCCGCTTTCGCCGAACGGTGGAATTCGCAGTCTTGAGGGCTGGGCCATCTCTCACAATCTGCTCGCAAATAGAAACACACTACCAAATCTTCTTGCTAGAGTCCAGGCTCTGATACCATGTAAGAAAATAATAATACGTCTATGATCAATAGATAACAGGATCTCGTACGCAAGAGAGAAAACAAGATAGTATGGAGAATCAAAAATTTGATTACTATAGAACTGATACAATAGATGGCGCTGCCTCCCAGCCGTGCGCTCCTGTGAAAGAAGCTTCGATGGCATGCTGGAAATAGTAGAAGACGGAGGCTGAATGCTAAGGAATAAGGGTTGCTGTAGCCAGTGATGAAATGGGCTTCATGGGCTTGCTCTTATATAGCCACCAGTCGTAGTTGGTTAGGCTCAATTGGGTGGCCGACCCAGTCCGCCCAAAACAGTCGATTGGGGGTCGGTCCCAAAATAGGCCACCGACCATACGATAGAACCGGTGCACAAAACAAAACAACTAACCTATGGTTACCGTTCGGTCCATAGCCATCCGGGATCATCTGAGGCTCCAAACGGGCCTCGCAACCCGAGAGTGGGCTACCCCAGGAAATGCTCTGTCTACCCTCAATGCGGTCAGTCAAGGGATGCCTTCCCATACTTGCATGTAGCGTAGTTGGCGGTGTGCCAACTCTATCTGAAGCCGTCCAGCCATCAGGCCACACATGGCCCCCATTTGGTGTCAAACCAGGACCTATCGAATAACCGAGCTACTCAAATGCCTTCTCCTCATATGGGGGGCTTACAAGTAGAGTTAGCTGGTTCCCGCGTAGTTACACAAGAGTGGAGCATTGATATCTAACAGAGCCATTATTGCAGAAGAAGAGTATTATAAAGTTATATATGAAGTTTACAATGTGCGTAATTATGCAGTAGGATCCACATCTACCGTTCCCTGAGTGCTTGGTCCTACACCCTACGAATCTATATTAGTGAGGTCCTCAAAATCAAAAATATCGGTATCCTCAGCTGCATCCAAATCTCCAAAGGACTGTCTGTAGCATTCAAGCTCAGACTCCAACGTCTGTACGCATGCTTGTAGGTCCGCGATCTCTTTGGCTTGTGATACAACACGATCTTGTAACTCCTTAGCAGTAACACCTTGTTGACGGAGAGGTATGGCAGATGTGGCCAAGTCAACAAGATCACTGTGTGCCTGGGAAGTTAGCACACGAGGTCTGAGACATGAGCTCTCTGTTCTTTGTCCTTGTCGCTTTCGCTCTACATGACGTCCCTTTACTATTCCTGACAAGTGACGCTTGTCATTCCAATCCACGCGTCGATGCAAGACATCGTAGACATACACCTGTTGGATGAAATACATGGGTATTTGCTGGTTATTGGGGATGCTTCCTTCCACCTCTATGAATCGTTGGAGAAGGATGTGGGCTAGGGTTTTGTGCTGCAAGTCTAACAACTTGGGTTGTGCATATTTATTCCTAGCACTTCTTGAACGAAGAAACAAGGTGTTTCTTACAAACTCTGATGGGCATATTCTCTGTACTTATCGAAGAGAGACCGGGTCGCCTTGCATGGTATCGTCATCCACTGGACCAACAGCAAAAATACCTAGTCCCTCTCTACCCAGCATCTCTCTTTGTGCTTGTAAGATAGCCTGAGCCTCAGCGTGATTTAGCTACTCTGCTAAATCAGCCTCTTGAGGCACAAAAGCACCTGGTGGGCTCTCTTGGACAGGAGGTTGCTCTGGTTGGGGAAGTAATGCCGGATAGTGCTTTCTAGTGCTACATGGGGTCATCACTACCCAATCACAAATGCCCAGATAGACCTCCTCAAATGACTTCGAGAAGTGTAGCATAATGTTTTGCACATGCAAATCATCATGCAGGACATTGTGTTGGTGCATGTAATGAATAGTGCAAACTAGTGCACTTAAAATACCAAATACATGCTGATGGACCCATGGAGCTCTAGTAGGCATTTCTGCATCATCTCTGTGAAACACCAGAGATGGTCACTTTTCGTCATGTCCGAGGTAGGTTAGCCATCTTTCCAAATGATTTCCATTCCCAAATGGAAATAGTATCATTGGGTTATCGTCATGGACTAGACCTATTACCCGGATGATGCTCGGATGTACAACATCGCCCAAGCATGTGGCTTCTTCCAGTGCGATGGCTTTCAATGCATCAACAAACACAGAAACCCTCAGCACCTTACATGCATAAATCTTGTCCCTTTTGAAGGGAGCGACAAGAATATTGCACATGTTAACTATTCCTTTTGTGCCTATGCCCATAGTTGCACTAGGTGTGAATCAGATGTCTCATTGCTGAAGCAGTATGGGCCGCATGGGTCTTGGCACTTCTACATGATCACGCAAGCCATGTGATGTGTGGTGCTTGTGCAGGCGAGAATGAAGGAGATGGGAATGTATCTGCTTGTGCAGATAGATTGTGCATTTGTGGTGCAGGCAAGAATATGGGAGATGAAAATTGGTCTGTGCGTGCAGTAGGAGGCACAAATGGAGGCACAAAAGATGTGGTGAAATGTGATCGTGCATGTGGTGGGAGATGTGAAAAAGGAGGAGGAACTTCTAGGTATGAAAGATCTTGGAAAAAAGGGATATGGGGTTTGACATGTGGTGGATGCACTGGTGCATATGCATGGCATGGCTGTAGTGGTGCTTGCAACTGCATTGGGTGGAATGCGACATATGACTGGGGACGTGGGTGCATTGGTGCTTGTGGTTGTGGTGGATGTAATGCAGCATCTGACTGGGGGCGTGGGTGCATTGATGCTTGTGGTTGCGGCTGTGCTTGGGGACATGGGTGCATTGATGGAAGGGAGGTTGAGGCAGCTCCTTTGCCTTTGTAACCTGGCCACGCATTCTTGATGTACGTGACCCTGGCATCTATAGCAGGACCCTCCCACTTTGTGTCACATAAGTTTATGTTTCGATCTATTTGACTTAGGCATCGTCGGCCCTCCATCACTAAGTGGTACAAATATTGGTCTATAGACTCTACTATGAAAACATCTAGAAATTGATTACGCAAGGTCCTCCCTCCATGCTCTGCCATTGTCCTTAGCAAATTTTGTACACCACTTTCACCATTTTGGAAAGTTGTCTCAATGATGTCCTGATCGACATTCATTAAGAAGTGTACATTCTTGTTTTTCAGCACCTTCCTGTGAGACTTTGTGAGATCAGGTTGTTGACACTTCCTCTTCTCACCTGTGTGAGCCATCTCATATGCAGTAAGCTACAACACAGAATTCAAAAAAGAATTTAGTGCCAGGTGCAATAAGAAAATCAATGCAAGCAGTCTAAGAAATTACTTAGGTATAACCTCTCAACTCAAGCTCAAGACTCAAATCATGTAACATATTATAGAAAATCAAAACACAAAAAATGACCTAGGTATAACCTAATCATGGACTTCACCATCTAACACTAGGATTCAATTGCAACACACAACTATCAAGGGATAGCTGAGTGCCAGACTAAGTGTCAAAAAGCACATCGCATGATTTCTAACTTAGGCTGCAACACACAACTATCTAGGGATAGTTGAGTGCCAGACTAAGTGTCTAAGACAATGTCACATGATATCTAACTTAGACTGCAACACACAACTATCAAGGGACAATTGAGTGCCAGACTAAGTACTTGAAAACATCTCTAAACTTAGACTGTAACACACAACTCTCAAGGGAGAGATGAGTGCCAGAATAAGAATCTATGAAAACATCACTAAGCTTGGACTGTAACACACAACTCTCTTAAGAGAGATAAGTGCCAGCCCAAGAGTTCCTACAAACAAACATTTTTATACAAACTGAGACTGCAACACACAACTCTCTTAAGAGAGATGAGTGCCACTCTCAGGTAAAAGATAATTATTTATATTATAATTAAAATTGCAACACACGACAAAAACAGACTGCAACACACAACTCTCGCAAGAGAGATGAGTGCCAACCTATCTACACACTTAAATACAATACAAAATAAATAATAAACAATTTAAAAAGACTGCAACACACAACTCTCCTAAGAGAGATGAGTGCCAGTCTTAAACAAAACAAGAGAGAGAGAAACATTGATTACTAACGAAAGACTATAACAAAAGTAAGGTGCAGTAAGGTAATTATGACGAGAGCTGGTAGGTATGGAAGTAAGCAAGAAGCAGCAGGTAGGCAACCAAGAGGTGGCAGGCAAGCAAGCGGGTGGCTCAAGAATACAGCTGGATGTATTCGTATGAATACCAAAAATAACAATTGTTTCAAATTTATACTACGTTTATTCGTACAAATAACCTATTCGTACGAATAAATTAGGAAAAGTTGTTGGATTTGTTTTAATTCGGGAAAATCATGATTTTTCGCATTTTTTCGAATTAAAAAAAAAATTGAGCGAATTAATGCAACTTAGAGTGTGTGTGCCTATCCTTTTAAGGAATTGTACTTTCACTTGTCAAATCAATCAAGCCTCAACCATCTTTTGGTTATGTAAGTACTTTACTTTGGTTGTACATTTCTTTCTAGCATTTCTTTCCATTTCCATTTCCATTATGTTTACCTAGTAGAGTTTTTCCATTTTCATTTCCATTCCATTCCATTCTTCCCAAGTGCATTGCTCGATTTCAATCTGTCATACTTTCTTGACCTACATTTGATTCTTTTGATCTAATTGTGTTATATAGACTATTCAAATTTCCCATGCAAGCAAGGCACCAACATACTACATAGAAATGCATCTTGCTAATTAGCTACCAACTGAAGGTAGTGCATCCTTAGAGATTTAAAACTATCATAACCAAAATTTGACAAACAATTCTTTTGACAACAACAAATTTGCATAGCTTGTTTGAGTTCTGTATGACTTGTGATGAATTTGATATGCTTCAAACAAAAACAAAAGCACGCCTTCTTTTGTGGAATAGTTATCCATTACTTACTCCATCACCATTGGATGAGAATTTGTGTTGTTGCTCATGTGTTGGATAAGAAGAGGGGTTCTCCTTGAGTATGTGGTTAACATCAGGAGAAAGCTGATCCAAAACACACACACACACACACACACACACACACCCCCAAGAACTTCATCTCCTAGAATGCCAAATTCAAGGCAAGTCCTCAAATAAGAAAAGATTCCAAAAAAATTCTCTTTTTCATTAATGTTTACATTTTATTTAATTTGTAGTATGAAAAATATGTTGTTGCTTTTATTTTTTAATGGTTTTGCACATAGAAATTATAAAAAACATTATAAATATTCAAATAATAAAATTTGTAAATAAAATAGATTTGAAGTACTGGTGTCGCATGATATTTGAATCTTGATGTGTCTATATGTAAATTCTTGATGCAATGCATGGATTTTTTAATGTATGAAACCAAGAAGTTGATTCAATATAGAAAGAGATAGAGGGGCTAGGTAGGGACAGTGGGAGAGAAAGGGACCAGTATAGAAAGATGGGCCAGTATTGAGAGAAGGGCTAGTACAGAGAGAGGGGCCAGTTGTGAGAAGGTAGGATTGGTTCATTTTCCATATCTATACCCACATGCATCCAGTAATAGAAATAATGACACTTAATGTGCAAGAGTAAACTGTTTAATGAATTCATCCAATAAATCATTTAACTAACACCCATACGCATAGTAAGAATACTGCCAATATATCTATTCCATGGCCAAGAGTATTTTAGTTGACGACACCAGGTAGGGATAGTGGGAGAGAAGGGAGGACCAGTATAGAAAGATGGGCCAGTAAATGAGGGAAGGTAGGGTTCATTTTCCATATGTATACCCACATGTATCTAGTAAGAATACATCCAATAAATCATTTAACTAAGACCCACATGCATAGTAAGAATACTACTGATGTATCTATTCCATGGCCAAGAGCATTATAGTAATGACACCCAAAAGTTCTAATTCTTACCAAAAAAGTTTCCATCGATATTTTTCTTTAAAAAAAACCACCTCATCCTACTATGCTTTCTCCTTCACCCCCTAAGATAGCTGAAAGCTCTTGATAGGTCTTTAGCACAGATTGTTGGTTGATGCATGAACATGCTCTCATTTTGGTCTAGGCCCTGGACATGTAAGGAAATGAAGTAAATGTGCTTGCATGCCAAATATGGCTTTTTGCCTATCACTCTTTTTTGAAAATCAATGCATGTGCAAAAAGGTTGCTCCTTCACATGCACATCGTATTGCATACCATCATTTGTAGAGCTTTTGGACAAAATGTGAAAGACAATGTACTTCAATGGTTCCACTACTGTCTCCCCATTCACCTCAATGACTGTAGACTGTGCATTCTCAATCCTTTTGCTAGCCTCTTTCGGTATTGAACCTCTCCACCGTGTTCTTCGCGAACTTGTGGATGAAGTCCTTCCTGCAACTTCAGTTGGATTTTGGAACTGTACTTCAGACTGTGGATTTGCTTCTTTTGTAGCACTCCCAGAACCCACATCTTAGTCTCTTTCTTTTAGAATAAAGCCCCCTGCCATAAGCTTATTAGCCTCTTCTTCAAAAATATTTGTACCCTCCTCCACAATCAAGATCCTTGGAAGCTCAGGGACATGTGTGATGTTGTGATCAGGATGCCAAGTGTGAGTGATGTCGTCATTGCAAAACTACATCATTTGAGCCTTCTGACCCCCTGGCCCTGGATGTCTTCTCTCTAAGTAGAATAAAGGTGCCACTGCACTGATGGTAGAACCTTGAATGCATTGATTGCACTTGACCTTACCCTCCGTCCAACCAAGGCACTTTACCTTTGAGTTTTTTGGAGTTCTACAGATAGCCCAAAGAGTCTTGTGCATAGGTTCTTCTTGCATGTGTTGTTCTGTACAATCTGGAAATTCACTTTCTTGATGACGTATGCCAGAATTAAATCTTAATTTCTTGGGTCATCTCCTTTGCTTTCTATCCCGATTTTCCATCACAAGACCAGGCTAGTGTGAGCTATTTTTTGGAACATCAACATTATTTGTGGAATGCCTCTTTCTTTGAACTGTCTCTCTATCTCCATGAATTTTAGTGGTGTCTTCATACATAGGAGTCCTGGCCACCACATTGTGAACAATATGACTCATTTTTGTGGTGGTGTAGGTGTGTCCCTCTGACCTTGGCTCTACTTATCAATGGTTCCAAACTAGGCCCTTCTCCCACAAGCTTACCATTTATATATGCATGTTGTTTTGCACTCTTCAACAAAGCATTTGCCATATCTATCACACATGCATCATACAAGTTGATTTTTGACTTGTATCCCTCACTTGCAAGCCAACTACCATGCATACTCTTAGCAAGATTTGTCCTTGGAGTGCAAGCAAGCTCAGGTGGACTTTTTTGCACTTGAATACACATTTTCTCAACAAATAAGTAATGTATTGATGACAATAAAACAAAGAATGAGAATAATGTAATCCAAATCCCCTACTTACACTGGACATTAGATTTCCCCAATGTGCTATTCTGACCTCCCACCAACTCAACCAACTATCCAGGGCTGCTATATTTTTCTCTTGTTTTGCCACTTCTGTCACTCTCCACCAATTCCATATCCTACAACTTTCGACAAGTGCATCGGTCCTTGAGTTACATTTTCTCCACTGCTCGCACATCAATATATGCTCCTCATATAATTCTTTCTTGATGTGTTTCATGGTGTGTTGTTGCAAAATTTGGGCCCACTGAAAAAGACATGACCTTTCTCGACCATCCATTACATTCTCATGACACCCATTATAAACTATTCTAACGGCTCTCCAATTTGCCTATGCTTCATCTGCCATGAATCCATAGAAATTTTCTTTGTCAAATCCACATATTATTCAACATTTCCCAAAAAAGGACTTGGCTTGTTTCATCTTCTTCTTTCATCTCACATGTTGCAATTGTCATGAGTTCCTGAACACTGTAGTACAGGAAGAAAGAAAGGAATCATGATCCAAAAGAGAATTATTGTTCCAAGTTTATCTTATCAGACCTGAACAATCTGGACAAGAATTACCTAGGATCATACACATGACAAGCCATTGTGTTCCATTGCAAAACTCTATGTGTATGATTAAATTGGATCCATGAACATTTTAGGTCTCCACTTCCATCTATTCGCATTTGATTCACCAAATCTACACCTGAAGCAGGACCCTTTGTTGACATTTTAAACACAAAGCATCTGTCTTTAGGCATTCCTTGGCCTGGAAATCTACTTCCATGGAAAAATGCATACATTGACATTTTCTTTAGTGCCAACAAGTTGTCATAGCCTTCGCCCATTGGCATCCTTGCTTATTTTTCCTCTGCTACTATTCGTCTAAACCTGTCATACAAAGAAACTCACTTAGAAAGAAGTATATCAACTATACCATCATACCATGTTTAGCACATGAATTAGTCAATTACCTTTGGTTTACAACAACAAGCGGGCTTATCTCGTCAAGGAAATTTGCAATTCATTTTTACCGAGTGTTGCAGCTCCCTTTGTTTTTTCGTCTTCATTCTCAAGCCTAAACAACGAGCTTGCCTTTTGCAATGTTCATTTGAATCTTCCTTGGTCAAGCATTCCTATAAACTTTGAGCACATTTGCAACCAATTGTCTAGTCCTCTATGTGACTCTTTGAAGTGCTAGGTTGCACATTATGCTTATGGTCACCAACATGAACCATTAATCTTGTCCTATTTTGCTCATGGGGCATAACATAGTACACTTGATAGTTGCATGTGGCAGCACAAAATCCAGACTTTCTACAATAATGACATACTATTCTATTCTTATCCTCTTCTGTCAAGAGACCAACTACACATTTCTTCTAGAGATACCCCTTAAAAAATGATCTATTGCATTTCTTGTTGATTTCATAATATGGGCAAGTGATCCTATGACATTCAATGGATCCAACATAGTAACTCACTCTGACAATGGCATTGACCAGACATGTTTGTAGTAGTTGGTCTCGTCCATAAATGTTCATCATATTTTTGCTCCATGCCATCCATGGACTTTAATTGACCAAATGTTGGCTGAAACTCCATTATAAGATTCCCATTATATTGTCTTGGAATCTCATCCATAGGCATCCATTTGGCTATCCTTGCAATGTAAGTTTTTAGAACACTACTTTTTTGACTTTCCATTATCATTAGAATTATGCTCTCTGTGACCATCGGGACATCCTGATCACTATCCAAGTCAATCAAATTAGCAGAAGAGGAGGTCCCAAAAGATTTGTGTGGAGCAGAAGAGGATGAAGGAACATCCATATCGATCAATTCATGGAAAGAGGAGACCCCTAAAAGTTTCTCTGTAGCTCTTGAGAATGATGGAACATCCAAATCAATCAAATTAGAAGAAGAGGAGGTCTCAAAAGCTTTCTCTGCAGGAGCATTGGATGATGGAACATATGAATATTCTAAATCAATAATGTTATTTTTGTCTGGCACAAGTTTCGTCCCAATTACAACATACTTCATGGACAAAGATGAATCAATCATATAGTACTCTTTGCCTTCCATATCAACATGACTCGAAATGTTCACTAGAACATCAGTCACCCCACCAACATCGGTGCAAGATATCACAGCATTGAAGCTTTGAAAAACATACATAGGGTGCACAAAGTTTTCTAGATACTGGCAACTTACAATCACTTTTCCATGTGTCAACTGAAGTGACTTGCTAGCATAGACATTTGACGAATCTTCAAGAACCCAGTCAATGGCGGCCTCCAAATCCATGGTCAAGAAACTATAATTTTTTGAATAGAAAGAAGATTGAACTTCACATGAATAAGAATATGTGGTCAAAAAGATTGTTACTCTAGCTCCAGTTAGAAGAGAGGAGAAGAAAAATGTTGTGGGGACACGTGGTTGAACACACCAACCAAGAGCTCGTTGTGTGACTTTGAAGCCTTCTCACCAGTGGAAAGAGCCTCACGTCACAAGTGAGGATACGACCGAAGGTGGCTGACAAGTGAGGAGACTAAGAGCTCATTGTCTGGCTTTGAAGCCTTCTCGCCAGTGAAAAGAGCCTCATGTCATAGGTGAGGATATGACAGAAGGTGGCTGACAAGTGAGGAGACCAAGAACTCATTGTCTGACTTCAAAGCCTTCTCGCCAGTGGAAAGGGCCTCACATCACAGGTGAGGATATGGCAGAAGGTGGCTGACAAGTGAGGAGACCAAGGGCACTTCACAAAGACAAGATAGCTTGTTCGACAGGAGTCTCAGAGAGCAGATTGAGGTGATTTCTGAAGTTCGCAGAAAAAAATAAACAATGTGCTTGAAAGGACATTTCAAAGCCCAAGAAGTCGATTTTTAAAAATTCAAATTCAAATTATAAACCGTGTGCTAATACAAATGGCTAATTAAAATGGTCATCTAATTCATTCAAACAGCCAATTAAACGGTCTCTTAATTTTTCAAAATCTATGTCCCTCCTTTGATAAGCCAAGGTCAAGGGACCTAGGCCAAAGGACAGGTAAAGGAGATTCAATTAGATAGGCCTAACTTTTGGCTCAAAGATAGGGTAAGGAAGAGGCCCAAAGGACCTAGGCCAAAGGTGAGAAAGATAGGGTAAGGGAGAGGTAAAGGACCTCGGCCAAAGGTGAGGTAAGGAGATTGATTCATTTGGATAGGCCTCACTTTCATCATCTCCTTTTCCTGCTCATTCTACTTTTCTTCATGTTTGCTCATTCTACTTTTCCTCACATTTCCTCCTCATTAAAGTGCTCTTGCTCCTGCTCCTCATCTTACTACTGCTGCTCCTCCTCCTCATCAAGCCTCATGTCACGACTTGCCTTCTCCTCCTCCTTTTCCTCCCACCATTGGCCTCGAAGAAGCTCGCCCAGTCGCTAGCCTCAAAGGTGCTATTTAGTAGCTATCATCAAAGGATCTCGACTTATTGAAGATGCTCGCCAGGTATGTTTAAGATCCCCTCGTGTACCTTCTTCCTTCAGTCCTCTCCTCCTCCACTACTCCATGCTTCCTTCCATCCAAGTCTTGTACCCAATGCTGGCTTATGGCATATGGCTAGTCCGGTCTTCGAGCACTGGGAACCCCAGCACTAGTGCTCGAAGATCCAACTAGCCATATGCCATAAGCTAGCGCAGGGGTTCCTAGCATTCAAAGACCCAACTAGCCATATGCCATAAGCCATCAACATTGGGTGCTCTATTGTGTGGGGTCTTGCAGCGTTGGGAGCCCCTGCGCTAGTGCAGGGGCTCCAAACACTCCAAGTCTTGACACAATAGAGCACACAATGCAAGGAGAATGTTAGCCAATCCGTCTAGGACCCCTCCGACCACTGTAAGCTCTTTTGCCCTCGACTTTTCATGCATTCCGACCAAAGTCCATATCCAGCTTGTGGAGGACCCGAGGCTCGGACATGAAGATCCACCCGACCTTGAAGACAGATGGCCAGCGTCTAGGATCTTAGGATTGAAGGCATTGGACCTCCCAATTCTATCTTTGCCCATAGCCTTCTGTATATCGACTGTTCTTTGCAGCTCTTTGGAGGTCCAAATTTGAGGGGTCTTCAAGTGCTGGAAGCCCCTATGCTTCCAACGTTTGAAGACCCTCAGATTTGGACCTCCCAATGCTCTTTGTAGCAGCGAGCATTGGATCTCCCAATTCTATCTTTGCCGATAGCCTTTTGCATATCGACTGTCTTATTGGACCTCCCAATGCTCTTGATTGGTAGAAGGCACACAAACTTGCTAAAATTGAGTTGTTGCCAACCTCTTATGAAATTCTCGAGACATTAATGTGGAATGTAGGAATTTGCAAGACACAATGATTAGTATGTTGATCCCATTACTATGATTACCTTGGAATCATATTTATTGTGAGTAAATATTATTGATGTGTCTTCATGTATGCTTACTTCTTGTTATTAATGCTTTCCTACATAATTAGTCAAATTCAATGTGTGTGCATAATAAAATATCAATAGTAGTAATATGATTTGTTTGCTTCAATATTTGTTTTAATAGGTGTAATTTTTTGATGTAACATGGTGGTGTAGTGACTTCCTTGTGAAAAAGCTTTTTTCAAGGACTTTAATTGGATATTTTTCCCATGAAATGAATTGTCTTGAAAAGATGTGAGATATAGGTACCTTGTTCATTGGTGAATCATCCCTTTTTCGAATCCCTTTGTTTTCTGGAGACATGAAATCATTGCTCATTTGTAATTACTAGCTTTGTTTGTTTAAAAGGAGACATGGCACCAAGGGGACGGAAGAGGGGATTAAAAAGTGGTGGTGCTTCAGGTAATGTACATATTCCACTACTATGTGCTTTTTGCAATCTTTGCTCACTGATAATGTAATGCTTTGGGTGCAGGAAAGTCATATAATCTTCGTTCAGGGAGGACATTAAGGACGATCAGTGAGGAGTGCAAATTCCAGGACTGCAGAAGAAGGTGATCAACAAAGAGAGGAAATCCTCACTTACACCTCTGTGGACACTGGTGGTCAAAATGTTGATGAGGAGCACGCTGATCATCTTGCTAGTGGTGACTTCGGTGACACCTGTGGGGGTTAAAGGTCACTGTGCCTTTACCCCGGTTATATACAATACTCAAACACATATATAAATGAATGAAAAAGAAGATTAGGGTGGTTCTGCACCCACCAAAACTTGTGTGGCTTTCTGTTTCTCTCTCTCCCTCTTTCGTTCTTGCTTCCGTTGAGAGCACTCTCAACTGGTATCAGAGCCCGGGTGATCTAGTTGAGCGTGCGTGAATGCCTAGAAGCTCAACAGCTCTGTGGGAGGAAGGAGAAGCTTTGTGGGTGACTTTACTTGCATCCGAGTGTGCAGAGACCTTGGAGGAACCTTTGGAAAAGCCACTTTGGTTTTGCGAAGTGGTTTTGAGAGCCTGTTAAATATTTTCAAAGAAAAAGTCGTTTTTTGAGCTTTTCCGTATTCCGTTCAATGACAGAGACTCCGTATTGACTTGTAGAGGCAACTATTGCTTGCTTTTGGTGTCCACTTCACTTCAGGAGCTTGGAAACACCTTCATTCTTGAATCTGGGATCATTTCATTGGATTTCTGACTCACTGTGTTAGTTTCTGCGTTTTTCTGCCCGGGTGTTGGAACTCAAGTTTGGAGCAACCATTTGCAGATCTATCAGTTCCGGTGGACTCAAGAGGTCCTAAAACTTCTATGTTGCTCATCATTCGCACTCCGGTGGAGTTTACAAACAGCTCTGTTTCCAAAAACGTTTTTCAGTCCGTGTGTTGGACCCAGTGATTAAGACCACGGTTTCCAAAATCGTCTGTCCCATTGCGTTCCGGATGCCCAAAAACCCCTACCTGTCAGTTCTTCCACAATTCGGTAGAGGATTTTCAGAGTTATAGATCTCTGTGTATTCGATTTCGTCTCTTTGTTATGCGCAATTTTTAATGTTTATTTTGTGTTGTTTCACCGTTAGTAATTTCTCGGTCAAGGTCAATGCTGAGTGTTGTTTCAGGGTTGGTAATTTCTTGGTCAAGGTCAATGCTGACATGTCACATGAAGGTGTTCCTTGCGAGGATGTCGCGCGATTTGTATGGGTCGACTTCCCAATCAGCTTGGAAGTGGAGTTGCTTGACTCCGCAGGATGCCCGGATTGGAACCACTTCTCTGAGGAGCTCTCCCTCGCTGTTGCACATTTTGCAGACGTTTTCACTGCAGATGAGAGGTGGTGCATCACTTGTTGCTTGGCAGAGCACTTTCCCACAGTATATGGTGATGCAATAAATTTAGGGTTCTCTCTGCATCGGACATACAAAGTGATTTGTGCCTACGGATACAACTATGCCAATGGAGATTATGTGAGAATTTATATTCATATGTAACCAAACATTTATTCATATGTATTGTGTATTTCTATTCTGATCATTTAAAATTATGTAATGCAGGTTAGAAGTTTAATATTGGGAATATTTTGGTGAGGCAAATATGAGGTCCCAAAGATCCGAGAGCGGGGGGAGAGCATCTCCAACGCACTTTTTCCCAAGAGAACGGATGTCGTCAAGCAAGCATCTTACATATGAAAGAACAAAAAGAGGACCTTCGTACATACGAGGAGGTGCAGAGAGATCGGAGTATCTCCACAGGTATAATTCCTCACCAAAGCTCATTCATTAATTACTGTTAGGCTGGTTCATAATGTGTTCAAAGGTGGACTATTACTACTTTCACAGTCCCTGGTGATTGTGTTATCGATGTTTTTGCCGGCCGTGGAGGGATGGCGAAGCAATGCAAAAAGATCCTGCGTGCCTGTGCATCGAGCAAGATGATGTACTTTGTGGTACTGTGCTTACAGACCTCATTGTTGATGAGGAACATGAACAAGAGTAGTTGAATTTGCAGTCTTGTTGACAACAGTTTTGTGCTGAGTTCATTTGCGCTTGTGGATACTTTTTAATGTAGACTTATGTGCTTTCTCATACTTGAAAGACCAATTAAAAGGTTGCCTTTCCTTGATATGATTTCAATGTGTTTTTCTTTTCGCGGTCAAAAAATAGACTCTTGTGCTTTCCCTTACTTGAAATGAGGTGGTAAGAGGTTTCCTTTCCTTATGTGATTTCGATTTCGTGCTTTTATTTATTATAAAATGATGATAGTATCCCTCTACAATGCTTGAGATTCAAAGAGATGTTGATGAGGAACATGATGAAGAGTGGTTGTTCTTGTTGAGAACAGTTTTGTACTAAGATCATTTCTGCTTGTGGATACTATTTTATGTAGACTTATGTGCTGTCCCTTATTTCAAATGAGATATTATTTCAATGTGTGTTTCTTTTCGACATCACAATGTAGACTTAGTGCAGATAGCCACTTTGCAGACTGTAAATATTCCCACCTATGCAGACTTTGCCTCTGTATTCAACTAGAGAGTTGTAGATCCTTCAAAACACTGTAACTTTGCTTTTCGAAGCAAGTTGATCCGGTATATGTAGCAAAAGATATAGCCTCTGAAAAAACATAGAAAGTGGAGAGTGACAGGGACAGTTCGACATCGATGTCCAGTGTGTAGACAACCACTTTGCAGACTGCATATCTTCCCACTTGTGCAGAATTTGCCTCTATATTCAACTAGAGAGTTGTAGATCCTTAAAAACACTACAAATTTGCTTTTTGAAGCAAGATGATCCGGTATATCTAGCAAAAGATATAGCCTCTGGAAAAACACAAAAAGTGGAGAGTGACAGGGACAGTTTGACATTGATGTCTGGTGTGTAGACAGCCACTTTGCAGGCTGTATATATTCCCACTTGTGCAGAATTTGCCTCTGTATTCAACTAGAGAGTTGTAGATCCTTCAAAAAGCTACAATTTTGATTTTTGATGCAAGTTGATTTGGTATATTCAGCAAAAGATACAGCCTCAGCAAAAACACAGAAAGTGGAGAGTGATAGGGACAATTCGACACCATGTCCGGTGTGTAGACAACCACTTTGCAGACTGTATATCTTCCCACCTGTGCATAATTTGCCTCTGTATTAAACTAGAGAGTTTTAGATCCTTTAAAACATTACAACTTTTCCTTTTGAAGCAAGTTGATCCGGTATATGTAGCCTCTGCAAAAACATAGAAAGTGGAGAGTGACAGGGACAGTTTGACATCGATGTCCGATGTGCAGACAGCCACTTTGCAGACTGTCTATCTTCCCACCTGTACAGAATTTGCCTCTGTATTCAACTAGAGAGTTGTAGATCCTTCAAAACACTACAACTTTGCTTTTTGAAGTAAGTTGATCCGGTATATGTAGCAAAAGATATAGCCCCTGTAAAAACACAAAAAGTTACAGTCCACTGTCTGGTGGTGACCAATGTGCTTGAAGATGTTTTGAAGGGAGAATATCTGAGAATGTACAAGGATTTGGCTTATGTGCTCAAAGAAAAGTTGTGGAGCTTACTACAAGCTACAACTTTGCTTTTGACAGCTTTGGCATCTGATCTTGTAAAGTGGTTCTCCAAAGTTTATTAAAGTTTATTAAAGTTCAAGCCCTAGTGATGTTGGGACCCTATCGTGTGTATTGTGCAACATTTGTCTCTAGACCCTATTCTCCCCCCTATCTGATTTGTGGATTGTAAGTAATTCTTGCTAAGGTTTGGAAGCAATGAGAAACTTGGTAGAGTGACCAAAGAGTTTATATGTAGGTCCACACTTGACACATTGGCACATATCAGTTGATAAACTTATGACACAGAGTTATAGGAGCCATTGAGAATGGCATGTTGCTTTCCTAGTTAGTCCTAGGTTTGTTAAAGCTAAGCATTATTGGATGTTTGACTACTAGTGCAAGAAAATCAACATTGGCAAACACAATAAAGGCCATGCAATGTTTGTATATTTCAAATCAATTGACTATGATCTTGCACAATGCAATACGAGTAGAGGGAAAATGTAATAGCTTACATTTTTTGGTTAAGGACTTGTGTCCTTCAAAATTCCAAGTTTTGTAGTGGCTACAAATTTCTAATGGAAGACATCAAGTAGGAGCTTATTACAATTTGACTAGCATAATAGGCTAGGTAGTCCAATCTACCATCAGGGTAGTCCAATCTATCATTTGGCTATGCCAACATAATGCCAATTGCATAACCTAATGCATCCAATTGGACACAAAAGATCACATCCCACTAGGGTTGTTTGAGAATCGGTGTCTTAGTTGCTTGTCTTTTAAATTCACAAAATAATATAGACAACTCCTCAATCCATTAGAACTTGGTATCCTTCTTGGTCATTTCATACAAGTGGGCTGCAATCTTGGCAAAGTCCTTTATAAACCTTCTATACAAGCTAAAAAATCCAACAAAGGTTCTAAGATGTGCTAGATTTTCTAGCTCAGGCATCTTCTCAATTGCTTAGATCTTAACCGGATTGGTCTAGCTACCCTCCTTGGAAATCACATGGCCAAGTAACACACCAACTTGTACACAAAAAATACACTTGACCATGCTCAAACAAATTCCTTCCTGTTTGCACCTTGCAAACACTTTCTCAAGACATGCCACATACATAGATATTGCCATGTATACACAAAAAATATCTAAGTAGATAGCAGTAAACTTTGTCAAATACTCTCCAAAAGTTGAAAAGTAGATGATGCATTACGTAGACAAAATGGCATGATATTAGTCACATAAGTACCCCGATCTGTAATAAAGTCAATTTTGACAGATCCTCTGGTGCTATAGCAATCTTATTGTAATCTACTGTAGCCATCTATGAATGAGTACATCCTGTGGCCTACAATATGGTCAAGAATTCCATCTATGAAAGGAATGGAAAAAGGATCTAGGATTGTTTTAGCATTAAGATTTTTGTATCTACACAAACCCATGCTTGCCATCTTTCTTAGGCATGACCACTATTGGGAATAACCAATCACTCCGATCAATTGCATAGATAAATCTTGCATGATCTCAGCAAGCTCGGATTTAACCTACTTGGCATAATTTGGATTCATCCTATACCTTTGTTGATGCACTAGCTTGGCATTCGGTATCAATAAAATCCTATGCTAGCATATTTCTAGGGAAACTCCCTTGCAAATCAATGTAGCTCCACACAAACACAACTTGATATTGCACAAAAAGATTCCTAACTGCTTGGAGTTGATCATCTAATAAATTGGCACTTACCACAATTGTGCATGGTTCCTCAGTCTACACAAGTTGAGCTTTTGAGTTGGTTTAGGAACTAAGTGCTCGATACCAAGCTGATTTGTTGTTATAATGGGTTGGCTAACTCCCATTCTCTAGTCACATATTTAGTGAAGTGACTTGGGTACATACTTTGTTGCTCTATCAACTTCTCATCCTTCAGCTCCTACTTGAGGTCATCTTTCACCAAAAATATGTCGAACTATCCAACTCGCAAAATTTTCATTTCCATCAGTCATGACTCAATATCCTATGGAAATAGATCTTTTACTTCCAAAGCTTGTGGTTGGAAACTACTTGGAACCATGCTTGGATTGGTGGGAATTTTCACCTTGGTATCTCTAGTTTTGACTATCATAATTTTAGATCCTTAATCATGCAAGACCTTTGTATTTTTTAGCCACGGTCTACAAGAAAAATTGGATAGGCTGTCATATCCAAATATATGAATATTAAGCTGATTGTATAATGGGTTCCTCCTATGGCAATGATGATGACATATTAAAGCATACCTTTATACTCAATTGGTCACTAATATGTACTCAAAAGGGAGAGGGTTTCAAAATTTTAAGCTTTAGCCACTTTGGCACGGACTTTGAGATGATATTAAATCCTAAGACATGATCCACGAGCACACTATCTACAATCTACATCTTAATGTTGACAGTGATGATGATTGAAACTCCCTCATCCACTACTGCTGTATCAATAATTGGAATGGTAGCAAGAGAATCTATGATTGAGGGTAAGTCCTCAACTTAAGGCCTCTGCAATTGGAATGGTAACAAGAGAATCTATGATTGAGGGTAAGTCCTCCTCAACTTAAGGCTACTGCAAAAGAGAGTCTTGGAAATATGGGGCAAGCTTTAGTAACTCAGTCATTGTGATGCCAATCTTCATATTGCATAAGGTTTTACATACTTGGATCATCTCTTAACTTGACTACTTAGTGGTAATTAGCTTGTTTTGGGACTTTTTTGTTGAAGCTTCACCTAGATCAGTTGGCTATAGGACCAAATGTAGGTCAAGTGACAAGTCCGTTGCCGGTGCCTTCCCTTTTAGCTCCTTGGCAAGCTTGGCCACTTGTTTTTGCTCCTTCAAGTTAATGTTCTTTATTTGGGGTTGACACTTTTTGTAACCCTCTAACTAGACCTTGGACTTGATAATGTACATTATCCTTGAACAATTTGGTCAATTCTGCTAGAACAACTCGGCAATTGTTGTCAAATTTTCTCCTTTTAGCGTTATTCTTGAGTTGCTTGAAGTGTCCCAGCTAGAGCTTACACTCAGACTTGGTATGGTTGTGCTCACAATAGAAATAACATCGAATTGATGATGGTCCTTGGTTTTTCCTTTTTCATTATTGCCCTTTCCTTTGTCTTTCTTGGGCCCTAGTGGGCATTTGTCCTCCTTAGGCTAAACCTTGTGTGTCACCTGGTTCACACCTGCTACTACAGTGTTGTTTATTATAGTAGCCTAATTAGAAAATAACAAATTTGTGATTCAAAAAAATTGGTAATTTGGGATGAATAATACGTAAGGGTAAAAAATCGGGCTGAAAATTCGTAGCCACGTCATGTTTTTTTGATGATTCACCACATCATCTTGTATTCATTTGAATCAAGTTTATTCATGCAAATATGTATTCATTTGCTAGTGCCTCTTTTGATGAAATCAATGGCATATCTTAGGAGGGTGTTGATATTGCAGGACAGGAGCCAGGAGGTTCCTAAATTTGTGTAGGTTGAGTTGTCTAATGAGGTTGGTAGTGCACAACAGGTTTGCTTTGGTGTATTCCCAAATGCATGCTTTATCTGTCAAGAACATCCCATTTTTTGAGAAACGACCCCAAACGAGTGAAAAATACACATTTGGCCAAGGGAGACGAGGAGGTTGAGCCTCACTTTGCCCCTGTTGAAGTCCCTAAGTCATCTGGGTTTGCCAAAATTCACGCAGGGTAAGGTGGAGGGTCAAGACGCTTTGCTAGATCAGGAGATTGCAAAATAACATATGGTGTTGAAGCATGATAAAGGGGATCCCTGGAGGGTTGTTGGCCAAAAAGGTAAATCTAAACTTGCAACCATAGTGGAGTTTGGAGATCTCTTGGGTGCTCATGCTCTAGCCCAGGTCATCCCCCTAGTTTAGAAGGATAAAAGTGTGTTGGGCAATGCTGAAGCTACTACTAGTTGCATTGGGCAATCTCAAAGAGCCTCGCTTCAAGTACTCAATGGTTTGGAGAGTAAAATGGATGCAAACGCTAACCCTAGCCATCATGAGTTGGTGGAGGAAGACATGTCAAAAGCTTATCATAGGAGGCAGCCTACTGGAAGATGCTCAAGCTGAAAAAGAAAGTGTGCTACCAGGCTAATCAGGTTGCAGGTTTCATGGCTTCTTGTTTGATTTCAAAGAAGCTCAAGGATATGGCTAGAGCTGTGGACCATGGTAAGGAAAATCAATTTCATTTTCTTAGGGATGCCTACAGGGTATTGGCCAATCAACAATTGGATATGTAAGGCAAAGTTGGATAGTGTTAGGTTAGTCTGTGTTACCATGGAATGTACATTGTTGTTGTTGCAGCCTAGTCAACTAGCATGCTTGTATATCTGTCTTAAGGAAGATCAATGCAGAAATTTATTTGCTCCAAGAATTGAAATGTGGGAGAAGGTTGCTTTTTGGTTTATTGTGAAGAGGTTAGGGTATGATTCTTTAATAAATTTCCATGTCAGAGGTAAGAGTGGCTGTAAGGTTGATGAAAAAGAGCAAGAATTGCCAATAACACCCCAAGCAGAGGCACAACAGCTCAAATGGTCTACTAGGGAAAGCAGACCACCAGCCAGATTGACATATGCTTAGAAAGGCAAAGCAATTCAGGTTGAAACCACCAACTATGCTCTTATGACTACCATCATGGCTACAGAAGAGCCAGTGTACTTTGAAGATACAGTAGACAAGCCAGAATGGAAAACTGCTATGCATGAAGAAATGGATGCTTTGTATAAGAACAATACTTGGGAATTATGCAACCTTCCACCAGGAAAGAAGGCCATAGCAAACAAATGGGTATACAAAGTGAAGTACAATCCAGATGGAAGTATTCAACGATACAAAGCCAGACTAGTCGCAAAAGGATTTGCACAGCAATATGGTCAGTTAGGGATGGGGTTCTGCTTTGATAAAAGAACTGCTGACAAATCGTTTATGTCAGCAGTCATGGCCCCACAGTGACAAATCACACCGCAAGCCACCTACATATGCACTCTCAGTGTTTAAATTATGATGAGACTTATGCTCTAGTAGCAAAGATGGATTCCATATGGTTCTTGATATCACTAGCGACATTAGCAGATGGAATGTGTATCAGCTCGATGTCAAGAATGCATTTGTCAATGGTTACCTAGATGAGGAAGTCTACATGCAATAACTAGCAGGCTATGTTGAACCAGGAAAGGAGAACAAGGTTTGCCATCTTAAGAAAAGTCTCTACAGCTTAAAGCAAGTACCTAGAAGTTGGTACAACAGAATCAATAAGTATTTTGTTGATTTGGGATACATGAAATCCAATGCAGGTCATACTCTCTACAACAGAGTTCAAGGGGAAGACATTACTATTGCACTTTTGTATGTAGATGATCTGATTATGTCAGGAAGTAAGGATAGCTTCATCAAAAAGCTTTGGGATACATGAAATCCAATGTAGATCATACTCTCTACTACAAAGTTCAAGGGGAAGACATTACTATTGCACTTTTGTACGTAGATGATCTGATTATGTTAGGAAGTAAGGATAGCTTCATCAAAAAGCTAAAACAAGACTTATCTGTGCAGAGTTCGACATGGAAGATCTTGGACTTATGCACTATTGTCTTCGAATTGAGTTCTGGAGAGATTCAGATAGCACATTCATGAGCCAACTCAAGTATGTTGACAGTCTCTTGAAGAAGTTTCATATGGCAGATTGCAAGATTGCAGCCACTCCCATGGAACAGAGTTTGAAACTTACTAAAGATTAAAAAAAGCCTACAATCAATGACAGGTACTACAGGCAGCTCATCGGATCTCTTATATATTTGTTATGCAGTAAGCTCACTTAGCACAGTTTATGGCAAATCCAAAACAGTCTCATTGGAATGCAGCCAAAAGAGTCTTGAGATACATCAGAGGTACAAGACAGTTTGGGATAGAATACAGAGGATGTCATCTACAGTTGCATGGATACTGTGACAGTGACTATGCCGGAGATCATGAGACCAGGAGATCGACACAGGGATATGCATTTTTCCTTGGTCAAGGTGCTATATCATGGTTGTCAAACAAATAGCCAACTGTTTCTTTGTCTTCGACTGAAGCAGAATATAGGGCACTCACTACAGGTGCATGTTAGGCTATATGGCTCAGAAGACTATTGTAAAAAATAGACTACTTTGATGAGTCAAAGCCAACAACAATATATTGTGATAACCAATCAGCTCAAGCATTGGCCAAGAATCTAGTATATCACTCTAGGACAAAGCACATTGATGTCAGAGAGCACTTCATCAGAGAAAGAGTGTTACTTGGTGACATCATATTGCAACATTGTGATAGCAAAGAGAATGTTGCAGACATCTTTACCAAACCACTCGGTAAAGAGCTTTTCGAGAAACACTGACTAGCTCTTGGTTTGACGCAGAGGAAGGACATCCCCATCAAAGGGCTGTAATGGAATGTAATGTTCAGTCCTTCTTCGATTCCCTAGAATCATCATCTTGAGGGAAGGCTTACTTCATGATGTTGATCTTGAGGGAAAGTGTTGAGAGTTCACGCTCAACATCATGTGATCATATGTGCATAGCACTAACCCAATAGAGTGCTATAAAGGAAAGGGTTAGATGCCCTAACCCTAACCCTAAATGGATTTGTATATATTCTACATTTGCAACTAAATCTAGTGTACAATTAGTCATTTGTGGTGTGCTCTCTAGCTGTGCCCTCTCTCCTCATCTCTACTCTTCTCCTCTCCCCTCTTCATATTTTGTCATATCTTCATATCTATTGCTACTAGAGTCAATGTAATCAAATTATATCTTTTAACTGCACCTACGGTTTGTTCAATTAATTAGTTGTATCTCCCTCCCCTTATTTTATAATTAACCTAAGATTTCATCTCATTAACACTCTTATCTTGCCACCTCATTTTCCGGCCTGTATCTCCCTTGACTACTCCTTTGCTTAGCTCCTATCTACTCCCTCCACTTAGCTCCTATTCTCTAGCTGTCCTGCCCTCCGCTCCCTCCAGTCATCTCCTATATTCTCTCAGCCTCTCCCTCCCCCTCCACTCTCTCTCCACCCTTCCCCCACTCCCTCCACTCAACCCCCCCTGCTCCCTCAGCCCTCTTTCCATTGACTCTCCCTTTTGTCTCCCTCCTCTACTCTATATATATTTGCTCAAGGCGACTAGAACTTTTTCAAATCTAGAAAGTTTTGCATTCCTCAACTGTCTCGAATCTAGTGATTAATGTGTTCAATTGCTTAGGTTAACTTGCTTTAATCGTGCCCCATTTCCCAAGCTTAGCTTAATCCACGATGCGGTCCCTTTGATTAATTGCTAATACTCATTTTGTACTAGCTGGGGAGCCCTTTTATTTGTTGGGTATTGATTGGATTCATTTTGTCTTTGAGTGGTGGTAATTACTCAGCTTTGCATACAAGGATGCGGTTAGTTCAATAGGCCTCAATTGTACCTATGTGCTTATATTGATATTATGAATGCACAATATGTTTTTGTAAAGAAAATATTTTTGAAGTATTTCCAAGTATATAAGACAAGAAATCTATGATAGTATGGCAGTGAGCAAAGAAGACCAAAAAATCAGATCATATGCTTTTGAGTATCTGTAACAATATCTCTCTTTCAATACTTCATTGTGGCTATACTGAGGATCTATCAATCATTTGTTAAAACTTTTGAATCAAAATATTGTTCTTCTATTTGCAAGAGTATAATAGGATATCGCACCAATAGGCAAAGCCAGTACCAATATCTGTAATTGTATCTTTCAATACTTCATCATTTGTAATAGTATCTATATCCATAACAGTATCTTTCAATACTTCATCATTTGTAGCTGTATTTGTATCACTATCTATAACAATATATTCCAATACTTCATCATTTGTAACAAATTTTTAATCAAAACATGTTCATCTATTTCCAAGTGTATAATATGATATTGCGCCAATAGGTAAATCCACTATCAATATTTGTAACAGTATCTGTATTTTCATATTTTGTGTCAAAAGTAAAAAGAAAGAAAGGAAAAAAAAAGCTCATAATAAATAATCAAAGGTCCAACTCGTACCATGTCAAATTGGCACTAAGATATATCACGCCTTTCTGTTCATCTTGCGACAAATAGCAACCTCGTCACTTTCTCATCAGTGAAAGATGGGTGGAAGTTGTGCAAAGAAAGATGATCAATGAGAACTCATAGCATCATGCTTGATAGATTTCCCTGTAAATCATGCTTAATAGATTTCCCTGTAAATCTTCATCGCTACAGGATGAGCTAGAAGTTGGTGGCAAGTGACCAGATGCAAATCAGTGTTTCTTTCAGATCTCTCGGGTGCCATTAATCCAAGTCCGTAACCAACATGGTGACCAAGTGTATCTCATTGAAAGTGAACACATACATCTCTGTTATAAGATCAACCTTCTTCTTAGGATCATCACTCTCTTGTTCCAATAGTGGAGGTGGTGTGTGATACTCCACATGCTCAAACTTTGGCTTTGGTGGATCCCGTATCTCAGCAGGGTCCTGTCGATGAATGGCTTAACGCCCACCTCCTTTCCCTTGGTCACATCTACCCATGACTTCATAAAATGCAGTTCAGACATTTGGTCTGCTATAGCTGATGCTCTTGAAAAATGTAATCAACAACGTAACAAAGCAAGTAATCTATCCTTAAACTAGAACATACCTACGGAAGCAACAACAATTAGAGGCTTTGTCTAGCAGTAAAAAAACTTTATTAAAACACCAACGTTAGATTTCAAACATTGCAAAGTAGTAAGCAATAAGAATGTGATCACTTCAGTCTCAAAAGTTCCAGAAGCGTCGCATACTTTGAGATAGCTGGCGCCAAGTTGCATAATCAAAGTAATGTATCAATCAAATTTTCTCGTAATGGGAGCAACACAATCTTGTTGGCCCAAAATGCGGGCTTTCTTACATTGGCAAATTATTCATTAACTTAGAGTGGCAATACTTCCAGTAGCAACCTTGTAGAATCTTTGGAGTATGACGTTGGAGCTGAAGAGTTTGTAGGAGGAGACCTTACTTTTGTCGTCTCCAATCTAGATTACATTGTGCATGAAACTTCTTTTTATGATATCATCGTGGTACTACCTGGTGGAAAAAGTTTGGGCATTGTGGTTACACTTCTGAGAGCAATCAATTCTACACTGCTGTTTTGCTTTGTCATGTCATTTTCAAAGATTAAACTTTGTCGAATGGATTCGCCAAACATGGACCAAGAACTTGGTTCTTTCAACTTCAATATTGGAAGGGAAAATGTTTCAGAGAGGGAAGGAGGACTTGACAGAACTATCATTGAAAAATTTCCATTGCTGTTATTTGAAGAATGTAACTTTCCAAAAGATAAGGCACAGTGTCCTATTTGCTTGGGCGAATATGCAGCAGGGGAAATCTTGCGGAAAATTCCTCTGTGTTCTCACTTTTTCCATGTGGGTTGCATAGATAAATGGCTGGTCTACAACAGGAGTTGTCCACTGTGCCGTGTGATATTGGTGAGACTCAATGAGGGGCACCAAGGGAGGTTTGCCATAGAACCTCACTTGACAACAAGCAGCTCTTCGAAAAATAGTCTGATTTCTCCAGAGTTGCCAAACCTCCAAGATGACCCATTAAGATAGTATACACTTTTGTTTTCAGGTTTGCAGAAAATGACTGGTAAAAGTACAAGGCTTTGTATCTGTCTTCATTGTGTTCAAGATATTTACAGCTGGTTCTTTCTGCTGCTTGAAAGGAATAGTTTTGGGACATTTACTATGGAAGTCAGATCTTTGGCAAATCCATGCAAGTTTTTAGGCAGGTAGCATTGTGGGATGAAGCAAAATGCTTCCTTTTCCTTAAGCCACGTGTCATGATTTAAAATTCCATTTTAAATATCAATATTGAAAAGAAACTACCTCTATTTCCTTGCATGTCTTCTGCGTTTCAATCAAGGCTGATTGACGAGTCTCGTTCTCCATCCCTTCAATCCTCTTCTGCCTATGCCTCTTTTGCCTCCCAAACTCAGCATATCTTAGTAATGCCTATCGCATCTCGAAGTTCTCTCCCTCTCAAACTGACTTCCTCTATGCTCCATGGTCAATTCAACGGTTCCTACCTCTACAAGAATCGCATGCATTCCTGGCCTCAGGCACCAGAATTTAGCAGTTCCTGCCTCTGCAAGAATCGCACGCATTCCTGGCCTCAGGCACCAGCAAATTTTTGGGCTGAGAAGAGCATTGGCAAGGAGCATGCGGGTGAGCCCCGTGAAGGCGGGAATGAGCCAGTCATGGCGGAGAAGCAAGGAGAGCATTTAGCAATTTGTAAGTCGAAGATTGGGCAATTTGCCAAATTGAAAGCACGCACACTGTGGAGTCGTTACTTTGAGGGAGAAGGTTATGACTGCAAACTTTTCCTCTATCCCCAAGGAGACTCACAAGCTTTGGAGGGTATTTATCCATCTGCTTGCAAGTCATGGATCCGTGTGGCTTGTCTTCATCTAAGCAGGATTGCTTTGCTAGCTATAGAGATTATGTGTGGTCAATCAAAGACTCGGTCCAGAGGGATTTGTGGCATCACTTGTCAGGGAAGAAGAAGTATCATAGATGGTGCAACTTCATGCCATCATACACAAGTTTCAATCCTAAAGGCCAGATTTTTTATGAACAAGGCTGTCTTGATTACCACAAAGATCCTGTTGCTATACGAGTTCGTCTCACAGAAGAGCTGGTGATGGGTCCAATGTTGAGCAAGGAAGTCGTCTTGAAAGTCTACAATTTGTCCCTTTTCAAAGAGATGATCAAGACAAAACTTAGAAGATTATGAGTGTGCTCAGTGTTTATCTCAGTCATGCATGATTTCTACATTGCAGGAGAAAGCTACGTAGGTGATGTCTTCTTTAACCTTTAAGGAGTCTGCAAGAAAGACAGTCAAAACAATTTACGTCTTGTGTGTCAATCCAAAAACAGTCAAAAAAATTACGTCTTTCATGTGTGTCAATCCAAAAACAGAAGCCATTTTCGATCGTGGAAATCTTCAAGTCTAAGTAGCTCTAAAATGCTTCTAATGCCATTCTCTTGTGGGTTGTATTATTGACCTCATTTTCGCTTGAAAATGTTGCATAAATGAGGCCATTACGTGCCCCAACTTGCAAAATTTACAGTGTTCCTATGTATTCTGTGTTCTAGTATTCCTATTCCTAAGTTGTCTGAGCCTTTGGAGCAGCGCTCCCCTGAGCCAGAACATGTCACAACTTACTACAAGCATGCAATCATTTTGTAGCAAGTTTTATTTACTTTATGTAGCAAGTTTGCAAGCAAGTGGCTTGAGGCCATAGGCTTCAAACGTGGATAGTTTGCACTGCTTCTCTTTCCTCCGCAGGTGACTCTAGAGAGCTTCTATTGTAGCATTTGCCTTGAACTCCTGTCTGATGATGAATTCACTAGCTTTTCTCTCCCTCACCCCCTTCTTCCGATCGATCCCACTCCTTCGGTTGCCATGATTGTGGAGGTCACTCTTGAGAATGGAGTTGGCTTTTCTCTCCCTCACCCCCTTCTTCCAATCGATCCCACTCCTTCGATTGCCATGATTGTGGAGGTCACTCTTGAGAATGGAGTGAATGTGGGAAGAATTGACTATTACAATAAAGAGATCATGCAGCAATTCGTAGCTTCATTGTATCAATTTCTTTTTGAGTCTCATAGACCCTTTGGTCTTTGGAAGACTAATAAAAACCTTTTTTTCTTTTGTTCAGAGAGAATGTGAAAATTTGGGGCTTTATCAATTTCAGGTATATTTGTATGTGAAATTTACGGTTTTGCCTGAAATCTACATTTTGTAGACAAGCAAGTTGACATGCAAGAAATCAAAGTTTTGTAGATTCATCTACAAGCATTTTGGGGCTTAAGCTACTGTTGCAACTTTTTGAGGATTTAGATTTTTAGACTTAGTGTGAGTCAACTATTTGGGGCAGATTGCAAGCATTTTCTTAACTTTTGTTTGCATAATGATGGTCATTAAGGAGGAGATGCATTTGGGGTTTTGGCACATGAGGACAAGTTGGAAACTACTGGTGGAGTTTTATGGTTAAAAAACTGTTGCTTGCAAAGAATTTACAGAGACATGTCAGTGGGGATGAGCTGAATCTAAAACATATATGGGGTCTGTTGCTGTTGTCCTTATTCCAAAGTGTAGGATGGACTCAAGGTAATCATGAGGTGGGCTAACATTGTGATGCTTCAAAGATGGTGCCATGAATCAGGCATGTACTTGCTGGTCTTGAACCCTTTCTCATGCCAATCTAACCACTTTAGAGGGCAAGCTCAAGATTTCAAGCCCTATGATGGCTGCTACTCACAGTCCTACAAAGAAGTGTAAGCATGTGCCTTATGTCCTATGACATAAAGAGAGTAATACAACTAGCTTCTAATAGTCAATGACTTGGCTCACGTCCTCTAGACAGAGGCATCTCAATAGCATATACTCACTATCCTCAACTAATAGTGATGCCATTTGGCCTCAACTCCTCGCCCTTGTCTCAAAACAAAACCTGTGGGATGATCTCCAAAGCTATCCCCTAGCTATATGTACAAAGTGCAATAGGTATATCTATGTGTATCTGGGTACCTAGATACGCTTACCTTGCTGCCTTTCCATTTGCAAGGAAGGCCTTGTCGCCACCATTTCCATTGGGCAGCTTCTCTTGGGCTTCATCTTGGAGTAGTAAAGGACAAAGCTCCTCAAACGTCATCAAACTAGTCCATTGCCCTGCTTCACAATTGTGACAAACCTCTTGAAGCCTTTGGGAAGAGACTAGCATGGCCAACTAGGTTGTGTGCACCTTGTGACCAATTGCAGCCAGCTGGTCATGTGTCTGATCCCCATCCTACATCCTCATAGTGAATAGTTGATTCTCGAGGAAAAGGATGTGTGATGTATTGTTTGCCTCTTAAAGATCCTTCATCCAGGCCTCTACCGCCCATATCTGCAAGCTAGATGTGGGGTGCCAATTATCATGGAGAGTGCCCCCACATCTCTCTATGTCCAATCTCGCACTAGTACTAGATCTGAAGTGGTTACAACTCTTGTTGTAACCACGTCTGTAGTGGTGCCAATTATCATGGAGAGTGCCCCCACATCTCTCTATGTCCAATCTCGCACTGGTACTAGATCTGAAGGTGTTACAACTCTTGTTGTCAAATATGTTGTGCTCTTGGGCTTCACCTCGATCCTTCGGTGATCTCCCAGATCACCAAACGACTGTGTATCTTTACCTTTCAGATGGGATAGTTGCGCCCATTCAATTTCCCACTGTCTCCAAACTTGGGAATAGGAATGTGTGAAGCCATTTGCATGCGCCTGTGAAAGACTTGACAATCTCTGAACTGAGTGCAACACTGAAACAAAAAACTGAATTTATAGCACTGGAGTCTCCTTGCTAGAGGGATGCCTTCAATCAGTTTGTTCGAGCAGATCAAGAGCGTACCTCCTTTGGCTCTGATACCATGTTAGAGTTAAAGGGTCTACTAAACAGTAACCCTATGCAGCAGAATGTTTTTCAAACTCTCACTGATCTCTCACACAAAGTAGGTGCACACACATGCTGAAACCTCACTCATAGAAGTACAGCAGGAAAGAGAGGAAGAAGAACTCAGACCAACCTGGTTGCCACGTCCAATCTGTACCTGTTGCTGTCCTACGACCAGGCCTATAAATAGGCCCTAGAAGTGCTCTTATGGCCTATTACCATGCTATCACATAGTCGTGATATGCTGCTCCATAGTGTTGCTGCTCAGTACAGTTCTAGATGCATCTCTAGCCTGCTGCTCTACACTCCAAGTAAGCCTACCTACCCAGGATCATGAAGCCATTCTTCACCTCATAAGGGGGCTCACAGTTGGATTAGTGACCATTCCTCTAACAGTCACACACAAATGTTAATAAAGTTAATTTGGATATTCAAGGATATAAAAATACTCTTAAATTTCAAATTATGCATCTTGACAGAAAGGGGCCTAGTTGAGGTTTCATCATTGATGATGACCATCCTATAGTTCCAACACCAATAGTTAGCATTGCTCTATCCTTTCGAATATGGTGCTCATGATGGCAAGATGTTCTTCAATGTATATTTAAAAATGAGTATATCAACATTGTTCTCTGTATTCACTCTTTACAAACCATACTTGTTATTGATGTATCAAATACATCAATCTATTATAATAGCAAACTCTACTCAAACTACAGTATTACAAAGAGATATTGACCAACAAAGATGACAAGATCCAAGAATATCTGAACAAGAGATAATTAGACGTATTCTTAAGTTTCAGATACCAAGTTCTATTCCTGGATCTCCTTCATGGCACCGTAGAAACTTGAAAGATCTAATGGCAGTGGTTGACACATGGGGCCTTCCTAATATATTCCTTACACTTACTTCAGATGAGGCATCAACCACAAGATGGTGTGAAATCGATCAAATAGAAACCATTGCTAAACAATTGAATAAAAACTTCATGGAGAGATTGTCCAGTTGAATGCACAGTGCTCTTCCATGTTAGACTGCAACAATTCTTAGCAAGATATATTTTGTGTGATAAAGGACTACTAGGTAGAGTCAACCATTACATCATAAGATATGAGTTACAAAATCGAGGATCTATGCATGCACACATGATGCTATGGCTAGATGAACAATACATAGATATCGTATCAAACCAGATAGATGCACATATCTCTTACATGAATGATTTTAATAACTGGCCAGAGAATTCAATTCAAAGAAAGCTTAACTATATGGTAAAGAGAAAACAAATCCACACATGTAGGCCAACATGCAATCTATTTGACTCAAGCACAAACCACAAATGCAAATACGGATTTCCATATCCAACACATTTAGAGACTAAACCTACTATAGATCCTCTCTTAACAAATATGGATCTACTTCCGTCCATCCCTAGAACATCGTAATGTTGTTCCATACCATCCAGGAATATTACTATTGTGGCAAGCACATATGAATATTCAAAAAATAACCAACACAAGCCTATCATATTACCTTCTAAAATATGCTATGAAAACCGAACCCATGGGACACATGAACTTGAATCCTGGTGATGCAAAACTTCTAGGACTAGATAATCTAGATCCAATTAAATTAAAAATGATATCTGTATACATTCTTTCAAAGCCAACATCTCCAACAGAGGTAGCATTGTCATGCTTATAAATATCTACCATTTAAAGAAGCGAACCTGTGCATTTCATTGACTTCTCTCCCCTATCTATGCGCTAAAAATACCTATGTGAACATTGTGTTTCTGTAATGCATCCTATAGATATATATTGCGATCGTCCAAGTGTCATGGAGAACTTTACCTTATATGAATTTTGGAAAAAATACAATGTCCAAAAGTCAAAGAAGAAAAACAAAGATAACATAACTATCATAGATTCTTTTAGAAATTATGTATATCCATCAACACGGATTGTACGTTTCACAGATTACCACCCTGCTCATCATTTTGAAGGATTTTTTTACAACCTTCTACTAAAGAATGTAAATTTTAGAAATGAGAATGAGCTCATTTCTGAAAACAATTATACAAGATCTTACTTCTTAGAATGCCATATCCAAGACCTCATAAAAACATAAGAAGACATCGAATCTCTTATCGATCAATATTGCAAAGTGCACTTGCTAATTGATCAAAATCGCCACTAACTCCAAAAAAGCCCATCACGTGTTATTCAAAACACCTTCATGGCTTCAACCGACCTTCATGAAAATACTAATATATATAACACAGCATGCACAAAATTACTTCAAATGATGAATGAGTTTAAGGACTTTGAAAATGCAACTCTTTCTTCTGAACAACAAGAAATTTATAAAAAAATTAGCGGATCACCCACAGGACTTCATGTCATTTGTGGTACTCTTAGTTTAGGAAAGACATTTATGATCGAGTACATTACTTATAATTATGTAAAACAAGGAAAATCCATTATTCTAGCAGCAAACAGGAGCAGTTGCAATGAGACTAAGTCGATTAGCAACTACTGTCCATCATCAGTTTGCTCTACCAAAGAGACACGATATGTTTCGTGCCTCCTTACCAGTGTCAAACGAATGATACATAGAATTGCAAAATGTGAAAATCATAATAATTGATGAGATCTCAATGATGACATGCCAAACATTAAACATAGTTTTCAGACAACTGTGCGAAACTTGCAAGCAAACAATCTTGTAGCCTTTTGAAAATAAAAAGATGCTCTTATTCGGAGATATGTCCCAGTTGCCTCTAGTATGTAAATGCAAGGTGCAAGGAAATGAATTTTGTAGAAAATGCTATATTGGAAACTCGGGTTTCTGGACAACTACAACCTTTTCATTCCTTCACACATCAATACGTCACCTAGAAGATCCAACATACATAGAATTCTTAAATATAGTCAGGATAAGACAACCAACGGTAGAAGAGATTCAGTATTACCTAGGTAATTTAATCATAAGTGATAGTGAAGCAAACGATTTCATTGACAAGGACACAACTATATTGTGCACCCATAAAAAAGACACACAATACTATAATGAGCTCATACTACCTAAAGATCATGGTTCATTAGATGCTACTTATTGATAACTCAAAGGTTAATACCAAGCTTTGAAATTGATATTTGTGATATTACTTACATCAAGCTTTTCAATTGGTACCAATATTCTAGAGTATCAAAATCATAGTAGAATGTGATCCGAGATTAAAATGCTATGGTGGCTCTTTTGGTGTCTCAAGCTTTCTTTGTTCCTATAGCCCATGTGGTAAGGACTTTCCTACCATACAGTTTTGAGACAATTTCACCATGGAATAGTTTTTGACATATCTAGAATTTAGCTTTCTTTGCTCCTATAGCCCATGAGGTAAGCACTTTCTTTGTTCCTATACTGGGGTAAGGAATTTCCTACTACTATAATTCACCTTGGAATAGTGCTCAACATATCTAGAAATAAAAATTCTTTATTCCTATAGCCCATGAGGTAAGGACTTTTCTACCATACAATTTTACCTTGAAATAGTGTTGGACATACCTAGAAATCAAAGGCTCTACAACATTTAGCAAAAAAGCAAAATTATATTAGGTTTGAAGAATGTTTTAGATCCTCTTCTACATTTAGCAAAGAAAATACTAAGATGTAGTTCAAAATTGATGATGCAATTAGGATGGGAAAGGAATCATGTTTTAGATGCTCTTCTAGATTTAGCAAAGAAAATGCTAAGCTGTGCTTCAAAATCTAAGGTGTAATTAGGATGGCAAAGGAACTATCTAATCATTTCGCCCAAAAGTAGTATTTTTCACATCAATGAGTCATATTTTTGTAATTTAAGAATAAAAGGCATTGTACTCCAGACTCAGGTTTTGGGATTTTGAACCATGATAATTTGATGCAAGGATTATGAAAACACACTATTGAGAAGTTAAGATGATAGTTCATTCTCAGTGATCCATAGATGGGTGAAGCTCTTCTTCACTTCCTTCTATGCACTCTACATGGTACTGTGAAATCTGGAAAGATAAGTCAGCTCTTCTACCGTTTCATCCAATGGGAGTATGACACACTTTCATGATAAAAAGTTACAGATCATACTGATAAATCTACTAGTTCAATCAAAAGTCCAAGTCCAATCTAAACTCCAGATGCTCAAATTCATTGTCTTTACACTCCTTGACTACTTATGGCACCATTTGATGGCATACAATGTGAACTTATAGTAAGAGGCTCAAGGTGCAAGGGCATGTAGCTCCATATTAAGGGAAACTTCTAAAAATGTGCACCATAGTCTTAATTTATTAGGGAATAACCTTGTATCCTATGGACTATGCCACCCAAAAGTAGCCTCCCTTTTATACAATTCATGATCTTGTTTGAATTTTTGGCAATGGACATTGTGGATTGCTTGGTTATTTGCAATCAATTGAGCCCAGTGCAAGCACATGAGATGTTGAAGAACCCAAGTAAAACAATTAGCAAATTTAGAAAATAGTACCATTGTCGCAATGCACAAATCTTATAGGATCTTGAAAGCTAAGTTGTATTAATTCGGGCATTTTTTTTAAAATTCAAATAAAATGCTCAAATATGCATTTTTTATGATTTAAAATGTTTCAAACATTTTTTGCTATTTTATTCGTATGAATAACTCATTTGTATGAATAGCTTGTTGAGATATGGTGCCATGAGCACATATTAGAGGCTAAGATATGGTAAAGGAAAGAATTAAAGTAGCCACCCTAGGATGTGGACTACATGATGTGGAGATGTGAATCAAGGATATCTACAAGGAGAGATGTGGATCAAAGGATCCCACAAGTGTTGACTATTCAAAGGGCACTCTCTATATAAGAGGCCTATCATGTATTGTTAAATAGAGAGAAATGCACATACACTCAAGATTCTATTTATGAGTCCAAGCTAATCTATCTTGGAACCTAATTGACTTGAGGTACATGTCATGAGCACTCTCTTCATTATGTTTCCACATAGGTTCCATCCACCTTAGAGCATTCTATAGATCCCGAGGCACACATGTTTTTACATGGTATCAGAGCATAGGTTTAGCTCTCCTAGTTTAGCTCATTAGTAGTTCACTAGGATTGCTCCCATTCCTAGATTAGTTGTAGGCATGCCTTAGGAACTCATAAGTTCTCCTAGGTTAGTTTTAGTTTTAGTTTTAGATTGACAGTTCTCTTCTGCTAAGCGAATCTTAGTTTATTTGAGAGATTTTTGCCCATGCCTCTCCATTAAGGGAGTCCTTCAAGTTCTTTCATGAGAGCGATTTAGATTCATTCTTCGTGTTATTTCATTGAGAGATCCATTGAAAGATTTGTGAAAAAAATAAATAAATAAATAAATCCATTCCTTAGTATTGACTCATCGAGAAATAGAAAGGTTGAGTTCCATGAAAATGCACTGAAGCTGCTACATGCAACAGCAATCTTGAGGAGGTTCTTTGCATTTCAAAATCTTTGAGTGTCCAAGCCTATTTACGAATGACTCTAGCCCAACCTACGGCTCCTACCATGACCCAAAGTCCATGAACACCAACACCTTTAGCGAAAAGCTTCATCCAAGCTGGCTTCTTTCTTTGTTGGTCAACTAGAAAACAAAAGCAAGGAGCCAAGGCAAGCACCTTCTTGTAGTTGCTGCCGTCAGTGCCTGCATGGTCCAATTGAGAAGCAAAGAAGCCTTGACTAATAGTAGTGCATCGCTCCAATAATCCTCCAACACAATGACGATTGTCCATGAACAACATGAAGAGCACCATCCACTCGATCAGATGACTCCTCAACTCCAACAGGCTATCTCGGAACTAGTTAGGCAATTCTGATAAGGGGTGCACTTTTGCCTCTCCTAGCCCTTCGATCAAAAAGGGCATGCACTCGATCCCTCCTTTTTAATCACTGACACTTGCCGTCAAGCCAAGCAGCTCCCTTTCTAATTCGTTGACTACCTTGCAACAATTCCTACTACCAATGAGGTCCACAATTCCTACAAATATAGAAGAAGCATCCCAGTTGCTATCTTTGTGAGGGCAAAAGAATGTCTGCAGCAAGCAAACATGCTCAGAGCTGCTGCTTGTCTTTGGACCTTGCTAGCGGCGGTGACGAATCTCTGCTGGAGCTACTGTGTCACTAGAGGAGAAGTTGCTTGTGGAGCTTCAGTTATCTAGACTCCCCCATGTGGCTAGACCGCTATAGGATCGGGATCTGAAGAATTAGAGACGAAAATAGAAGGCCTAGCATTCACTACATAATTTGTTGGAGATATCGGTCTAGCACATGACTTTAAGGCATTACAAAACGTCTCATCTCTCATGACATTGAATGGTATACCATTTTTTACAAATGCTTCTGTCCATCTTAAGTGCTCTTCATGCACTTATTGCCGAAGAAATCCATCCTCCATAGAAGATTGTTTTCCTTTTTTCTCTTTCTTATCTGACAGGCATTAGTCGCATCAAAACTCACCTATGACCCACTTGCTAGCAAATATACATTACCTTCATGTATGGATACACCCCTCTCATTTATTGGTGCTTGTCCTTCAACCGTATCAACAACCTCAGCGCTCACATCTTGTTGAGTTGGACAATTCGTTATCAGGGTTAGATTAACCAGTTTCTTCACTTTCTCTAAATATGATTTGCATAATGGAAGAACATTAGACAGAGTGCATGAGCAAGCTTCAACGTCATTGCCTATTCCGAGAAAATGTTTCTTGATGTGAGTAGAACTGCTCATGAACTTGTGTCCACAATATTTACACTGCCCGAATGAGACCAAGGCATGTACTTTTCATATCTCTGTCAGATATGACCAAATCTTGCCATGCACCATGCTTTTGAAGTTGCAAAAAAATTAATTTGCATATGCAGCAATAGAAACATACTGCAATACCCATTTTTTCAAAAACAACACATATCCTTTAGAAAACACTTTCAAGAATGCAACATATTTATTGTCATTCATTCACAATCTATTGAAAGAATATGAAATATTCATTCAAAGGAAAGTGTAAGAACGAGTAATGAAAATTAAGAGACATGGATTCATTTCTATTGAAAGAATACACTCAAACTGTAAATCATTAATTTACATTCTATTGAAAGAATATTAAATATTCATTCAGAAGAAAGTGTAAGAATGAGTAATGAAAATTGGGAGACATGGATTCATCTCTAATGAAAGAACACTCAAGCTATAAATCATTCATTCACATTCTATTGAAAGAATATTAAATATTCATTCAAAAGAAAGTGTAATAATGAGTAATGAAAATTGAGAGACATGGATTCATTTCTATTGAAAGAATATACTCAAATTGAAAATCATTCATTCACATTCTATTGAAAGAATATTAAATATTCATTCAAAAGAAAGTAAAAGAATGAGTAAAAAAAATAGAGAGACATGGATTCATTTTTATTCAAATAATATACTCAAATTGAAAATCTATCATTCACATTCTATTGAAAGAATATTAAACATTCATTCAAAAGAAAGTAAGAATGAGACAAGTGTTCTAATAACCTTTAAAACTTTAAATTCATACACCTTTTATATTCTTTGTATTCTTTCACATTCTATTGAAAGAATATTAAATATTCATTCAAAGAAAGTGTGAGAATACAAACACAAAATAAATTCATATTTCTCATAAGAGATCTAAGGAACTCAACAAGGAGATGCTAGAATTCCCACATACAAAAAAATTCTCACAAGAGATCTAAGGAACTCAACAAGGAGATCCTAGAACTCCCACAAAAAAATTTCATAGACTAAAAAACAAGCACATTTCTCATAAGATATAAGAAACTCAACAAGGAGATCCTAGAACTCCCACAAACAAATTTTCTCACAAGAGATCTAAGGAACTCAACAAGGAGATCCTAGAACTCCCATGTACAAAAAATTTCTCACAAAGATCTAAGGAACTCAACAAGGAGATCCTAGAACTCCCACAAACAAAATTCAGACACAAAAACAAGCACATTTCTCACAAGAGAACTAAGGAACTCAACAAGGAGATCCTAGAACTCCCACAAATAAATTTTTCTCACAAGAGATCTAAGGAACTCAACAAGGAGATCCTAAAACTCCCACAAACAAATTTCAGGCACAAAAATACCTAAGACACTTTTTTCACAAGAGATCGAAGAAACTCAATAAGGAGAACCTAGAACTCCCACAAACAAAGACACAAAGACCAAAACCACAAATCTTACAAGAGATCTCAGGGACTCAAAATGAGATCCTAAAGCTCCCTAATACAAAATCCATCTTATTTCAGACCTTCTAGATTACTTTCACAATGTCGAAGGACCTTTCTTCTTCTTTTTCTTGTTTGATCTCTTATGATTGGCTAGCGAACCAAGCATGAGATAAGAGACACTTGCAAATGGTGACCTTATATATAGAAATATAGCCACATATTCATCCTAATATAGGTTTATTCATACAAATATGTTATTCGTACATATAGGTATTTGTAGAAATAAAATCTATTCATATAAATATAGAGAGATGACGTGTTGGTTTATGTATAAAATGTGACATGTCACTGCTTTTTAACCCGATTTTTTCTTTCATTCGAATCATTCGAGAGATTTTCCCACATTTTTCAAATCACAAATTTGAAATTTTCTACTTAGCTTGAAAGGTAGAATAAGGATCTTAATGACACTACTACCATTAGCTCTTTTTATGACCCCTTTTTTTGATCCATATTACTTAATTTTTTGGCCAAGAATCTTTTTGTCAATATTACAGCCAAAAAGTTGTGACATCTATATTTTCATCCATATTAGCGTCGATATTAGCATTGTTTGTTGTTGTAGGTAGTGTTGATATTTCAATTGAAAAAGCAATGTGATGCTCATTTTCTTTTGTTTTCTCTTCCCTTGTCTGATCTCTCCTATAACACATGGATCATTGCTATCATCCCAAAGTTGGGACATGTTTGGCAAGAAACTCTGTAATGTAAAACATTAACTCTTGCACCGGCCAGCCTTCTTTCATACTTCACTCTAGTCTTACTTTTTTCTTACGTACCCTTTCAACAAATTCATAAACCATTCAAGAAAAACACCATCGACTATGCAAAGTGCTTACATATGCCACTTCATCTGCCAAGTGCACGAGCTGATACACTGCCAGAGAAAGGCATGGCTCATATTACTCTACAATGCTAAGTCAGGGCCTCTCAAAATGAATTTTAAACTGGGATGGAATGGTTCCTATTGATTAGTTGAAGTCTTTCCCAATGGGACAATGCAACTTGAAGATTTGCAAGGGAATGTATTCTCTAAGTTGTATAATGGAAGCAAAGTGAAGCTATACCGAGCAGCGAGTTCCTCGAATAGATAGGACTCGGATGTAGACCACCGGTTGACAATGCCTTGGTGGATTTCATAAAAATTAGAGTGCCAACCCATCTTACTAAATGGTCTTGGGTGTACTTGATTTCATGCTATGCCTAGTATAGGCATGTGTTTTCTGATGTGATGCCTAGAAGAACTCCATTAGAAGAGATTGCAACCTGTTTAAGAGAACTAGAAGATTGTGAAGGTGATGCTCAAGCTATTTGCACGGTCATTATGATCATATCCTTTATGTTTGCACTCTTGAATATTTTGGTGAATCGACAACCCCGGCAGTAGGCACAATGGTAGATTGGGGATTGTTTCATGCACTAGCAGAGCTTGGTGTGAAGAAGAGTTGAGTCTTTGGGTAGTTTTGACTATAACAATGGAGTGGTGATTCTCAATGCTTTCAACTTCTTTTGCTATGCAAATAATGAAGACTAAAATATCTTGAAGCTATTATGTGTACTTCCAATAGTGAGAAGGGTGATTCTTGAATGCATGTATACACAATGTTTTCATGGTGCTGGTTGGTCACTTATTTTTGAAGATTTTATTGAGGATCACATTGTGGAGGGTTTTCAACAAGTGGTTATGCATAATAAGTTGGTCTTGGTATACTAAGGCTCTGTGGGATCTTGTTTGGGATATTAATTGGATCTTGGTGTTTCCCTTTTGTGTTTCATCATGGTGAAGATTCTAGTGTTTCAAGGGACCCAAGGGAAAGACTCAAAGTCTTATCTTTAGGATTTTGTTCAAGGATACCAGCTTTTTGGATGGGCCATGAAGGATCCCGGGCAGAGATTTTACGTGATTTTCTTGAAGGTGTAGCCTTGAGTTGGCATGAGGCCTTGCTGGACTCTACCAAGGAGGACTGGGACCAAGTGGTGGCTACAATGAAGCATAGATTTGGGGCAGTGGAGTCACCAAATGCTTTGATGTTGCAATTGGACTGGTTCTATCAAGGAGAGGGTGAGATGGTCTCTATGTTGGCAATACGATATGAAACTTTATGGACAAAGTATGAAAGGGCAGCTTTGCGAGCTGTGGCATCTGCATCATCAGCCCCTCAAAGTCTCATAGGGATGGAGCACTTAAAGATGAGCAAATTTGTTATGGCTTTGGAGCCTCGTTGTCTTTGTTCAAAAGTATTGAGTAAAGATCCAACAACATACACAGAGGCACTTCGCATTGCAACCAAGAAAGAAGCTTCTCTAAAGATCGAATCCTCTTTTGTATCTTCAACAGCTTCAACTTCTAAGGTGGAGGTAATGGGCACTCCTCAAGTACCAAAGTCCTCTGACTTATATCATAATATCTCCCAATTGATGGCAGAGTTTGCTGATTTGAAATTGCATTTGGTTAATGCATGACAACCTAGAGCACCAAAGAGTGAAGATAGGCCTCAAGATAAGAGTGGGGTCACTTGCTATGAATGTAATAAAAAAGGTCACTATCACCTCGAGTATCCTAGATTGAGCAAGAAAGAAGAAAAACAAGTATCCTTGTTAGAAGCTTCTTCAAGGGATGAGGAAAGAGAGGTAATGATGGCTAAACAGGGGCATGGTAAAGCAAAAGAAGAATAAGAAAGCAAGGAAGAAGTAGAGGAGGAACATTAGGAAGAGGAAGACTGTATTAGGAAAAAGAGGGCTTCTAGAAGGAGAATTAGCTAGTCAGACTTTCCTTTAGGACAAGGCATTGGAAGCTATGACTTGTTTGTTAGATATCAATGCTCCACTCTCATGTAACTACACGGGAACCAGCTAACTCTACTTGTAAGCCCCCTCCCATATGAGGAGAAGGCATTTGAGTAGCTTGATTATCTGGTAGGTCCTAGTCTGGACACCAGATGGGGGCCATGTGTGGCCTGATGGCTGGACGGCTTCAGATAGAGTTGGCACACCACCAACTAGGCTACATGCAAGTGTGGGAAGGCATCCCTTGACTGACCACACTAAGGGTAGATGGAGCATTTCTCGGGGTAGCCCACTCTCGCATTGTAGGACCCGTTTGGAGCCTAAGATGATCCTGGATGGCTCTTGGCCGAATGGAGACCATAGGTTAGTTGCTCTGTTTTGTGCACGGGTTCTATTGTATGGTCGGTGGCCTATTTCGAGACCGCCGACCCCCAGTCGACCGTTTTGGGCAGATTGGGTCGGTCACCCAATTGAGCCTAACCGACTACGACTGGTGGCTATATAAGAGCAAGCCTGTGAAGCCCATTTCATCACTGGCTATAGTAACCCTGATTCCTTAGCATTCAGCCTCTGTCTTCTACTATTTCCAGCATGCCATCGAAGCTTCTTTCATAGGAGCGCACAGTTGGGAGGCAGTGCCATCTATTGTATCAGTTCTACAGTAATCAAATTTTTGATTCTCCATACTATCTTGTTTTCTCTCTTGCATACGAGATCCTATTATTTGTTGAGCACAGATGTTATATTATTTTCTTACATGGTATCAAAGCCTGGACTCTAGCAAGAAGATTTGGTAGTGTGTTTCTTGTTTGCGAGCAGATTGTGAGAGATGGCCCAGCCCGCAAGACTGCGAATCCCACCATTCAGCAAAAGTGAAAAGTTGGATGGCTCTAACTATTCACTTTGGAAGTTCAAGATGAAGACCATCCTAAGCGCATACGAGCTTTGGGACACTGCTACTGGGGTGGACGTGAGGCTAGTTACAAGACTAGATCCAGCTAATGCAGGACAACAGATAGTACCAACTGCGGATGAGATTCTCATGTGGACAAGAAGAAATGCAGATGCGTTGTGTTCTATTGTCTACAGTGTTAGTAATTCCATCATGGCGTTAATTCAAAGTGTCACCACAGTGGAGGAGGCATGGATGGTCTTGAAAAATCAGTACGAGACCACGAATCAGATGCGAATTCAAAATCTAGAGACTCAACTCATGAACGAGAAGTTGTCTAATTATGAAGTGACAGAGAAGTTCATCACCAGGGTGAAGAATCTGTGCGATCAAATGACTGCAATTGGCATCACCATCACCAGTGAGAATCTGGCATGAAGGTGCATACGGATTCTCCTGCCAAAGTACGACAGTCTTGTTATAGCACTGAATACATAGAACAGAAATCCACCCCTTAACTTTGAGGATTTCAACGCGATGCTTCTGGAGGAGTAGATGCATCAAAAGATGAGGACTGGAGAAGATTCGGCTTTCTGGACCGGATCAAAGAAAGGTAAGGTAAGGACTTTGGTAACCCATCTTCTTCTGATGATAAAAAGATAAAGAAGAAGATCAAGTGATTTTATTGCAACAAGGCAGGGCACAAGCAGAATGAGTGCTGAAAGAAGATTGCAGATGAGAAGAACGGAGTAAAGAAAGAGTCCAGCAATAATGCACAGGTGATACCAATAGAGTTGTTCATCGCAATTGAGGAGATTTGCATAGAGGTAGTTCATGTACGTGCGGATGAACCTTGGATCATTGACAGTGGTGCATCGCACCACATGACCAGTCGGAAGGACTGGTATACCTCTCTACAGCCGGTAGGGAATGACATCCTGGTAGCAGTCGGCAATGATGCAAAATGTCTAGCAAAAGAAAAAGGTACGATTGTTCTCAAGTCAGATGGAGTTGTAAAATAGTTATCCGATGTTCTTTATGTGCTAGATATCAAGAGGAACTTGTTGTCCATTTCCGCGATCACAGATCGGGACCTCAAAGTTCAATTCGATAAGAATGGTGCATAGATTCTGGATCTTCAAGGGAAGGTAGTTGGTAAAGCTACACGGCACAACAACTTTTGCAAACTCTTAGCTTTCAATGCTCGAGCGGATGTGAAGAACACTAAGCTGTGGCATGAGAGGTTTGGTCATCTAAACCTTAGTTCTTTGAAGGAGATGCATAAAAGTGGAATGATTATAGACCTACCATAAACCTTAGTTCTTTGAAGGAGATGCATAAAAGTGGAATGTGAAGCTTGCATGATGGGCAAGCAGCATCGGCATCCCTTTCCTAAAGAGGCCAGTAGGGCAAAGGCTCCTCTAGAGCTCGCTCACACGGACCTCTACGGAAAGATGGAGATGGAAGCTTTGGGTGGTTCCTACTACTTCATGACATTGATCGATGACTAAGTAGAAGGATATGGATATACTTCCTGAAGACTTAAATCGAGGCTTTTAGTAGGTTCAAGGAATGGCATGTAATAGTCGAGAAAGAAATAGGGAGAAAGGGGAAGAAGTTGAGATCAGACAGAGGTGGAGAGCTCACATCAACTGAATTCAAAAGTTAATGCAAAAGTCACGGAATCAAGAGGCAGAAACCCCCGCCACATACATCACAACAAAATGGAGTAGCAGAATGCAAGATGCACATCATCTACAAAATGGGCTGAAGTATGATGAAAGGGAAAGATTTCGCAAAGACTTTCTAGGCTGAAGCATGTAACACTGCAGTTTACATCCTGAATCATAGCTACACGAAGGCTGTGAATGGGATGACTCCACTGCAAGCCTTTTCTGGTAAGAAAACTTCAGCTGTACATTTCAGAGTTTTTGGATGTGACGGTTTTGTGCATGTCCCTGATGCTACCAGGATCAAATGGGAACCGAAGAGCTGGAAGTGTATTTTCTTGGGCTATAGTGAAGAGGCAAAGGGTTATCATCTCTATAACCCTGTTACCAAGAAGGTAATTGTAAGTCGCGATGTGGTCTTCTCAGAATAGCCGCAACAATTGGAGGAGGATGCTTCCTTCCCAGACAACCAGGACCAGGATATTCATCCAGTACCACCACCAATAGCAGACTGAACTCCCCTAACGGTGCTTGGGATGATTCAAGACAAAGAAGATGAAGAAGAGTCTGCAGAACCACAATGGCAACTTCTTGATTTTTCTAAATACATTGACAGTCCTCTGTAGTCGAGGTCCTTCATAATTTGCGGGCATTATGTACCAAAATTGATAGGATTTTAAAAGTTTTGAAAAATTCACTACGCAAAATATGATCGGGGTTTCATGATGAGAAATGGCGATGAATAAATAGTAAAAGGAAACAGCTCACATAAAGGTCACATGGACAGTTCTTGTGCTACCCAAGACCCCGTTCCTCCGACGTCATTGGCGCGCATCATAGGCCCCCGCCTTCCTTTAAGCTCTTACTCCTCTTTGCCTCTCTTGAAATCTCTCATCTCCAGCCTTGACAATTTCTCCCCACCCATATGTCAATCCAACCTTCCTTTTATCTTCCTTCCCCTCCAAATAAAGAGAGAATGAACTAGAGAGAGATGGACTCAAGAGTCTACATAAGAGAATATCTACAAGGCCATTCCCGAAGTGGGTAAAGCAGCTTTTGGATAGTAGAGAACCTCCAGCCATTGAGGAGGAACAATCCGAACACCACCGGTCCAAGAGATTAGAGGAGCAAAGAAGTATGTTAGAACACTTGGTCAACTATGCTTTGATGACAGAACTGATCGTGCTGATGAACCCAAGTGTCTTGAAGAGGCACAGGGTGATGATAGGTGGATGGAGGCTATGCAGTCGGAGTATGGCTCCATAATGAAGAACAACACTTGGGACCTTGTGGACCGACCACCAAAACACAAGGTAATCGGAACCAAGTGGGTGTACAAGACCAAGTACAAGTCCGACGGCATGTTGGATAAGTACAAGGCTTGGCTCATGGCAAAAGGATTTGCACAGGGACATGGTTTTGATTATCAAGATACTCTTGCTCCCACACCTTGACTATCACAATTCGTAGTGTTTTGGCTTTAGCTACCTAGGGAAGTTGGCCCGTGTTTGGCCCGTGTTTCAGATGGATGTGAAATCCGCCTTTCTGAATGGAGATCTCAAGGAAAAGGTATACGTGGAACAACCACCAAGTTTTGAGATCCTCGGTTTAGAAGGTAAAGTCTGCAAACTAAAGAAGGCACTTTACGGGGGGCTGAAACAGGCCCCATGAGCGTGGTACCAGCAAATTGATGCCTACTTTTTGCAAAATGGGTCCAGGAGGAGCCCATCTGATGCAAATTTGTATATCTTCATGGTTCCCTCGTGGTCCTTTATGTGGACGACTATCATAACAGGGAACCATGAAGAGAAGATCTCACAGACGAAGCATTTGCTAGGAAGAGAGTTTGAAATGACAGACCTCAGATTGATGCATTTCTATTTGGGGATTGAAGTTTGGCAGGAGCCGAAATAGATCTTCATTTCATAGCTGAAGTATGCTGGAGAGATACTGAAGGCATTTTGTATGGCTGAGTGCAAGATAGTTGGTACCCCTATGGAGGTTGACGCGAAGCTCTCAAACGAGGATTCATCACCACTGGTGGACGAAGCGAAGTATAGAAGGCTTGTGGGTAGCTTGATTTACCTGTGCAACACACGGCCGGACATCAGTTTTGCGACTAGCATACTAAGCAGGTTTTCCAATAAGCCCCGGGAGAACCATTGGAGGGCAGGGATGTAGGTGCTAAAATACATCAAAGGCACACTTGATTATGGCATCACCTATACCAAGGGCAACATCTTGACCGGATTCTGTGACTCGGATTGGGCAAGAGATGTGGACAACAGGAGATCAGTAACAAGGTACTGTTTCTCACTTGGATCTAGAATTGTGTCATGGGTCAGCAAGAAACAACCTGTAGTTGCCCTTTCTTCTATCGAGGCCGAGTACAAATCTACATGCTCTTCTTCTTGTGAGGCAGTGTGGTTGAGGAGGACTTTGGGAGACATGGGTGCAGTGTAGAATAAGCCTATGCAGTTATCATGTGACAATCAGAGCTGCATGGCAATTGCAAAGAACCCGATGTTCCACGCTCGCACAAAACACATTGAGATTCAATATCACTTTGTACACGAGCTCATCATGGATGGAGAGGTCAACTTGGTGTACTGTCCGACTTGTACTGTCCGACTATAGAGAATGCTATGGACATCTTCACGAAGGCTCTTGGAAGAGACTTGCTGGAGAGGCATCTTCATCGACTTGGCATTGGGCCAAAAAAGTAAGTTCACTTGCGGGTGGACATTGAGGGGGGGTGTTAGATATCAATGCTCCACTCTCATGTAACTACACGGGAACCAACTAACTCTACTTGTAAGCCCCCCACATGAGGAGAAGGCATTTGAGTAGCTCAATTATCTGGTAGGTCCTGGTCTAGACACCAGATGGGGGCCATGTGTGGTTTGATGGCTGAATGGCTTCAGATAGAGTTGGCACACTGCCAACTAGGCTACATGCAAGTGCGGGAAGGCATCCCTTAACTGATCACACTGAGGGTAGATGGAGCAGTTCTCGAGGCAGCCCACTCTCGGGTTGCGAGGCTCGTTTGGAGCCTTAGATGATCTCGGATGTCGAACAAGGACCATTGGTTAGTTGCTCTGTTTTGCGCACCAATTCTATCGTATGGTCGGTGGCCTATTTTGGGACCGCCCAGTCGACCATTTTGGGTGGATTGGGTCAGTCACCCAATTGAGCCTAACCAACTATGACTGGTAGCTATATAAGAGCAAGCCCATGAAGCCCATTTCATCACTAGCTACAACAACCCTGATTCCTTAGCATCCAGCCTCTGTCTTCTACTGTTTCCAGCATGCCATCGAAGCTTCTTTCACAGGAGTGCACAGTTGGGAAGCAGCTCCATCTATTGTATCAGTTCTATAGTAATCAAATTTTTGATTCTCCATACTATCTTATTTTCTCGCTTGCGCACGAGATCCTGTTATCTGTTAAGCACAGACATTGTATTATTTTCTTACATCGTTGTCCGACCTTAAAGAAAAGGAAGCTCATATCACCTTTGGTCAATTACTTGCGTTGTCTCCAAAACTACAGGAAGAATGGAAAAAGCTAGGAAAAAGAAGAAAAGTGCCATTCCTATTGTTAAAAAGGTAGATATAGATGTTGGTGATGATGTACATGTGGTTGATGTGATCATTGATGGTCAAGTGATTTCTAATGTTTACATTGATGGAGGTGCATTGATTAATGTCATGAGTGAGAAGACCATGATAGATGCTAATTTAAAATACTCTAGTACTACCTCTCCTTATCGCATTAAATTGGCTGACAAAACTAGGGTTAAGACCTTGGGAGTTGTGAAGAATCTAGAAGTGGGTGTATGTGGAATTTCTGTGTCGACTACTTTTCACCTACCAAGCTAGATGCATGTGCCTATCCATTGATTTTTGGAAGGCCTTGGCTACGCAAGGTGAAATCTGTTCAAAAGTGGGATCTTGGAGAATTGATTTTGCAAGGAAATGATAAGAAGGTGTGCTACAACATCAGAAGTCGCAAAAAGGAAGTTGTCAAGGAGGAGTTTTCAACATTAGAGAGTCTGAGCTCTGACTTAACCAATGAAGAAGAAGAGACAGGGTGTAGCTCCGAGGAGTCCAGCTTAGAGGATGAGGTGGAAGGAGTGGCCTTTGGTCTTTGTCTTGGTGTTGATCGAGATGAGTCAGGAAGGAACAAGGTGGTGGTGCAAGAAGATCCTGTAGAGACACTTCATGTGGAGGATGTGGAGCACACTAAATGATGCCAACGCAATGAAGAGATGCTTGGTGATCCTCTATCAGGTAGTGAGAAGCTCCAGTACTTGGATATGTTAGATGATTTTCCATATCTCTTTGCAACAAGCTATTCACAGGTTTAACCAGTCTCTCTTGTGGAGCACAAGATTGAGTTGAAGCCAGAAAGCAAGCCAGTTGTGCAATGCTTAAGGCGATGGGGGGTGATCCAAGTTGATGCACTAAAGAAAGAGGTAACACAACTACTTCAGGCGGGATTCATCTTTCCTGTTGATGATTCAGAATGGATATCTCCTGTAGTTGTCACACCAAAGAAAGGAAATAAGTGGCGGGTTTGTGTGGACTTTCATCCTTTGAATGCATGCACTAAGAGGGATCATTTTCCTTTGCCATTCCAAGATGAAGTGTTCTATATGTGGGGTATTCTGGGTACTTTTAAATTCATATTCGGGAGGAAGATCAAAAGAAAACATCATTTGTCACACCTTGGGGAGTTTTTGCTTACAAAGTAATGCCTTTTGGGTTGACCAATGCACCAGCTACATTTCAAAGGTTCATGAGTCAAGTGCTCGAGCCTTACTTAGGAAAGTTCATAAGGGTGTTTTTGGATGATTTTTGCATTTATTCTCGGCGCATAGATCACATGGAGAAGTTAAAGATGGCCTTAGCTAGGATTGATGAAGCAAAAGGGTATCTATATCCTAGCAAGTGGCATTTGGCTCAAACAAAAGTAGCCTTATTGGGGCATATTGTGTTTGAAGAAGGCCTACAAATGGATCTTGACAAGGTTCAAGCAATCATGGCATTGCCAAGTCCTGAGAGTGTCACTGGTATTTGCAGAATTCTAGGAAAGAGCAAGTATTATCAATGCTTTTGTGATGATTTCACAGAGATAGTGCATCCCATGAACTTGTTGACAAGAAAAGGAGTTTCTTTCCAATGGGGTATGGAGCAACAGGAGTCTTTTCAGCAACTAAAGGAGGCCATGAGTAAGGGCCCAATATTGAAGCCCTCTGATTGGTCTCAAGACTTTTATGTAAATCCAAGTGTATCTTTACATTCAGTTGGTGCTGTATTGCTACAAAAAGGAGAGGTAGGTAGAATGCAACCCATCTATTATGCCAGCCAACAACTTACAGAGGTGGAAACAAGGTATGAAGAAAAGGAGCAGCAAGCTCTTCCAAGTTTGTGTCTTCCCTTAGAGTGTTTCGATATTCTTGGGTCAACATTGACTCGTGAGGATGATTATGTAATGCGTATGCTCTCAAAAATCCCAAAACAATTTCATCTCTACATGAAATTAATTTACTTAATTATCTCACATAAGTCGCACACAAGCACTAAAAGTTAGTACATGAAATGAATTTAATGAATTCACTCATAAAGAAGCTAAAATATTACTTTTACCTCATTGTTCCATAGTATCTCTATTAAGGGTTGAAAGTGACCATATCTCTTTATGTGTGTTGTTGATATGTTGCATAATCTCTTTATTTGTCCTTTGCATCACGCACAATCACACAAGACTCGTTGATAAAGATTTTCTCTACTTGTCTCTTCTTTGGACTTGAAGACATCTACAAATGTTACACATGATTATTAAAATGCCATAATCCATACATGACAATAAAACATGCCAAAACATTTTGTTTATTCATTGATCATGCTCTATTCCACACTAATATTTCCGTCAATATTAACATAAAAAAATGAGTCGATAATGTTTTATTATGAATAGGACATTGAGCGCTGTCCAATTTTTTTAAAATCTATAACATGGAGCTAATGGGGGTTCCATAACATGTGCTCACACATTATGATGGATAAAGCATAGCATTATGGTAGTATAGCATTATGGCAATACATTATGATTATTTATGAATCAAAAGAGGGGATGCATCATACAAAAATTTGGAAATGTTCATTCTTGACCATGAAAATGGGATCTGATGGCCATGATACTTTGTATGGACCTCAATGGAGAGTTCAGTAATTTGCAAAGTACCATGGCCATCAGGTCCCATTTTCATGACTATAATATCACTGGTGCATTATTTTGAACCAAAAGAGGCGATGCATGGGCTAAAACATGAAAATGTTAGTTCTTGACCATGTAATTGGGATTTGATGGCCATGATACTTTGCACTGGCCTCAATTTGGGTGATTTTAAGTGCCTTACAAAGTACTATGGCCATCGAGCCCCATTTGTATGACTAGAATATCATCAAGGCATTATTTTGATACGTGGTGAAAAAGTGATACGCATCCTTAAAAATAACACATTTTCTTACACCAACTGCAGTAGTACCTAGCCAGAATCTTTGTACCATTGTGAATTATAGGACTACCAACTTTCATCCGGTTTTGTGAATGGATGCTGACCATTGCCATGGGAAACTGACATCTTGGACCCACAATGTACCGGTTTTACGATAACAGACCATAAAACAATGCCCATAGGTTTAAAAACTTCACAACCCATTTCATGCTATCACCTTACCAACTCTGTGAAGACCTAGAATAGGGATTTTCATCCAAATTTTGAGACTAAATGCTCTAAACTCTAGAAAATGGTGTTCATTCATTTTTTATGCTTTTAGCGATGAAAATATCAACACTATGGGAAGTAGAACCCAATTTTAAACCTTCATTGATCCTCTATAGCTTGCCAGGATCTCCACAACTTGGAAGCACCTCTCCACAACCAAGGACAACTACCACACCTTGCAAGCATCCCTTTTCACCACATATGGTGATTTTTTTTGGTCTTCTTGAGTTTCTCTTTTCTTTCCCTTTCCCTTTCCCCTTTCCTTCACTTTCCCTTTCCATCCCTTTCCTTTCCCTTTCCCTTTCCCTTTCCCTTTCCCCTTTCCTTCACTTTCCCTTCCCTTTCCCTTTCCCTTTCCATCCTTTCCCTTTCTCTTTCTCTTTTCCTTTCCCTTTCCCTTTCCTTCCCTTTCACTTTCTCTTTCCCTTTCCTTTTCCTTCCCCTTCCCTTCCCCTTCCCCACCCCTTCCCTTCTCTTCCCTTTTCTCTTTGTTCTATTTTTCCCTTTTCTCATTTTCTCTCTTCTTCCCTCTCCCCCTCTTTCTCCCTTCTCTTTTCTCTTTCATCTCTTTTCTCCCTATTCTCCCTTTTCTTTTTCCCTTTTCTCTTTTTTCCCTTCCCTTTTCTCATTTTCTCTTTTCTCTTTTCTCCTTTCTCTTTTCCTCCCTTTGTTTCAAAATTTATGTATGTTTAAGTAATTGAATTTACAATGAGTGTTAGGCTTTATGAATGTATGGTTTTTAAAAATAGTCTTGAAATATATGCTTTTCCTTTCTTTCAAAACGAATGTGTGTTTAATAAGTTGAATTTGAAAGGCTGATAGGTTCAAAGCATATGCATAAGCATATTCTTTAAATCTTTAAGCTTTAAGCATATGCTTCAAAGCCAAATGCATATGTTAAGCATATGCACATGTTAAGCATATGCTGAAAAGCTTAAGTCTTTAAGCATATGCTTCAAAGTTTTATGAATATGCATAAATATGATGGATATAAAGGTGTTGTGGTGGTTGTTGATCCAACAACATGCCACAAGCTTTCTTTGAGGCCAAGCATGAAAATTTGTTCATCATCACTTATTTCTCGATATTATTGATTGGACCCACTTCCTACCTTGCTATCTTAATTGATAAATTATAACCCTTTTGTTTACCCTCTGTCTACCTTGGGAATAGAAAATTCATATCCCACTTCATTCGCCAAGTCCAACCATCCCACCAACATAGTGTGTGCAAGGAGAGAAATACAAAAGACTCTCTCAATTAAGATAGCAAGTTAGGAAGTAAGTCTATTCAAGAACGTCAAGAGAAACAAATGATGATGAAAACTTTTTCATGTCTGGCCTTTGTTTTCTTCTGTTTTTTCCTTGAAAGCTTTATGCACTATTGGAAGCATATGCTTCAAAGCTTTAAGCATATGCATGTTTAATTAGAATGCATTATGAAGTTTAAATAAATTTTTTCAAAAGTATAAGCAAACTCTCCCATTTCATTTCGTGAAGGATGTTGAGCAGAGGATCAAGTGGTAAGAAGCAATGATCCTCCAATAGTGCTACCTTGAGTCGTAGTATGGAGAAGGCTCACAAATTACTTGAGAAGCTAGATTTCAATACTAGGGAAAGAATCATGCACGAGTGGGATGAGGAGATAGAGCAGGTATCGGGTCTCTATCAAGTCATCCAGCCTCCGTAGAGATCTTCCAAGACCCCATCAAAGGTGGATGTAGGCAGAGATAGAACCATTGTTAATGTAGACGATCGGGCTCTAGTATAGGCAGTGTAGTTAGGGGGAGTCAATATGACTCCCAAACTTCCATCACCCTCCCCTATGAGGTTAATAGGGGGTATGAAATAATAATGGATTCTAGAGGTACCTGGGTTATAAACTGAATGCATAGGCTTGTATCCTCTAAATTCAAGAGGGTGGTGATGGATTTTTGCAAGTAGCCATAAAAGAGTATTATATCCTTCATACATTAAAGGAAGAGTTTCCTGTGCCATTTGAGGGCCTTGAGTTCGACAACCGTTGGATGCTAAATAAAATAGTATAGGTGCTGAAGTCACAAAAATATAAAATCTGTAGGAAGGATAAGGCTGGGGAATCCAAGCCTACTTGGGTCCATGCAGAATATTAAAAACTTGTTAAAAAGGAGTTAAAGAACTTGCAAAAATATTCTCAAAAAAAGGAGGTGACGACGAGGAAGAGTAAAGTAGGCTAATGCCCCTTGGGCTCTAGTGGGAGGGCTGCCTTTGAAAACATTTTTGTAAGTACCTCTTCTTTCACTCTTTTATTGTATAATTTTGGGTAGCATGCCAATCACTAAAACTAACGTGTATTCTTATGATGTTAGTTTATGAAAATGGGTTGGGAATGTACGGATGTGGAGTATAGGTATGCATACAACAACAACATAGAAGCTCTAATGAACCTACTCATGGAGACAAGAGAATTTGTACCATTCCTCAAAGTAAGTGCTTATTACATTTAATCTTTTAGAAATTCTCTCAAAGATATATATACTAACCATGCAAATTGTGTGTCGAACACGGTGACAGAGATGAATACTTGAGAGTTGCTCACTAGGAGGATGCTAAAGCATGTGAAGAGGGCACTAACGATACTAGAGAGGGCACTTGTGAGAGTGGAGAGGATGAGGACGAGGATGAGGATGAGAGTAGTGAGGAATAGCACTACATTATACCCATCTACTTGTTGTGATGACATACATACAGAGACCATGCAGACCTGTATATAGTGTCAAATGTAATAGGACAATTTTGTAATGAACAATTCTAAACAATACAATACAATGGCCACTATAGTGTAATACATACCTTTATAAAAGGGCAGATTAGGGCTTGGCTAATCCCTAATTTGCCATAAAAAAATTGTGTCCACTAAAAAAGGTGTTGATATTAGTGTCAGTAAGGCTTTAAGATTTTTTACCAGCATCGATATTGTTGTCAAAAGCTGTGTCCTAGAGTCGATATTACCATAAAAAAAAGCATCACAAGATACCTGTAGAAAATTCAGGGACCATTGATATTGCCATTGCTATTAGCGTTGAAAATCTATATATTGACAAAAATTTTGACTTAAATAACAACATTAATATGGATGCTTCCTTGTTGATTCTAATCTTGACATTTTTTTCGACGTATATCCGAGTTTGGAAAAAACAAATTAGTGTATTTTCTGTCAAAAAAGTGTTGAAAATGAGCTGAACTATTGTAGTGCATGCCTTAAGGTGGAGAAGAATATATGACATTTTCCCACTTAATCCAAAGAGGATTCATTGATATTGTTCCCACCATATAATGCTTGCCATTATTCTCTAGTCATCTATCCATCCTCATCCTCATGCCTATCCTTATCCTCCTCATTCTCAGTATCATAGTTACCCATGGCTCCACCTCATTCTTGAGCTCCTAGGTATGTACATTTTAGAATTTGAATATATGGCTATCTTATAAAAAAAGGTAAAGCTTTTGAGTCAACTAGGTCATTATTCAACTCTTTCTTACAAGTACTGCAATCATTACAAACACATGGGTGGCTTGTGCATCACTATCCCTAAATTCATCCTAGGTTCCCTGTATGATGCTTAATGTCTATGTCATTTTGTTAATCAAGTGCTCATGATTGAAGTATTTTGTCTCAAACATGGGAACTCCTTTTTGTTACTTTACAACCAACTCTTTCTTTTACCACCATGCTTGTAAAAGGCCCTAATGTCATTCTTAAGCCTAGTTATGATGAGTGAATGCAAGAGATTAAAGATATTCTTTTTGTTTTGTGAATGAGACATGCCATATTCAAATCCTCTATGCTAGAGGAGAAGGATGATAATTGTATATCAATCCCCTTTTCAATCCTTCTTGGATAGGGTTTGGATGCATTGAGCATTTGATTATTACATGAAAAATTTAAGGAGAAGATATGAAATTCTTCAAAGGCAACTCTTCTTGCTACATCAATGGTTTATATTAAGAAATATAACATTGGAAATGTAAGGATAACTAAAGTTTTCTTTTCACAAGTCTTTAAATTGGAATCTTATATCTAGACTTGTGATGCGATGCACTTTCAATTTTTTATAAATCAAGGACTTTTTTAGTCCCATCAATGATACCATCAAAGTATGACATCAATATAAACATTTGGTGACAAACACTCATGGAGAATGACACCAGTACCAATCTACAAAAGAACAAATTGGGTTGTAGAGAAATGGCGATAGTGCCATTCTTCTACCATCAGGTGTTAGGTTCCATTCTCTACGAAATTTCAAGGAGGATGACACTAGTGCCATTCTCCACAAACTCACATGGATATTGGCATGAGTGCCATTCTCCAAAAGATCAGATGAAGTTGTGGAGAATGGCATCGGTGCCATTCTCCACAACATCATATGATTATTTAAGATATTGGCATTAGTGCCATTCATCACATGCAGAATGGAGAATGGCATTGCTGCCATTCTCCATATAATCATATGGTAATATGGACAATGGAACTAGTGCCATTCTCTAACCATCATCTATTAGGTTCCTCTAAATTTTCTCTTTATGGCATTGGTGCCATTCTCCACAACATCATGGGGGATGGCACCAGTGCCATCATCCACAAACTATCATGGAGGATGGCACCAGTGACATTCTCCACAAGCTTACATGGAGATTGGATTCAGTGCCATTCTCCAAAAGATCAGATGAAGTGTGGAGAATGGCAGTGGTGCCATTCTCCACAACATCATATTATTATTTGGAGAATGGCACCAATGCCATTCTCTAAATAATGGCACCAGTGCCATGTGATGAATGGCACCAATGCCATTCATCACATGGAGAAGAATGGAGAATGGCATTCCCCACAATCCATGTATGGTGTTGTGGACAATTGCACCGGTGCCATTCTCTAACCATCATCTATTAGGTTCCTCTAAATTTTCTATGAGAAACTCTCATGTGACAACCTTGACATATGGAGAATAGCACTGATGCCATTCTCTACAATCCATCTGATGAATGGCACTGGTGCCATTTTGCACAACATCATGGAGGATGCCACTAGTGCCATCCTCTATAAACTGTCATGGAGGATGGCACTAGTGCCATTCTCCAAAAGCTCACATGGAGATTGGCATCAATGCTATTCTCCAAGATATCACATGAAGTTGTGGAGAATGGAACTGGTGCCATTCTCCACAACATCATATGATTATTTGGAGAATGTAAGCAGTACCATTCATTACATGAAGAATGAGAGTGGCATTGGTGCCATCCTACACAATTTATGTGATGAATAGCACCAGTACCATTCTTCAAACAATAATGGTATTGTGTACAATGGCACGAGTACCATTCTCCAACCATCATGTGTTAGCTTCCTCTAAATATTCTATGTGAAAATTCTCATGTGACAACCTTGACATATGGAGAATGGCACTAGTGCCATTCTCTACAATCCATGTGATGAATGGAACTGGTGCCATTCTCCACAACATCATCGAAAATGGCACCAATGCCATTCTCCAAAAGCTCTCATGGAGAATGGCACCAATGCTATTCCACAAAAACTCATGGATATTGTCATCACTACACAAATAACATTGTTGAGAATAGCCCTGGTGCCATTCTACACAACATCATATGGTTATTTGGAGATTGGAACCAGTGACATTCACCACATGAAGAATGGAGAAGGGTTTGGTCCCATCCTCCACAATCCATGTGATGAATAATATGGGTGCCATTCTCCAAATAATCATATGGTGTTGTGGACAATGGCACCATTGCCATTCTCCAACCATAATGTGTTAAGTTCCTCTAAATTTCCTATGAGAAAAATCTCATATGACAACCTTGACATCTATTGATAAACCTTCAAGGAGATTGGCATTACTGCCATTCTCCAAAAGCTTAGATGAAGTTCTGGAGAATGGAACTGGTGCCATTCAGCAAATAATAATATGATGTTGTTGAGAATGGCACTAGTGCCATTCATCAAATGGAGACAAGAGAATGGCACTAGTGGCATCCTCCAAATAATCATATGCTGTTGTGGAGAATGACATCAATGCATTCTCCAACAACCATGTGTTAGGTTCCTCTAAACTTTCTATAAGAAAACTCTCATGTGAAAACCTTGACATTTGGTAATATAGCCTCATGGAGGATGGTCCTGGTGCCATTCTTCAAAAGATCATATGAAGTTGTGGGGAATGGAACTGGTGCCATTCTCCAAATAATCATATGATGTTGTGGAAAATGGCATCAGTGCCATTCATCACATGGAGAATGGAGAATGGAACTGGTGCCATTCTTTGTTATCCATGTGATGAATAATAATAGTACCATTCTCCACACCATCATATGATTATTTGAAGAATGGTACTAGTGCCATTATCCTTCCATCATGTGTTAGGTTGCTTGAAATTTCTATGAGAAAACTCTCATGTGACAACATTGACATCACATTCTCCACAACTCATGTATGTTTTTAACCTATATTTTATTTATCATTTATGATTTTTCATGCAACTTCAAAAGCATGGTGCGCAGAAATATTTGGTCATATGTGACATTTTATAGGTGTTCTTGAATGATTTGTGCATCCACTCAAACAAAAAAGACCACTTCAAATGTCTTGAAGTAGTACTAATCAAATGTGGGGAGTATGGCATCTCCCTAAATCCAACAAAATGCTAGTTCATGGTCACCCAAGGAGTTGTTTAGGGACACATCTTTTCTCAACATGAGATTACAATTGACATGAACAAAATCAAAATCATCATGGAATGCCTCCTCCTACAAATTCCAAAGGTGTATGGGTCTTTATGGGACATGCTGGCTATTATAGAAGATTTATATTACGGTATGCCATGATAACTAGACCACTTTTCAAATTATTAGTGGAATTCTAATGGATAGAAGAGTGCGACCAAGCCTTTGAGCTTTTAAAGTAGCACCTAATCACAACACCATCATTATATCTCCCAATTGGGATATTGATTTTCATGTTCATACTGATGGATCCAAGAAAGCAATTGGGAGTGTGTTTTGTCAACCTGGTGAACATAAGAAAGACTACCCATTCTACTTCGCTAGTCGACAATGCAATGATGCCGACATCAACTATACCACCACAGAAAGAGAAGCCCTAGCAATGGTGTATAGTGTTGAGGAATTTGGGCACTATTTATTGGCAAATGATTTTGTCTTCTACACCGACCATCAAGCATTAGTGGTCTGCAAAGGTGCCCAACACTACATTGCTGATCACATGTCTCGTGTCAAGTCAAGAGAAGAAGCCACTGGAGTAGAAGACGACTTGCTAGACACCACACAATTTCAAATAGATGCTATTCTAGATTGGTGTGGAGATATCATTGGGTACTTAATGGCAAGAAGACCACCCCCTAAAATGAAAGCAGTGGATGCTAGAAAACTAATTTTAAAAGCTACACCCTATCAACTCATTCCAGACATTTGTGCACCATTGACTAGTATCGGACCCGCAAAGGCTCTAATTGGGCAGCTATGATGATTTGCAGTGCAAGGAAAGTCTGAACCGTATAGACGTTGTGACATGAAGTTGGGGGTAATAAACTTCACGCACCTCTTCACTTCCTGCAGCATTCAAACTGACTACCAAAGATACTTATCATTGAGAATGAGACATTAGAAAGAAGCTTTTATGCCAAGATACCACACCATACTTTCCTCCCTTAGATGAGAATGAAGATGGTAACATCCCAAGTGATGTTGTAGTCAAGCATAGGGAGAAGGAAAGGATCAGCAGAGGCCATAATCTCAGCGAGCCAGTCTGCACCAAAGAGAAGAGTGATACGTTGTTGAAAGAAGATCTTACGGCTCAACATGACATGAACTGATATATATCGAGGAGTTTGAAGGGGTTTATTAGGTCGGATGGGTAGATTCCGAGGAAACATTGCACCTCCTTCATAGACACCTTTATACTTAGCTCAAAACACTCTACAAACTGTCATTAGACACAGAGGCCTATAACTTTCAGTAGAGACATGATATCAAAGATTCAAGTACAAAAGAGATGCGCCTTGAGATGGGCTTCGTGCTGATATAAGTTTCATTGAAAACAGATAGACGGTTGAAGAGATATGGACAGTTTACTGGAAGGGGGTAAAAACTATCATGAAAACAGACTGTCAAACACAGAGACTCATAACTTTTTGCAGCAATATCTGATTTAAGATCTAATTATATAGGAACATGCGCCTTGAAGAGAGCTTCGCACTAATATAAATTTCATTACAATCGGACTATCGAGCAGAAAGTTATAAGCAAAACACTAACAGGGGGTCAAACTATCATGAAAACTACCCTCCACCCAGGCTAATTTCGCCTGAGCAGGATGCTCCCTCAAGACTCCACCTTCATCAACGATCCACCCCTCATAGATTTCGCCTAGAAGAGGGGAAGAAGTTTGCATAGTGGCTCGGGAAACAAATACACCATGTGTGCATAGTGAGTAGCCGAATAGAAAGAACTTTTAAGGCTTTGAAAGAAAGAAAAGGGAAGAGATACTCAAGAGAGAGAGAACCTGAAGTGACCTTCATTACAAATAGAGTGAGAATCCACCTCAACACTACAAACACAAGGGAGAAGAAGAGGTTTCATACATACAAGAGGGAGCGGAAGCTCCAAGACTACTCATAGAGAGAGAATAAACTAGAGAGAGAAGGACTCAAGAGTCTACATAAGAGAATATCTACAAGAGGAAGAGAAGGCTCATGGAAGAGGCTTGGGGAGACTAGAACTACAGCAACATAAGGCCCAATGGTGGAAGAGAGATTGATGAACAAGGGAGAGGAGGGCTCCTTTTATAGAGATTTTATTACCCTCCTTCACCCATTTACAATTGCTGCCTGTAGATTCCTTTCCCCATCAATCACATAAGCACGTATGTCACCATTTATGTCCTTTTTGGCTACTCTTGCCATGTGTCCCATCAAAAGATGCTCAAGAATCTTAAAATAGTGAGAAAGTCAAGAGTCTCCTCACATGGAGCCCATAGGGACCCTCTCTTTTCCACATGTCCACATCCTCCTTATTCCACATAGGAGTTCTAGAAGGATTCCTCTTGACTTCACACTCCTCCACATGCCTTCCACATGCTTGGCATGTGGCCTCTCTTATATTATTGGAACACATGGACATGAGCCCACCTCTTTATATGACTCACTCTTCCTATTTTCTAAAAAACTCCATAATATCCCATACACAAATAACTCTCACCCCATACCAAGGTATTTATAATTCATACCTATGGTATTTACAATGAGCCATTCCACTCATCCTCTCCATCCCATAGAATATCATAGAAAATAGAAATAAGTGAGAGCCGCTAGGCTATCACTTGATACTCAAACTCTTATCAAACATAGAGAAAAACAATATCAATGCCAAGTTAAAAATATCAATTTTTGGCGTCACATGTTTCCCCCCCTAGCAGATCCTCTCTAGTACAGAGAGGGTCTACTGGCCCTCAAGGTGGTCGAGCATAGAAGAATTTAAGGCGATACTCATTGGTGCGTCCGGGTATCACCATGCCATCAACATCCTCAAGCTGAAAGGTTCCATTCGTGAACTTCTTTTTGACTCGATATGGTCCCTCCCATCGGCCGATAAGTTTTTTGTCTAGCCGCTTGTCCAGACGGCTATCAAATCTCATTACCAAATCTCCTTCTGCAATATCTTTCTTCTTGCGTAATTTGGTGTCAAAATGGGCCTTGCGCCTTCTTTGAGAAGATTCCAAGTTTTGTAAAGCCTGTAATCTGTATTCATCCAAGGCTTCTAGCTGTACCAAGCGTTGAGCATAGGCATCCTCCTGTCCTTCTATTCTTGCAACAGTTGTGCGAAGACTATGTATCTCTAATTCAATGGGTAAAATGGCTTCTATTCCATACACTAGTTGGAATGGTGTAAACCCAATAGCTAGCTTGTGTGTGGTTCTGTAAGCCCATAAAACCTCTGCCAAATGCCTATCCCAATGCCTTTTCTTGGTGTCAACAAGCTTTCCCATTGAATTGCACAACAATCCATTTGTTTTCTCAACCAAGCCATTACATTGGGGATAGTATGGCATGGACATGCTATGATTTATCTTTAGCTTATGCACCACATCTTCAATTAGTTCATTTCTAAAAGAGGTTCCTCCATCAGTGAGAACTTCCAAAGGACAACCAAAGCGTGAACAAATTTGATCAAAGAGAAATTTTGCAACTGTGCTTGCCTTGCTATTGACTATGGCCTTGGCCTCTGTCCATCGAGTCGCATAATCTGTGGCCACCAATAAATAATGCTTGCCTTGAGATGAGCGAGGGAGTGGTCCCACAAAGTCCAACCCCCACCTCTCAAATGGTCCATATGCTGGAATAGGCTTCAAGGGCCCAGGAATCAACTGTCGCCTTCCAAACTTTTGGCATACTTTGCAACTTCGACACCATTCATATACATCCTTATGGAGGCGTGGCCAAAAGTATCCTGCATTAAGAATTCTCCTAGCTGTGCTTGCTGAAGCAAAATGACCAGAGCATTCATGACACATTTCTAGGATTCTGCTAGTCTCCATGGGATGGACCACTCGACGGAGCACCTTATCTTTTCCCAATTTATAAAGAATGTCATCAACAATAGTATAGGGACAAGCCTTCCTTACCAATCTTTGCTTCTGTTGTGGAGTTAACCCTTGAGGAAACATGCCTTCTTCCACATATTGCTGAACGTCTTGCAGTTCTGGCCATCTAGTGTCTACCAAAGAAACCACCCCCCGGTCTTGTACTACAATGGCTTGAGTAGCTAACTCATCTGCCCTTTGATTTTCTTTTCTATTTATATGAACAAACTTGCAAAAATCAAACTGACTACATAGTGCCATAGCCTTTTGATTAAGCTCCTTCAAATGAGGACTTCTTGTCTGGTAATGCCCTTGCATTTGCTTTATAATAAGCTGAGAATCTCCTCTTACTTCCAATTCTTTAACTTGACTTTGAAGACAACCCTCCAAACCAAGAATCAAAGCATTATACTCAGCTGCATTGTTAGTTGTGATACCTGGAAGCTCTTGTCCTCTTGCCCATACCTCTTGACCTTTAGGATTCATCAAGACTATCCCCCCGGCTCCTTGTTGGCATGAAGGACTAAAAGCCCCATCAAAATACAAAACAAAAGCTGTTGGTGGTGTATCCCTTTCATCTTTAATGTTCTCCTTACATTTCTTTTCTTCTCCTAGATCCTCCCGTCCTGTGAGCAAATCTGCCATAGTGGACCTAGTGGTATTTTCAGTGACAAAAGAGAAAGAGAACTCTTGAAGCTCTGACAACCATTTTGCAAATCTCCCCCCAGGATTAGGCTTGCAAACTAGATATGCTAATACAGACTGAGAGGTAAGGAAGAAAAATGGTCGAGGTAATAAATAGGAGCGAAACTTTCTGACAGAAAACACCAAAGAGAGAGCTTGCTGCTCCATTTCTTCATACCTTGTTTCCACATCTGTAAGCTGTCGGCTGGCATAATAGATGGGTTGCATTCTACTTGCCTCTCCTTTTTGTAGCAATACAGCACCAACTGAATGCAAAGATACACTTGGATTTACATAAAAGTCTTGAGACCAATCAGGGGGCTTCAATATTGGGCCCTTACTCATGGCCTCCTTAAGTTGCTGGAAAGAATCTTGTTGCTCCATACCCCATTGGAAAGAAACTCCTTTTCTTGTCAACAAGTTCATGGGATGCACTATCTCTGTGAAATCATCACAAAAGCGTTGATAATACTTGCTCTTTCCTAGAATTCTGTGAACACCAGTGACACTCTCAGGACTTGGCAATGCCATGATTGCTTGAACCTTGTCAGGATCCATTTGCAGGCCTTCTTGAGACACAATATGCCCCAACAAGACTACTTTTGTTTGAGCGAAATGACACTTGCTAGGATTTAGATACCCTTTTACTTCATCAATCCTAGCTAAGGCCATCTTTAACTTCTCCATGTGATCTATGCACCGAGAATAAATGCAAAAATCATCCAAAAACACCCGTATGAACTTTCCCAAGTAAGGCTCCAGGACTTGACTCATGAACCTTTGAAATGTAGCTGGTGCATTGGTCAACCCAAAAGGCATCATTTTGTAAGCAAAAACTCCCCAAGGTGTGACAAATGATGTTTTCTTTTGATCTTCCTCCCGAATACGAGTTTGAAAGTACCCAGAATACCCATCACATACAGAATACATCTCATGCCCTGCCACTTGGTCTAGTATTTCATCTTGGAATGGCAAAGGAAAATGATCCCTCTTAGTGCATGTATTCAAAGGATGAAAGTCCACACAAACTCGCCACTTATTTCCTTTCTTTGGTGTGACAACTACAGGAGATATCCATTCTGAATCATCAACAGGAAAGATGAATCCTGCCTCAAGTAGTTGTGTTACCTCTTTCTTTAGTGCCTCAGCTTGGATCACCCCCAATCGCCTTAAGCGTTGCACAACTGGCTTGCTTTCTGGCTTCAACTCAATCTTGTGCTCCACAAGAGAGACTGGTCGAACCTGTGAATAGCTTGTTGCAAAGAGACATGGAAAATCATCTAGCATATCCAAGTACTGGAGCTTCTCACTACTTGATAGAGAATCTTCATTGCGTTGGCGTCGTTTAGTGTGCTCCACATCCTCCACATGAAGTGTCTCTATAGGATCTTCTTGCACCACCACCTTGTTCCTTCCTGACTCATCCCGATTAGCACCAAGACAAAGACCAAAGGCCACTCCTTCCACCTCACCCTCTAACTTGGACTCCTCGGAGCTACACCCTGTCTCTTCTTCTTCATCGGTTAAGTCAGAGCTTGAACTCTCTGATGTTGAAGACTCCTCCTTGACAACTTCCTTTTTGCGGCTTCTGATGTTGTAGCGCACCTTCTTATCATTTCCCTGCAAAATCAATTCTCCAGTATCCCACTTTTGAACAGCCTTCACCTTGCGTAGCCAAGGCCTTCCCAAAATCAATGGATAGGCACGTGCATCTGGCTTGGTAGGGATCACCTGAAAAGTAGTCGGCACAGAAATTCCACATACATCCACTTCTAGATTCTTCACAACTCCCAAGGTCTTAACCCTCGTGTTGTCAGCCAATTTGATGCGATAAGGAGAGGTAGTACTAGTATTTTAAATCAGCATCAATCATGGTCTTCTCACTCATGACATTAATCGATGCACCTCCATCAATGTACACATTAGAAATCACTTGACCATCAATGATCACATCAACCACAAGTACATCATCACCAACATCTATATCTACCTTTTGAACAATAAGATTGGCACTTTTCTTCTTTTTCTTCTTTGACACCCTTGTGCTTGCTAGTTTTCCCCATTCCTTCCGTAGTTTTGGAGACAAAGCAAGTAATTGACCAAAGGTGATATGAGCTTCCTTTTCTTTAAGGTCGGACAACAAGTCATAGCTTCCAATTCCTTGTCCTAAAGGAAAGTCTGACTGGCTAATTCTCCTTCTAGATGCCTTCTTTTTCTTACTACAGTGTTCCTCTTCTTGATGTTCCTCATCTACTTCTTCCTTGCTTTCTTCTTCTTCTTTTGCTTTACCACGCCCCCGTTTAGCCATCATTACCTCTCTTTCCTCATCCCCTGAAGAAGCTTCTAACAAGGATACTTGTTTTTCTTCTTTCTTTCTCAATCTAGGACACTCGAGGCGATAGTGACCTTTTTCATTACATTCATAGCAAGTGACCCCACTCCTATCTCGAGGCCTATCTTCACTCTTTGGTGCTCTAGGTTGTCGTGCATTAACCAAATGCAATTTCAAATCAGCAAACTCTGCCATCAATTGGGAGATATTATGATCTAACTCAGAGGATTTTGGTACCTGAGGAGTGCCCATTACCTCCACCTTAGAAGTTGAAGCTATTGAAGACACAAAAGAGGATTCGATCTTTAGAGAAGCTTCTTTCTTGGTTGCAATGCGAAGTGCCTCCATGTATGTTGTCGGATCTTTAATCATTACTTTTGAGCGAAGACGAGGCTCCAAAGCCATAACAAATTTGCTCATCTTTAAGTGCTCCATCCTTGAGAGACTTTGAGGGGCCGATGATGCCGATGCCACAGCTCGCAAAGCTGCCCTTTCATACTTTGTCCATAAAGTTTCATATCGGATTGCCAACACAGAGACCAACTCACCCTCTCCTTGACAGAACCGGTCCAACTGCAACATTAAAGCATTTGGCGACTCCACTGCCCCAAATCTCTGCTTCATTGCTGCCACCACTTGGTCCCAGTCCTCCTTGGTAGAGTCCGGCAAGGTCTCATGCCAACTCAAGGCTACACCTTCAAGAAAATCAGGCAAAATCTCTGCCCGATCCTTCATGGACCATCCAGAAAGCCGGCATCCTCGAACAAAATCCCGAAGATAAGACTCCGGGTCTTCCCCTTGGGTCCCTCGAAACACTGGAATCTTCACCATGATGAAACACAAAAAGGAAACACCAAGATCCAAATAATATCCCAAATAAGATCTGAACAAGATCCCACAGAGCCTTAGTGTACCAAGACCAACTTATTATGCATAACCACTTATTGAAAACCCTCCACAATGTGATCCTCAACAAAATCTTCAAAAATAAGTGACCAACCAGCACCATGAAAACATTGTGTATACATGCATTCTAGAATCACCCTTCTCACAATAGGAAGTGTACATAAAAGCTTCAAGATATTGTAATCTTCATCGTTTGCATAGCAAAAGAAGTCGAAAGCATTAAGAATCACCACTCCACTGTTATAGTCGAAAACTACCCAAAGACTCAACTCTTCTTCACACCAAGCTGCCAGTGCATGGATCAATCCCCAATTTATCATTGTGCCTGCTACCGGCGTTGTCGATTCACCAACATATTCAACAATGCAAACATAAAGGATATGATCATGGTGACTGTGCGAATAGCTTGAGCATCACCTTCACAATCTTCAAGTTCTCTTAAACGGGTTGCAATCTCTTCTAACGGAGTTCTTCCAGGCATCTTCTTTATCTCATACAAAGACATGCCTCTTCTAGGCATAACATGCAATCAAGTACACCCGAGACCGTTTAGTAAGGTGGGATGAATCCAATACCAAACGTACCCAGCGTCTCCACCAAAAGATGTGACATGAAGTTGGGGGTAATAAACTTCATGCACCTCTTCACTTCCTGCAGCATTCGAACTGATTGCCAAAGATACTTATCATTGAGAATGAGACATTAGAAAGAAGCTTTTATGCCAAGATACCACACCATACTTTCCTCTCTTAGATGAGAATGAAGATGGTAACATCCCAAGTGATGTTGTAGTCAAGCATAGGGAGAAGGAAAGGATCAGCAGAGGCCATAATCTCAGCGAGCCGGTCTGCACCAAAGAGAAGAGCGATACATTGTTAAAAGAAGATCTTGCGGCTCAACATGACATGAACTGATATATATCGAGGAGTTTGAAGGGGTTTATTAGGTCGGATGGATAGATTCCGAGGAAACATTGCACCTCCTTCATAGACACCTTTATACTTAGCTCAAAACACTCTACAAACTATCATTAGACACAGAGGCCTATAACTTTCAGTAGAGACATGATATCAAAGATTCAAGTACACAAAGAGATGCGCCTTGAGATGGGCTTCGCGTTGATATAAGTTTCATTGAAAACAGACAGACGGTTGAAGAGATATGGACAGTTTACTGGAAGGGGGTAAAAACTATCATGAAAACAGATTGTCAAACACAGAGACTCATAACTTTTTGCAGCAGTATCTGATTCAAGATCTGATTATATACAAACATGCGCCTTGAAGAGAGCTTCGCGTTGATATAAATTTCATTACAATCGGACTATCGAGCAGAAAGTTATAAGCAAAACACTAATAGGGGGTCAAACTGTCATGAAAACTACCCTCCACCCAAGCTAATTTCGCCTGAGCAGGATGCTCCCTCAAGACTCCACCTTCATCAACGATCCACCCCTCATAGATTTCGCCTAGAAGAGGGGAAGAAGTTTGCATAGTGGCTCAGGAAACAAATGGACCATGTGTGCACAGTGAGCAGCCGAATAGAAAGAACTTTTAAGGCTTTGAAAGAAAGAAAAGGAAAGAGACACTGAAGAGAGAGAGAACCTGAAGTGACCTTCATTACAAATAGAGTGAGAATCCACCTCAACACTACAAACACAAGGGAGAAGAAGAGGTTTCATACATACAAGAGGGAGCGAAAGCTCCAAGACTACTCATAGAGAGAGAATAAACTAGAGAGAGAAGGACTCAAGAGTCTACATAAGAGAATATCTACAAGAGGAAGAGAAGGCTCATGGAAGAGGCTTGGGGAGACTAGAACTACAGCAACATAAGGCCCAATGGTGGAAGAGAGATTGATGAACAAGGGAGAGGAGGGCTCCTTTTATAGAGATTTTGTTACCCTCCTTCACCCATTTACAATTGCTGCCTGTAGATTCCTTTTCCCATCAATCACATAAGCACGTATGTCACCATTTATGTCCTTTTTGGCTACTCTTGCCATGTGTCCCATCAAAATATGCTCAAGAATCTTAAAATATTGAGAAAGTCAAGAGTCTCCTCACATGGAGCCCATAGGGACCCTCTCTTTTCCACATGTCCACATCCTCCTTATTCCACATAGGAGTTCTAGAAGGATTCCTCTTGACTTCACACTCCTCCACATGCCTTCCACATGCTTGGCATGTGGCCTCTCTTATATTATTGGAACACATGGACATGAGCCCACCTCTTTATATGACTCACTCTTCCTATTTTCTAAAAAACTCCATAATATCCCATACACAAATAACTCTCACCCCATACCAAGGTATTTATAATTCATACCTATGGTATTTACAATGAGCCATTCCACTCATCCTCTCCATCCCATAGAATATCATAGAAAATAGAAATAAGTGAGAGCCGCTAGGCTATCACTTGATACTCAAACTCTTATCAAACATAGAGAAAAACAATATCAATGCCAAGTTAAAAATATCAATTTTTGGCATCACAACATCCAAGCACTACTGATATTTGTGGGGTTTTTTATATTGCTCCTAGATGTGGCATACACCTCAGTTCCCACCAAGGACTTAGACCAACAAATGTCTGAGTCTTTCTTGGACAATTTGTAATATGAATTTTTGAACATGATTACTTGTAACATTGCTATTTTTGTATATCATCCAAGTCTCCACTCCATGATTCAAGTTTGTATATTTGAATTTGGTACGATCTCATGAGATAATAAATGATGCGATAATAAATGTTTAAATATTGTTTGTATAAGTGAACGATGCGATAAGTATCCATGTTGAATTTAATTGTTTAATATTGTTTAGGGTCATAAAATAATTCTATCTTGTTGTCATTTTTTAGGTGAAGTATGAGCATGGAGGAAGAGAATGTAGAGAATATTCTCCCACAGGATCCTTCCCAACCAAAGGAACCTCTGTTTCGCGAGGGTCATAAGTCTCACCTGTGCCTCAAGAGGCTAATTTAGCGGACCAGCTAAATCACACCGAGTCTCAAGCTATCTTGTAGGCACAAAGAGAGATGTTGGGAAGGGAGGGGCTGGGTATTTTTGCCACTGGTCCAGTGGATGGCGGCACCATGCAAGGTGACCCGCTCTCTTTTCGACAAGTGTAAAGGCTTTGTCCATCGGAGTTCGTAAGAAACACCTTATTTCTTCAATCCGAAAATGCTAGAAGAAACAAATGTGCACAACCCAAGTTGTTAGACTTGCGGCACAAAACCCTTGCCCACATCCTTCTCCAGCGATCCATAGAGGTGGAAGGGAGCATCCCCAACAACCAACAGATAGCCATGTTCTTCATTCAGCAGGTGTATGTGTGTGACGTCTTGCATCAACGTGTGGATTAGAATGGTCACCATCACTTGTCAAGAACAGAAAAGGGACATCCTATGGAGCACAAGCGAGCAAGTATAGAGAACAAAGAGTCCATGTCTCTGAGGCCTCATGTGCTAACTTCCAAGGCACATAGTGACCTTGTTGACTTGGCAACATCTGCCATACCTCTCCATCAACAGGTTGTTACTGGCTGAGGAGTTACAAGCTCGTCTTGCAACTCAAGACAAAGAGATTTAGGACTTGCAAGCACACATATACATGCTTGAGGATAAGCTTGCATGCTACAAAGATACTTTTGGAGACTTGGATGCCATTGCGGTTATTGACACATTTGATTTTGAGGACCTCACCAATATAGATTCATAGGCTGAAGGACCAATCACTTAGGGAATAGTAGACATGGGACCTAGTGCATAACTATGTAAACTTCATAATGTGGATTAAGTGGTTTAAGCGAACTAAGTGGGTTAAGTGATTTAATGTAAAAGTGGAGCTAGTATAAAGTTTAATGTGGATTACTATAGTTTAAGTGGTTAGAATTGATTAAGTGGTTTAAGTGGACTAAGTGGTTTAAGTGGTATAAGTGACTGAAGTGGTTTAAGTGGGTTTAGTGGACTAACTGATTCAAGTGGTATAAGGGGACTAAGTGGTTTAAGTGAGCTACATGGTTTAAGTTGTTCAAGTGGTTAGAATTGATTAAGTGGATTATGTGGACTTGTAAAGTTATTGCTGAAATGTTGAAATATATCGATGTGAATTAGTGCACATGATAGCTAGATCAACCCTTGCGACTTGAAAATATAAACTTCAATTGTGCTTATTTGATTGTTCCCCCCTTTTTCTCACTGTTGCCTTGAAAGTATTTGCAAGTCACAAGGTTGGATCTACCTATTATGTGTACCAAATCATCCACAATCTAAGTAATTACAACACAATAGCGTAACTCGTAGCCCATAAGTTATTAGCTTTTAAGTACAAAATGAGACGAGATGGATACAAGCATATCCGCTCTTCCATCGCTTGACATATTCTCCCATCCATCCCCTCACATACAACATACCATCCTACATATTTAGAGCTTCATTCATCACTTCCAAGTACAAAATGAGATGAGATGGAGATGTGCATATGGCTCTTCCATCACCTAACATATTCTCCTATCCATCCCCTCATGTATAACATATAACACTCTATATTGCATTTAACGTAGGTACGATATCGTTTATCTCTTCGACTTCACTATTGTCACTCAATAGCTCAAGCTTGTCTTCTTCTTTGCTAACTACATCCTCGGCAACTATTTCTGTAGTCAATCATTGCCCAGCAATTCTCATTACAGCGGATTTGCTTGCTGCCCTTGCCGCAACATTAAACCCTTTCAACAATTGTAGATTCCCAAAGCAAAAAGGTAAATCGACAGCTCTTAATGGCTTTAAACGATTTCATCTCTTAGAATGAATAAAATCGTATGCACTCTAATTTCGCTCACATGCACCCAATGATGCAGCAAAACAGTGCTCTCTCTCTCTCTCTCTCTCTCTCTCTCTCTCTCTCTCTCTCTCTGTGGAAAGCCCATCTATCTAGAATTGAAGGCTGACCATCTATACATCATCTATAGATAGATGAGCCTTAAGAAATTATTGGGTTCTTTTAAATTAGGGCTTGGATTGTTTATATATACCCTATATATAAATTTAGCAAGTGGGAAAAACTCACAAATTGGTTCAATTAGGTGGAACTCAACCTTAATTCAATGTGCCCTAAGGAAGTATCAAATTCAAAAAGCATGATGCATGGGGAAATTAGTTGAGCCATTTTTTCTTTACCAAGGAGTAGATCCTTACGTAATTGTTTGATTCAGTACCACCTGAGGGGGCTACATCTGGCATACTGCATTTCTTATAGTTCTTACATATTTGGAGGATCACAAGGTCCTGTTGGAGGGAGATTGAGCTCAACATAATTTCTAAATCTTTTTTTATTTCTTACAAAGAGTATGCAGTCCATTGAACCTTGTAGCTTTCCTACTGTGTGTGTGTGACGGGAATAGTCACAAGAGAAAATTGGAGAGTGTGTTTAGAATAAGAGAGTGTGCCTATAACAATATTGTGTAATTGTATGTGTGGGCAATACGTGAGAAAGAGAAGAATGGGGAGGGATCTCATATGTTTGAGTTTTCATGTGTGTACGCATGTCACGAGGAGGACAATCAAGGAAGAGAGAGCACACGTGGGTGTGTGATGAAGAGAGAAATACAATTTGTGCACTAAGACATAGAGAGTGTGTGTGATAGAGAGAGAGAGAGAGAGAGAGAGAGAGAGAGAGAGAGATTATATATGTAATAAGTGTGAGAGATGCTCAAGATAAAATAGTCATGCAGAGTAAACTTAGCATAGAGCCAATGCAAGCGGTGGCTAGAGTGCATGGGGTCCTAAAATCAATTAAATCAATTGAAGACATTTTAAAATCCCACCTTGAGACCCAAAGAAGTGGGTCCGTAACGCGTTGTAGATGGGTCATGCTACTCGTAAGCATGGACATACACAACTCTTCATAAAAGGTGGGCCTTTTTGGAAGTATTTGATCTTGTTTATGGAGGGGATCTTTAAAAGGGTGCACATGCAAAAGAGAAGGGAGGAACGTGAACGCCTGATAATGAATGAGAGGCAAGGGTGGTAGAGGGGGGGGGGGGCGGGGCGGGGGGGTTATGCAAAGTGAACACCAACAATAAACAATCTTCTCATGGTCTCATGGAGCTCAATGTGTGGGCAAGGTTTCCTTATTATTATGATTTATCCGATAGAGCGCAGTATTGAGAGCTATAGTTGCCATAGCCATTGAGCTTCCTCATCGCCATAGCCATTGAGCTTCCTCATCGCCATAGCCATGGCTCCCTCCTTCCCTTCAATACTCTCCTTCACTCCCCCCTCTACCTCCTCCTCCTCCTCCATCCTCTCCCACCTCGACACCACCCTCCTTCGCTCCCCTTGCTTCTTCCCTTACTACATGCTCGTCGCCCTCGAAGCTGGCGGCCCCCTCCGTGCCCTCGCCCTCCTCCTCCTCTCCCCTCTCTCCTCCTTCGCCTCCCTCTTCTCCCCCACGCTCTCCATCCATTTGCTCCTTTTCGTCTCCACTTCCGGCCTCAAACTCTCCGAGGTCTCCGCCGTCTCTCGAGCTGTTCTGCCCAAGTTCTACCTCGAGGACTTGCACCCCGCCGCCTATCGGGCTTTCTTGTCTTGCCAGCGTCGGTATGCTGTCACGTCTCATCCTAAGATATTTGTGGAGCACTTCCTCAAGACCCATCTTGGAGTAGAGGGGGTGTTCGGCACAGATGTGCAAGTGACCAAAGGTGGCTACTGCACGGGTTTTGTGGCCAAGAGCGGGGTGCTGGATGAGAACAAGAAGGCGGAGGCCGTGAAGGCTTTCTTTGGGGACAGTCCTCCTGATGTGGGCCTCGGAACTAGACCATCAGACCTCCAATTCTTGGCACTATGCAAAGTCAGTAGCTAGCTCTGATTATTGTGCTTCCGTATCTTTTTCTGCCTAAGGTCCGAGGTATCGCGCGATTCTGAATTCATCTCACCAGGGTGAACTGGAACTCTTCCATTTCATATTTGATCGTAAATTGCTTTCGCGTTTGCGCAAGCATTTTGCAACCAAACATCTGCTATCACATGTATGTGCAAGGCGACTAGTCTAACATCAGCTAAAATGGGAAGAATGCATCAATGCACATAGCAAATGTCATCAAAACAGAGCGTGCTCAACTCTGCGCATCGGTGTTCTTTCACTGTAGCCGATGGTAGATTAGCTAGCGACCTTGAGCCTCCCAGAATGATATGTTTGATGCCATCTGCATTACTCTTGTGCATGTAGTGAAGAAGGGGTATTGTGTGATTGTGTGCAATCTTTTCCATGTGTTTTCCTAGTGTCGGGTGGTAGGCTTCACTGTGTTTCCTGCTACGATGGACTGATTTGTATTTATGGCTATCGTGGTGCAGCAAGGCTTTCTTGTTCCAGCAAACAAGAAAGTAGGAACAGTGCCAAGAGACCAGTATCTCACTCCTCTCGTCTTCCACGATGGTCGTCTGGTGATGCGCCCGACTCCTTTTGCGGCCCTCGCAATCATCCTGTGGTCGCCTATCGGCCTCATTCTTGCGCTGATGAGAATTGTGACCGGCCTATTGCCAAAAGAATTAGCTTATCCTCTAGCTGCATTCCTTGGATTGGAACTTCGGGTGAAAGGCGCTCCTCCTGTTCTCTTCAACGGGGCGGGTCAAACAGGAGGATTCCACCAGGAAGGTGTCCTCTTCGTCTGCACTCATCGCACCCTCGCCGATCCTACTTTCTTGACAATGGCGCTTCGTCGCAAGGTCCGAGCTCTCGCTTACAGTGTCAGTAAGATTTCTGAATTCATTGCTCCTATTCGAGCTACCCACCTCACCAGAAACAGAGAAGAAGACTCGAAGATCATTCAAAAGCTCCTCTCCAAAGAGGACCTGTTTGTTTGTCCCGAGGGCACGACCTGCCGGGAGCCTTTTCTTCTGAGGTTTAGTCCTCTCTTCGCGGACTTGGCTGATCGCGTCGTGCCTGTGGCTCTCAACGTCCGGATGAGCATGTTCCAGGGAACTACAGCTCGAGGCTACAAGTTTCTGGACGCCTTCTTTTTCTTGATGAATCCCCGGCCAAGTTACGAGGTGATTTTCTTGGAGCCGCTCTCGATCGAGGAATGCCGTGCTCAAGGTAAGACCGGCATCGAGATTGCAAACCATGTGCAGAAGCAGCTAGCTGGTGAGCTGGGCTACCAGTGCACCAACTTCAATCGCAAAGACAAATATACATTGTTGGCAGGGCATGACGGAAGCGTTAAGTAACCGAGCACACTTTAGCAATCAGCGTTCACTTTTCTGCACTCAGTAGATAAGCGTTATTGCCGCAATCAAACATTAGTTGCCGTTTGGCTTTGGTTGGCATTATATCAACCTATGTGATGCACGCAAACGAGCTGCGGCAGCTGCCATCGCCATAAATCTATTTTATGCTTAAAAGCACGGAGACTTGATATTAAACAAGTCGGCCTTTTATTCATCTCTATGTAAAGTTGGTGTGGGATTCTCTTCTTGTGATCTTCTTTAAAAATAAATTTAAAGAGGTGAGGCAACGTTTGACATCCACTCGGTAGAGACGGATGTGACACGTCCGCTAGAATGAAGCCTGTTCAGGGGACGACGTGCTGTTACGTACGGGTCATCTATGCCTTAAGTGGTAAAGAATAAGCTTGCAATATTGCTCGACGCTCGTCACCAGGTCTCGATAGAAACCGCCGTGCCTAGATTGTTGTCGCACATTTGGAATTGGGAGATGTGATATATAGTGAATTTAGTGCAAAGGCGCTGGCTTTGATGGTATTAGCTCGGAGCAATTATTTGACAGCTCACGCATCGCCATAGTTTTAACTCTTTTTGCTGTAAATGCACACCTGCTCCAAAGACATTTTGTCTCATCTTGTTAAATTCCTGAATATATATTTCCTAGTGTGGAACCCGTGGCAAGCCACACGCCACATTCACCTTCTCGAGGTCCGAGAGCGATTGGAACAGGTTACGGAATCGGAGTTGTCCGGAATCCGATTAGAGCCAGAGCACACGGTCGTGGACCCTGGTAATGCGAGGCTGGTTGTGGGTTTTGAAGGTTGGGTGCAAATTTCAAAACCAATGGCACGTCAATTTGCTCTCAAAATCTGTGCTCAGTTTTTTTTTTTTTTGAAAGAGGTATTCTCATATATTTCATAAAACAGTATCTTACATGCAACTCAGACAATTTCTTACATTCGGCTCCGACAAAAGATCTCGCTCGAAATACTCAAGAGGCGGACTCTAGCGCTCTCCTCGGGCTAATTGGCCACTAGCCATTTCACTTGGATCCCTATGTCAACTACTGCTTGTTTACAATTGAGAGAGAAGATAACCGAACTGCTAACGGATGCCTCATAATGGGCAGACCAGATTTTGTAAAGTGATGCATTTTATTACCTCCCACAGAGTGGCTCTATTTGGACCAAGGTTTGCGGCAAAGATAGCTGCTCCTTTTGAAATGATCTGCATGCCCAAGGTTTTGGCACACCGCCTTCGCAAGATTCCCCAGAGACTTCGGACCTCGGGGCATCCCTAGAGGTGGGAAAGCGATTTTGTTGTGCATTTGCAAAGCTTGCATCTGTCATCCACGCAGAGCCACGGTATGTGACTGCCAATGGAAAAATGCCCTCCGCATATTCTCTGAAGAGAGTAGTTAATCTTGTTATAGGGCGTCGATTTCCACAGCCTCACAAATCTGCCACTCCACATGGCATCAGTATCATCTCTAAGCCATCGGTCATTAAGCTTTAGATACCAACCCTCCTTATATGCGACGAAATTGTTGAACGCCTTAGGTGACAACTTAGTCAGGGAATATCAGCACCCCACCCCCACTCCTCTTGGACGGAGTTAATTGAAGGGTGGGGGTTGGTGGGCCAATCGAAGGGAATCCTGAGTAATATGCCATTGATAAGAGCCATTTCCTCCTGGGACAGCAAGAAATCTGCTTCAATCTAGAGGTCTTCCCAAATGAGTATTCCTTTGGCACCAATCAGTCCTACCATCCTCCCGTTACCTAATGCAAATTTGCCGTCATCCGGCCAAGCCACTTGCCACCAAATGGAAAGCTTCAAGGAGAAGTCCTCTACAGGGTGCCCTCTCCAGGACAGGAGTACTAATCCTTCCTTCTAGGTTGCCATAAGTCTGTTGAAGAAACTCCCTTTCAGTCATAGGGGGACAACTAAGAAGACTTCAGTCCACATATCCAGATTACTGAAGTGTTTCACCTTAGCATTGCGAACAACATATTCAAGAAATACGGTCCAGGGTTCCCTGGAGTCCAAGAATTGGGTCCACAATTTCATCAGGAATGAGACTACTCTACACTTCAAGTTTGGGTCTCCGAAGCCACCCAATCTTTTTGGCACGCATAGAATTGACCAGGAGATCCATTTCCATTTGATTCTCTTCCATATGAAAGCTCTCAAGCTTTTTTCGATTAGGAGGATGTGGCTTTTATAGAATGCACAAATAGAAAGAATGAAGAACGAGGCAGGTGCCAGAATATGCTTGACCACCGTGCATCTGCCCAACAGACTTAGTGGGACCTTTGTCCATGCGTCTATTTTGGCCTTAAATTTGGGCCACCACCATAAGAATCATTGTCTGATTGTGATTCCAGCCCCTACAAGGACTCCCAAATGTCGAATAACCTGTCCCCTAGGAATCCATTTTAGGCCTGTAGCTTTCATCCATGCAGTTGGGTTACTCCTTGAGACAAACAGAGCTTGGGATTTGTCCCATTGGATTCTCGAGCCTGAGGCAAGCAATGCATTTCAAACAGACCTAGGACTAAGTTCCGTTGGTCAGGGTCAGCCTTGCAGATCGTGTTGGAGTCATCTGCAAACAGTTGAGCGAAGAGAGGAGTGTTGGATCCTGGAAGTCTCATGGGATCCAAGGAACCCCTTGCAATGAGCTTGCGGAACAAAGCGAGCAACGGTTCTGTAATCAAAGCAAATAGCAATGGTGCCAAGGGACATCCCTATCTAATAGATCTCTTGAGCTCAAACGACCCTACCTTAGCTCCGTTGATGCAGTTCTGTAATCTGTGCTCAGTATTGGAGAGTGCCAATCCTGGCGCCTGATCCGGGCTGTAGTGATAAAGACAATTTCGTAAGTGCATAATCAGTTGTGTTTAGCTCAGCTGAAGCCTTTTGGCTACACGGATTCGGCTCTGTTGATTCTCAGTAGGACCACCAGTCTTGAGTTGCCCTATGGTCTTCAATGCTTTGTTCAACCAATGAGAAATGGCCAACAACACTCTACAAGCTCCTTGCACCTTCGTTAGAAGCACCTTCAGAGCCATTAAAGGCTTCAGAGTATCCTTGAGTTTAGTGACAAGCATAAAGAGCCTGAATCAGAAGATGGCACCATCAATAGAGATTTCTATTCGGAAAATTAATATCCAGAGTCCCATTTACCCACCCAATCCCTCCCTTTTATCAACTGATTGGTGCTTGAAAGCTAAATAGTAGACAATTAAGAGAGAATCTTGAGATGGGCTTATTTGGCTAGAAAGGGGTCACTATCCCCCTAACAAATATTCTAATCATTCGTGTGGAAATGAGTAGGAATCGGCCAATTGGGGAGTGTTTTCCCTTGGCTGAATCATTTGAGTCTGCTGAGTCAAGAGCACAATAAACTCCTAAAATGGTTTTAAATTACTCTACCTTCGAGAAGAATTTGATGGTCTTGCATGTGAATCTCATCCAGAAAGAACAAGGAATTGTTTCACATGAAAGGATGAAGTTTGAGCTTTGCTCTCGCACTAGGTGTGGAGGGCACACTATAATACAATAGGTGTCCTCCAAAGGACATCAACACCTACAAGCTAGATATAATGTTGATTGATCGGTTTAGTAGTAATGTCTCCCTTCGGAGTGCACTTGCTGGGGCACACTATAATACAATAGGTGTCCTCCAAAGGACATCAACACCTACAAGCTAGATATGATGTTGATGGGTTTAGTAGTAATGTCTCCCTTCCTGAGCACTTGCTGCATGTTTCTTCTTGACTGAGCTTTTCTCTGAGATCAATTTCTTTCATAGACTTCTTGAATGTCGACTTCACCTTGTTAGGCCTTGCAGAGGAGGCATTTTCATTATCACTTGCCTCTATCTTTCTTCTTGGCCTACTTCTTAGGAGGTCCATTATTTTCCAATGTAATATCTTAGTAACTTGGTTCAATCAACAATTCTTCATATTTCCTCATCGGGTTAACTATTTTTGGAGACTCGAGGTCAATTTGAGTACAACACAAAATCAACCATGCTTGCAATAACTTGTCATCCGGTGGTATATTGAGTTGATTGATCATATCTCGCATTCATAGCACAAGTCCTTTATAAACTCGTGCTCCTTTTGCTTCAATTCACTAAGCTTGGTACATATGTCTTCCTCATTAATTTCTTGTCTAAACCTCTTAAGAAAAGCTTCATAAATTTGATGCCAATCCTTGAAGCAATTGGAAAGTCGTTAAACCAATGTTCATGCCATCTTGGTCACCTCTTGGTCAATGTACAAGGGAAATAATTCATGTATTCCTCTTTTATTATAGCAACATTAATCTGACAGACTCACAGGATCTTGAAATCTTCAAACTTCGTCTTGATTGGAGTACCTTGACAGTTGCCAACATGGGACCCTTGGATCGCTCATCATCAACATAATCATCCTTATGTCATGCATTTTAGTGTCATCATTCATCTATGTGGACTCGCTCATGGTGACGTTCCTCAATAGGTGGTGGCCTGGGCACTCATCTTCGAGCCCTGAATCTTTTGGAACTATTGAACTCAGTCACTTATGATATTGTGACCACACCCTAGTAAACACCATATAAGATAAAGTGGGACAAAAGTTTCATTTTGGGAATTTTGAAATTGGGCGGATTTCATTAATTTTGGGAAAGGTCTCATTAAATTTCAGAAAATTTTCATTGATTGTGGTAAATCGTAATAATCTAGAGAATTATGCTAATATTTGGAAATTCCAATGATTATGGAAAGCATCCTTGGTTGTGAAACCTTTCATTGGGTATAAGAACCGGAACATAGCATTTGTGGTAGAGTTTGAAAATCATGTTGTTGGTGGTGTTAATAAACACCCTTTGGGGATGACATGGATATTTTACTTGAGGTGAGTTAATAAACACCAATTGGTGGTGTTAACAAACACCATGCACATTAGGGGAGAATTGGGGTCTCAAAAGGGCCTACAATTAGTGTTTCCTAATTTCAAGGGATTAGAGAGTGATTTGAGGTGTACCAATGAGAGTGCTAGAAGGTGTGGGGCAATGGTATGTTGAGGTGGAGGGAGAGCAGGCATGCAGAGAGCCCCTATTGGTTGCTCCCCTTACACTAGGAACCACCCAAACCCTCCCCCCACTCTTAACCCATGTTTGACCCTCCTACCAGGTGCACCTCCCCCACATGAGCCCAAACTTGCCTTCAATGGGATGGTGGTGAAATTTTCTTCTCCCCTTCCTCTTTCTAGGGCCTGTGCCCCCCACTATTCTAGCCAACCTACCAAATCACTTAGATTTGAACCAAATCCCATGCATTTTCCCTCTTCCTCCTCTTTCTCTGCTCTGTCCTGCTCTGTGGCCTGCTTGCTGCAGCTCCTCTCTCTCTCTCTCTCTCTCTCTCTCTCTCTCTCTCTCTGTCTCCCCCCTCTCCCTCTCCTGTGCCTCTGTTGGAGCTACTCTGTCCCTCCCCTTCTCCCTCTCCTGTGCCTCTATTGCTGTTGCTCTGTCCCTCTCCTTCTCCCTAACCTGTGCCTTTGTTGTTGGTGCTGCTCTGTCCCTCTTCTTCTCCCTCTTTTTTGTGCCTCTGTTGGAGCCGCTCAATCTCTCTCCTTCTCCCTCTTCTGTGCCTCTATTGCTGCTGCTCTGTCCCTCTCCTTCTCCCTCTTTTGTGCCTCTATTGGAGCTGCATTGCCTTGTGCAGGAGTCCCATTCTTGCTGTTGCAACCTCTGCAAGCATGGTGAGGAGAAAGGCTACAAGACCACACAATGTTGTGACCTCTTGTGTCTTCCACAACACTAGAAATGCATTGGATGAGTGGATCCCTTGCACCTATAGCTTAAATGACTGGATAGTGATGAAAGGATCGGCCAAAGGTTCACATAAGCTTCCCAAGAGCAAGAGAGGTGACATCTTGCATGAGTGGAAGGGACGCATCTTGAAGTTCAAGTTTGGGAAGAAAGGATGGCTCGCAAAAGTGCAACATGTTTACATGGGAAAAGATATGCAGCTTCCTCAATCATTCAATCAATCTAGGATACCATCACACTGTGAGCCTTTCTATCTATGTATCTTTTTCACCTGTAAGTATAATGAGTCCATTTGGAAATTTTGTGTTTGGTTTCTAAGAGTTATTATTCATGGTGGCAGATTTTTTCCCTTCAGACCTCGAGGAGTGGGAACTAGTTGAATCATTCATAGGCAAGTTCACTGCGATTCTGCCACAACAACTCTTTGCTCTCCTACAGGAACTTTTTCCCTCTTTCTTTTCCTTCTCATATAGGATACAACTGCTCTTTCCTCTCCTACAACTATTGTTTTCCCAATAGGCATGGTTTGGAACACAATGACACAACGTGGCAATATTGTGAGCTCTAGTGTGTTCTGGAGCATGGTCAAGAAGAAAGTGATAGAAGTTGACAATATTGTAAGCTTAGTGTGTTCAAGAATATGAAAAATGCATTGGATGACTTGAACTTACAAATTGACTAACTAGATAGTCATGGAAGGTTTTGCCAATTGTCCACATAAGCTTCCCAAGAGGAAGGATGTATTTCTTAGACTATGTACCTTCCTTGCCTATCTTCTTTACAAGATCCTATTTTAACCTAGGAGTGGGAAGTAGTGGAATCTTTGATATAAGTGACAATGGACTATCTGTAAGTTATGTGCAGGAATACCTTTTAGTCATGGAAAATGAAATGTATAGTCCTTCAACTTTACTTGAAATGGTGAAATAGCAAGCAAGAATCTAGAGAAATGCATGAAAATGTCTGTTTTATCCCTCGTGCAACGTCAAACAATGTGTTTCACTAGTACAAGCTGTCCATAAATTGTAGGTTGGGAATTTTGGAATTTTCATAGGTTTTCTATTACTTGTATATATGTTTTTGTAAAATTAATTTAGGAAAATATTATGAATATTCCAAGTCATACTCAACAAAGTTTGGTAATTTTGGCGACCATTTTTGGCAAATGTAGGAGGAATTTGACCATGGTGCAGAAGGCAAAGTTGGTAAGGACATCATGGGGTGTCCAAAAATGCACAAACCTGCCATGGGGTGTGAAGTTGGTTAGGACACCATGGGGTGTCCAAAAATGCACAAACCTGCCATGGGGTGTGAACACCTCGTGGTAGGTTTGTGCATTTTTGGACCCATGATGTCCTGACCAACTTTGCCTTCTACACCGTGGTCAAATTCCTCCTTTATTTGCCAAAAATGGACATCAAAATGGGTGAAGTTGTTAAACTCCTTAATCTGCCTCTTCAAAATCTATATTTCTTCATAGGAAATCATGAAGTGCATCAATCCTTTACAAGGTGATATAGTAGCCAACCTAAAAATTAAAATAAAAGATACATGGACATAGCCAACCTCCATGACTAAGAAAACATAGAAAATGAATTTTTTAGATTCCTCTTCAAAATATATATTTTTTCATGTAATGCATCAAATTATTTCAAGGTGATTTAGTGATATGAAATCAAATATTTCATTGACATAGCCAACCTAAAAGGTGGCTCCAAAGGCAAGATAAATAAAGAAAATGAAAATTTACGAGGTGATGTATTGGAAGATCAAAGTCCTCTGGATTAAATTAAAAATTACATTGACATAGCCAACCTACAAGGTTCCTTCAAAGCGCAAGAAATTATATAGAGAATATATTGCCTAAGGGTCTTACCAGAGTTGTGCTACAAGGCACATAAGTTGTCATATTGACCAACCATCATTTGCTAAGTTACTTTGTAAATATTTTCGTTGCCATGTTTATCTATGTTGAAGTTGATGCATCTATAAAGACACATGGATTTCAATTAGGTAGATGAAGGAATTTGACAATTTGGGCCATTCCAATGTCCATTTTTGGCAAATGTTGAAGGAATTTGAACATGGCACTGAAGACAAAGTTGGTTGGGATGTCATGGGGTGTCCAAAAATGCAAAAACCCACCACGGTGCGCATTTGGCCATTTGGAGGGGTGTCCAAATGGCTAAATTCGCACCGTGGTGGGTTTTTGCATTTTTGGACACCCCATGATGTCCCAACCAACTTCGCACCATGGTGGGTTTTTGCATTTTTGGACACCCCATGATGTCCCAACCAACTTTGCCTTCTCTGCCGTAGTCAAATTCCTCCTACATTTGCCAAAAATTGACATTGAAATGGCCAAAGTTGTCAAATTTCTTTGTCTACCCCTTTAAAATCTATATTTCTTCGTAGAAAATCATGAAATGCATCATTCCTTTACAAGGTGATGTAGGAAAATCTCAAATTTGGTTTTTAAGCACTCCATCTAATCAATGTGGTGCCATGGTCAAATCCCTTGTACATATGTATTGGAATGGCCAAACTTTGCAAACAACATTTTATTGACTTGTAAGTTACATCAAAATGTGATATAACTTTTATATGCAAGGTTTTTAAACACTCCATCTAATCAATGTGGTGCCATGGTCAAATCTCGTCTACATATGTATTGGGATGGCCAAACTTGGCAAACAGCATTTTATTGACTTGTAAGTTACATCAAAATGTGATATAACTTTTGTGTGCAAGCTGATACAAAAAAAGATGCAATATAAAAAACAACAGATAATTAAAATAGACATAACAAAAGATTCACCATTTAGCCATAGATACATAAAATTTTTTTGCTTTAGATAGAAGAATATTATTAGAAATAGGTGTTTGTATTTCAAATTGTATTACAAGGAGGCTTCATAGCCTATTTCTCTTCTTCTTCAACTCTAATACACCAATAATAGGGTCTTTGAATCCTCAACTAAGTCCTTAGAAAGACCGCTATGCTATTTGGAATCTCACATTCAACTCGTAAGTTCTTATAATCTCATGTACAACACATTAGAATGGATCATGTAGATTGCCTTGTGTCAATACTGTGAATTCTCCATGCCTTCTTTTTCCAAATGGATAGATTCTCCATTCCTGCTTGCTACTACACACATGAAGAAACATCATTTTAGAAATTTAAATTTAAATAGATGTAATGCATCATGTGAATTCTTCTTCTTCAATAAACTTTTGGACTTCAAGACATACATTAGCAACATCACAAGCTCTAGGCATCTCGTTTGCATCACCATTCCCTTCAAGTTCTACATCACCTCTAAAACAACTTGCTCATGCATGACTTTGTGTCTTTCGATATGAAGAGTTCATATCATCCATGCCCACCATTCTCATATCATCCTCCATGAAAATCTTGAAAGAACAACGAAGGGAACCTTAGCAAAAGCAATGCACCACTATGGATAATCCAAAGTAAGAAATTACATTGAAACACTATGAAATTAACATGTTTTCTCATATTCTCCTCTTTAGAGCACCTACTGAGGTTCAAGATGCTTCTTTTCTTGAAAAAAACAATCATGGATCACATATTGATCCTACAACTGTACGGTCACATGGTAACATGGGAGATCTCCTTAAATGGTGCCATTAATAGTCGCAGAGTTTACAGAGACTGTGATAGGCCATGATAGAAGGTAGGTGATGTTTGAGGAGGGATGAGGAAGACCATGAATGATTACGAGGGAGGAGAAGCAAGCAGAGGACTAGGTGTGAGGATGAAGGTAGACGAATATGCATGAGTAGGAGGAGTAGAAGCAACAAGAGCAGGCGTGAGCATGAGGAGGCAAGAGGAGCTTGCATGAGTAGGAGGAAGGAGGAGTAGGCATGAGCATGAGGGAAGATGAGAATGGATGAGCATGAGGGAAGAGAAGGAGTAGGAAAAAGCAGTAGGGGGGGAGGAGGAGGATGCATGTGGGAGGAGGGAGGAGGAGGAAAAAGCAGCATGGGGAGGAGGAGGATGCATGTGGGAGGAGGGAGGAGGAGGCATGTGGACAAAGGGAGGAGGAGGGGGGGAGGGAGGAGGGAGGCAGTGGGAGGGAGGAGGAGGAGGAGGAGGAGGAATGGGATGTGTGGAAGAGGAGGAAGGAGGAGGGAGACAACGAGGAGGATGGGGGGAGGAGGGAATTCAAATTCAAAATTCAAAATTCAAAAGTTTGACTTTGGAGGATGGGGGGAGGAGGGAGAGAGAGGGAATTCAAATTCGAAATTCAAAACTTTGACTTTGAGAAACCCGAGGTTGGAGGTATAGATTTTGATGCAAGCAGCACCCAGGAGGCCTTAACAATCTAACCCATTGGCTCCCTCTGCCATTTCCTCCCTGCTTCTCCTCTCCCATGGGAACTGTCCAAACAAGCCTTCAGCTTTCGTTTGGGCCATTTGCCCTTGCGTGAAAATAGGTCCTAAGGTGTTTATTCGTAGCTTACATCTCTCAGCATCCTTTGTATTCTTGATGTACATTTGGCGCAGCTTGCAGTCTTGTCAAAAAATTTGGCGTAGCTTCCTATTAGAGCTTGTCTCTTGAACTTTGGCATAGCTTCCTTTGGTGCTTCTTGAAGACACAAGACGTGTTCTAGCTTCTCTTGGTATCTCCTGACTCTCTCTTGGCCCTCTCTCTCTCTCTCTCTCTATATCAATCAAATGCAAATGAACTCTAGTTAGAGTAGTTTTGAATTTCAAATTATACCCATTCCAATTCCAAATTTGAATTTCTAAATTTCAATCATTAGTTTTTTTTTTTTTATTTCAATTAGAGAAGTCAAAAACCTAAATTCAAATTGTAAAATTTATCTTCTAAATTTCAATCGTGAGTTTGAATTTTAGAATTTGAATTTATTAAGAAAAAATTTCAAATTCAAATTTGAAATTGAAACATGGAGAATGTCACCAGTGCCATTCTCCACATACATACATGAAGAATGGCACTGATGCCAATATCCATGTGAGCTTGTGGAGACACAACTTTATATGATCATGTGGAGAATGGCACCAGCGCCGCTCTTCTCTCAAGTGAAGAACTCTGAGAATGGCACTAGTGCCATTCTCAACATACTTACATTAAGAATGCTCTGATGCCATTCTCTGCAATTCATATGAGGAATGGCATTGGTGCCATTCTTCCAAATTTTCTATGAGAAAACTCTCTTATGAAAAATTTTCTTGGAGATATAGCTTTGAAATTTGTTACCATGGCACTCATTCCATTTTCCACAACTTCATGAAATTATGTGCAATGGCATCAATGCAATTCTCATGACATCATTTCATAGTTCTTCCAAATTTCTTTTAGATAACTCTCATGTTTGAAACTTTCTTGAGGTGTACCATGTCGTAAATCTAGAATTTGAATATTTAAATCTAGAATCTAGCTCTACTATGCGCCATTATCCATGGAGATTGTCACCTATGCCATTCTCCGTGTGAGTTTGTGGAGATTGGCACCAATGCCATTCTCCAGAAGACCACATGGAGAACATAAAGTTGCAGAGAGTGGCACTAGTGCCATTCTCCTAACTTCATGTGCTAGTATTTTCCAACTAGTGGTAAGGATGGTATCGTCCACCACCTACTTTGTTTGGTCCATAGCCTCCATAGTTTAACCTTTCAATATTTTTGAAAATCCATTAAAATGCCTCACTCTTCCCTTTGGGACTTCTAGAAGGACAAGGAATTTATATGATTTTTATAATACTATAATTTACAGTTTGAAAGAATACATATTACATAACTACTACCATTACCTCCTTTTACGATGCTTTTTTTTTAATGCATATTACTTAGTTTTTTGGCCAAGAAGTGTTCCGTCAATGTTATATCCAAAACGTCAAAACGTCCATATTTTCATCCATATTCTCATCCATATTAGCATTGATATTAGCTCTATATTAGCACTGTCTACTAGATTAGCATCCCTCTAGAAAAAACACATAGCATCAAAAAAAGCATTGATAATTATCCTTGGTAAACCTTCCAAAATTCAAATCAAATTGAAATGTTTTTACATTGCAACAAATATTAGACCAATGTTGTTCTCCATTTCTTAATCAATTGAAGCATAATTGGAATATTTATTGTGAGATTGATGCTGATCCTCTTGATCACCCCTATCTTGTACATCTTCAGAATGTAGATTAAGGTCTCCCAAATCAATATCTGAGAAACCCTTATAGGAGCTCAAACTATCTTCACTTTACAAAACTCTGGTAGAAGGGGGATTGGAAGCGCTAGCTTCCAACCCATCTATGTCTTGCTCTTCCATTTCATTCTCTAATTCCACATCTTGAAATACATGTCTGTTTCTAGCTGCAACATGAATCACAAACGACCACTGGTTGTCCACTCGACCGGTTGAAAGACCACCTAAAACAAAAATCCATGATACGCAGCAAATGATATCCACACAAGAAATGTTTAAATGTGTGAGTAAGGTCATCCTTTATTTTTGTTGAGTCAATAACAAAAAATCCACTTGGATCCTTCTTGATTATAGCTTGAGCACCTCTACAAACGACTTTGAACCATTCCACATCAAATACAAGTACTTGGAATTTCCTAAAGTTCACTTGCAAAATATCTTGTATGGTTCCAACATAATCCATTTTGCTTTGCGATGAGATTTGTATCCTCACACTACCTCTACTCTCTTTTGAAAAATTCGCCATGACTCTTGGATCAAATGTGTTGCGCCTTACATCAATTTTCTCTACTCGAGAATAATTACCATATGTCCACATTGCATTGAATGAATGGTATTGCAAAGGTTATGGATTCTTGTTAGCTTATATAAAAAGGATGTAGATTAATGTAAAATAAAAGCAAAATGATTACATACCTTTATATCACAATCTCATGCAAATTCCTCTCCTTGTTTGTCACTATCTCCCCTCTTTGACTCTAGCAGCTTCAAGAGCGTCTTCCAACCAATCAATGGTGCATTTAGTTGACATGTCTAATAACTCCAGGGGATACTTCTTACCTCTATTGGCCCTTCGCCAAGCTTTTCTATCATGCTCTCTTTTAGCTCTTTCTTCTTCATATTGTTTGAGCCATTTCTCCACAATTGTAAAGACAAAAGCTTTTCACTTTTTGTTGTAAGGTGATACTCACTTTCTTCTGCTTTCCCTTCCCTTGTCCAATCTCTCCTACAACACACGGGTCATCTCAATCATCCCAACTTGTCGAGTCATGTCTGGAATGATTTGTACAAAAAACTCCATAATGTAAAACATTGACTCTTCACCAGCCATCTCTTTGCCATGCTTCCCTCTGGGCTTGTTTTTGTCTTACATACCCTTTCAGCACCTTCATAAACCGTTGCAAGAAAAATATCCATCAGCTATGCAAAGCGCCTGCATATGTCACTTTATCTACCAAGTGCACGAGCAAATGCAAGTGGATGTCCATGATACTCGTTGGAAATTCCTTTTCGATCAAAATACGGCTTCGTTATCATTTGTGGAATGGATGATTTCTTGGTCTCTTTTGATGATATCCACCTACATTTACATGCCGGTAAGCAATGAAACTTGCTTTTGCAATGAGCACAAAAATTTTGCATGCATTTGTATAGCCTCTAGCATACCTTATGAATACACTGAGCTTGTTGATAGCCTCTGATGCATCTTTAGTAGTACATCCCCACAAAGCAATTGGAAGTACATACTATACAAACAATGCTATGTTAGTAAATTTCAAGCAAGAGGTAAAAAATGGATTGAACTGAAGTGGAAGAAATGTTACCTGAATCATTTTGTGCCAATCATGTGGCTTTAGACCGCTTAGTTTCTAGAGGAAGTAAAGGCACCCTTTAAGTTATGCATGTCTCTGATTGGGATTTCATACCCATGATAATGCTCTTCATTGAGGTCTCCTCTACTTTTGTCAAAACCTAGGGTGCCTTTGGTAAAATCATCTTGCCAGCATGGTTTCCTCTTTGCCAAAAGGCACTTTCAAGTCAATTCATGCCTTTGGGGTGTCTCTACCCCCAATCATTTGTTTCCACAAACTTTTAGACACAGTTTTGAATATATGCATTAGGTCCAATAGATATGTGACTTTGTGTTGTCTCCAGTAAGGAAGACTATAAAATATGCACAGATGTTGCATGCCAGGTGGAGGTGTTTGGATTTTTAGATCATGCCAAAGTCCCGATCTCTAGACCTCATGACTTGAAGAATTAAAGCTAAATTGGCCCCCTAAAAGATGGATCCACATGATACACATTGTCCATATGAAGATATCATATGTGCTTCGCATATACCACCTTATTTAGATCTTTTGAGTGCCGACTACATAAAATGTCTCCACAATTTGGACACGCAAAGTATTCAGACACTTGGAGACCTATTAAAATTCAAGGACACAAGTTACATCCTGCAGAAGTGAAAGACCACCAAGACAAAGAGCATCGGAAGGAGTTACATCTTGCATTTTAATAGGCAAAAGAGAATAGAGAGGAATAGAAAATTGATACTTGAGCGATCATGGTCAACCCAGGATAATCATGCATGGAACACATTAGAATTCCTTTCATTTGAAAATGACGTTGGCCCAAAGGCTTTGAAATGTCATAAACTTGCATGCTATTCCATAATGTTTGCAACTCATCCACCAAAGGGGCTAGATACACATCCATGTTTCCCACCTTGTGCTTGCTTGGCACAATGAGTGCCAACATCAAATGCTCCTTCTTTATGGTCATCCAAGGAGGAATATTGTATATTGTGGCTATTACTGGTCACATGGACCATGATGTGGACTAATGTACAAAGGGATTAACATAGTCCATAGCTAGCCCAAGACGCAAATGATGAGGCTCAAGCCCAAACTTTGGCCACCTCTTCTCTACTTGTCTCCAAGCCTTTCCATTTGTAGGGATCCTCAATATTCCATCCGCCAAGCAGTTGCAAGAATGCCAATCCATAAGTCTAGCTAACGATCCACAATGAAACAAGCGTGCAATGCATGTTAGGATTGGCATGTGTCGTAATACCTTTCTTGGAATCTTGTCTCCTTGTGTGTCTTGTCAATATTGAGATGCACTGGCATTGTGGACATCTTATACAATGCTCATATGCTCTTTTGTAAAGGATGCAATCATTGGTGGGACATGCATGAATTGAATTGTAATCCATTCCTAAATTAATGTTTAGATAACCTGGGACATTGACCCACTCAATGAATTTGAAGCAACAATTTAAAAGTCACATAGAAAATTATAGTTTATACCACATCAAAACTCTTACCAAAGAAGGGACGTAATGCTAGTGTCTAACCATCCACAAGTTGCTTGTAAATTCAAGATTAAAAGAATGGAGGCAAGATGAGAATTGCTTGCCCCTTTGTACAACATGGTGCTTGCTTCATGTTGCAAGCTCTCCTCTTTAGGACTCATGTCCTTCCTATTCACTTCCACATTTTCATCTCTTTCATTTTGTAGTGAAGGAGAATAAAAGTAAGTGTTTATCATGCGTTGCATCATTTCGTCCTCATTCAAGGCATCTTCCTCTGAGAAACTTTCGCTCCTATTTATTACCTCGACCATTTTTCTTCCTTACCTCTCAGTCTATATTAGCATATCTAGTTCACAAGCCTAATCCTCGGGGGAGATTTGCAAAATGGTTGTCAGAGCTTCAAGAGTCCTCTTTCTCTTTTATCACTGAAAATACCACTAGGTCCACTATGGCAGATTTGCTCACAGGATGGGAGGATCTAGGAGAAGAGAAGAAATGTAAGGAGAACATTAAAGATGAAAGGGATACACCACCAACAGCGCTTGTTTTGTATTTTGATGGGGCTTTTAGTCCTTCATGCCAACAAGGAACCAGGGTAATAGTATTGATGAATTCTGAAGGTCAAGAGGTGTGGGCAAGAGGACAAGAGCTTCCAGGTATCACAACTAACAATGTAGCTGAGTATAATGATTTGATTCTTGGTTTGGAGGGTTGTCTTCAAACTCAAGTTAAAGAATTAGAAGTAAGAGGAGATTCTTAGCTTATTATAAAGCAAATGCAAGGGCATCACAGGACAAGAAGTCCTCATTTGAAGGAGCTTAATCAAAAGGCTATGGTACTATGCAGTGAATTTGATTTTTGCAAGTTTGTTCATATAAACAGAAAAGAAAATCAAAGGGCAGATGAGTTAGCTACTCAAGCCATTGTAGTACAAGACCGAGGGGTGGTTTCTTTGGTAGACATTGGATGGCTAGAACTGCAAGATGTTCAGCAATATGTGAAAGAAGGCATGTTTCCTCGAGGGTTAACTCCACAATAGAAGCAGATATTGGTAAGAAATGCTTGTTCCTATACTATTGTTGACAACATTCTTTATAAATTGGGAAAAGACAAGGTGCTCCGTCGGGTGGTCCATCCCATGGAGACTAGGAGAATCCTAGAAATGTGTCATGAATGCTCTAGTCATTTTGCTTTAGCGAGCACAGCTAGGAGAATCCTTAATGCAGGCTTCTTTTGGCCACCATAGATGTTTTTATCAAAGTTATGCTTATATATTAATATAAAATCTTGGTGAAAGTTTATCAAGTCCGGTTTTGTAGTTTCCCAATATTAATAGAACACAATACACTTTTATATAGAATTTTGAAGTAAAAAATGAATATCCTGGCGAAACTTTAAAATTTTTTACATAAAATTTTCAAATCTTGGTGAATCTTTCAAATGCTTATTTTTATTAGGGCATACAAACTTTCGACACCAATATAAAAGTTTAGCTTCTTAATGAAACAAAGTTGAAAAAATCATCCATGTTGGCCACGCCTCCATAAGGATGTATATGAATGGTGTTGAAGTTGTAAAGTATGCCAAAAGTTTTGGAAGGCAACAGTTGATTCCTGGGCCCTTGAAGCCTATTCCAACATATGGACCATTTGAGAGGTGGGGGTTAAACTTTGTGGAACCACTCCCTCGCTCATCTTAGGGCAAGCATTATTTATTAGTGGCCACAAATTATGCGACTCGATGGGCAGAGGCCAAGGCCATAGTCAATAGCAAGGCAAGCACAGTTGCAAAATTTCTCTTTGATCAAATTTGTTCATGCTTTGGTTGTCCTTTGGAAATTCTCACTAATGGAGGAACCTCTTTTAGAAATGAACTAATTGAAGATGTGGTGCATAAGCTAAAGATAAATCATAACATGTCCATGCCATACTATCCCCAATGTAATGGCTTTGGCTGAGAAAACAAATGGATTGTTGTGCAATTCAATGGGAAAGCTTGTAGATACCAAGAAAAGGCATTGGGATAGGCACTTGGCAGAAGTTTCATGGGCTTACAGAACTACACACAAGCTAGCTATTGGGTTTACACCATTCCAACTAGTGTATGAAATAGAAGCCATTTTGCCCATTGAATTGGAGATACAGAGTCTTCGCACTATTGTTGCAAGAAAAGAAGGATAGGAGGATGCCTATGCTCAACGTTTGGTATAGCTAGAAGCCTTGGATGAATGTAGATTACAGGCCTTACAAAACTTGGAAGCTTCTTAAAAAAGGTGCAAGGTCCGTTTTGACACCAAATTACGCAAGAAGAAAGATATTGCAAAAGGAGATTTGGTAATGAGATTTGATAGCCGTCTGGACAAGCGGCTAGACAAAAAGTTTATCGGCTGATGGAGGGACCATATCGAGTCAAAAAGAAGTTCACAAATGGAACCTATCAGCTTGAGGATGTTGATGGCATGGTGATACCCGGATGCACCAATGAGTATCGCCTTAAATTCTTCTGTGCTCAACCACCTTGAGGGTTAGCAGACCCTCTTTATCACTAGAGAGGATCTGCTAGGGGGGGGAAGATGTAACACCAAAAATTGATATTTTTTATTTGGCATTGGCATTGTTTTCTTCTATGTTTAATAAGAGTTTGAGTATCAAGTGATAGCCTAGCGGCTCTCACTTATTTCTATTTTCTAAGATATTGTATGGGATTGAGAGGATGAGTGGAATGGATCATTGTAAATACCAGGTATGAATTATAAATACCTTGGTATGGGGTGAGAGTTATTTGTGTATGAGATATTATGGGGTTTTTAGAAAATAGGAAGAGTGAATCATATAAAGAGGTGGGCTCATGTCCATGTGTTCCAATAATATAAGAGAGGCCACATGCCAAGCATGTGGAAGGCATATGGAGGAGTGTGGATTCAAGAGGAATCCTTCTAGAATTCCCTTGTGGAATAAGGAGGATATGGACATATGGAAAAGAGAGGGTCCCTATGGACTCCATATGGGGAGACTCTTGACTTCCTCAATATTTTAAGAGTCTTGAGAATATTTTGATGGGACACATGGCAAGAGTAACCAAAAAGGACATGGATGGTGACATACGGGCTTATGTGATTGATGGGGAAAAGAATCTACAGGCAACAATTGTAAATGGGTGAAGGAGGGTGATAAAATCTCTATAAAAAAAGCCCTCCTCTCCCTTGTTCATAATCTCTTCCACCATTAGGCCTCATGTTGCTGTAGCTCTAGTCTCCTCAAGCCTCTTCCATGAGCCTTCTCTCCCTCTTGTAGACATTCTCTTATATATACTCTTGAGTCCCTCTCTCTCTAGTTTATTCTCTCTCTATGAGTAGTCTTGGAGCTTCCACTCCCTCTTGTATGTATGAAACCTCTTCTTCTCCCTTGCATTTGTAGTATTTGAAGTCGCATTGGAGTGGAGTCTCACTCTATTGACAATGAAGATCACTTAGTATTCCCTCTCTTGAGTCTCTCTTCCCTTTTCTTCCTTTTAAAGCCTTAAAAGTTCTTTCTATTCGGCCGCTCACTGCACACACATGGTCCATCCATTTCCCGAGCCAACAAAGGAGTTACTTACTCTTTTTTAGGTGAAATCTATGAGTGGTGGATCGTTGATGAAGTTGGAGTTTTGAGGGAGCATCCTGCTTAGGCGAAATTAGCATGGGTGGAGGGCAGCTTTCATAACAGTTTGACCCCTATTAGTGTTTTGCTCATAACTTTCCGCTTCGTTAGTCCAATTTTGATGAAAGTTAATCAATGTGAAGCTCTCTTTAAGTGCATGTCTTTGTGTTATCAGACCTTGAATTAGATACTACAACAAAAAGTTACGAGTCTCTATGTTTGATAGTCTATTTTCATGACAATTTGACCCCCTGTTAGTGTTTTGCTCATAACTTTCCACTCGTTAGTCTAATCTTGATGAAACTTATATCAGTGTGAAGCTCTCTTCAAGTTCATGTCTTTGTGTTATCAAACTCTGAATCAAATACTACAGCAAAAAAGATCTTCTTTCAATAACATATCGCTCTTCTCTTTGGCACAGACCGGCTTGTTGCTGAGATTATGGCCTCTACTAATCCTTTCCTTCTCCCTATGCTTGAGTACAACATCACTTGGGATGTTACCATCTTCATTCTCATATAAGGGAGGAAAGTATGGTGTGGTATCTTGGTATAAAAGCTTCTTTTTAATGTCCCTTTCCCAGTGATGAATGTCTCTATCACTCAGTTCAAAAGCAGTAGGAAGTGAAGACGTGTGTGAAGTTTATTACCCCCAACTTCATGTCAGAACATCATGGAACCCAAGATAACCATGCCTGGTCCACATTAGAATGCCTTTCACTTGAAAATGATGTTGACCCAAATCTCACCCAAAAACTTTGAAATGTCATAAACTTGCATGCCATTCCATAATATTTGCAACTTGTCCACCAAAGGGGCTAGATACACATTCATGTTTTTCACCTCGTGCTTACACGGCACAATGAGTACCAACATCAAATGCCCCTTCTTTATGGTCATCAAAGGAGGAATATTGTATATTGTGACTACTACTAGCCATGTGGATGATGATGTGGACTGATGTTCAAAGGGATTAACACTTTCCATAGCCAGTCCAAGACACAAATTATGAGGCTCAAGCCCAAACTCTAGACACCTCCTCTCTATGTGTCTCCAAGCCTTTCGATCCACAAAGCCCAGGGGAACCACTATGTAAAGATCCCATATAGCACGTGAGATTAGGGGTTATTAAAAAACCCCCCTACCTATAGATTTATATAATATATATACACCCCTTCTTTAAAGTTTGAGATGATTAAAGTATCCCTTATGTATGAAAATTTCCACGTTTTAAATTAGAAAACCCCTTATGTATGTATATTTTCTGCTCATATTCTGTAAGTCCATACAAATATAAAACCCCTTCCATTGATCGCACGTGCTATCTTACTTAGGGGAGAAATGGGGTCTCAAAAGGGCCTCATAAGGAATGGATTAAGAAATGGATTAGTCCTAATGAAAGGACCATGGTAGGGCCCAAAAAGTCCTAACCCCCCCTCACCTAGGTGGGTTAAGCCCACAAGTGACCCCATCTCTTACACCTCTTACACAACTCTTACTCCTAGGTGGGAATCACCAAATTCAAAATTCAAAATTTGAATTTTGAATTCCCTCTCTCCTTCTCTCTCCTCCCTCCCTCCCTTCCTCCCTACCTCCCTCCCTCCCCCTCCCCCTCCCCCTCCCCCTCCCCCTCCTCCCTCCCTCCTCCCCCTCCCTCCCTCCTCCATGCTTGCTCCTCCTCCCTTCCCCTTGCCTCCTCCTCCATGCCTACTCCTCCTCTTCCCTCCCTCCTAATCCTCCCTCCGCGTCCATGCCTACTCCTCACCCTCCACACCTGCTGGTCCTCCCCCCTTCCCTTCTCCATGCCTGTTGTTCCTCCCCCTCCATCCCTCCTCTTCAACTGTTGCTCCTCCATCTCTCCTCCTCCTCTCCCTCCCCCTCTTGCATGCTACTCCTTCAAGCTTGATTCTCCACACCTTCTCCTTCTATACACTCCTTTACTCATGGCACCATTCGAGGACATCACCAACAAGTACCAAGTTCACTTAGAGTTGGAGGCTGAATATACAAGCACACAAAGTCTGGGATTGAGGGGAGCTTCCAAGATCCATGGTCTTCATTTGCAAGGAAAGAAGCATCTCAACCTTTGGGTAGAAGGATCCTTGTATCCTTTAGATCCTGCCAAACAAAAGAGCCCTCCTTTTCATAGAATGCATGAGCTAGTTTTGTATGTTGGAAATGGACATGCAGGGTTGCTTAGTTATTCTAATTAGTTAAACAATTCTCAAACAATGACTATGCAAGCAAGCAATATGTGTAGAGCCCAAGTAGAGTAGCTAGCACATTTTGAAAATAGCACCATTGTTGCAATGCATAACTCTATGCAGGAGTTTTAAAGGCAGAACGTGGATCTTAATGATAAAGCCAAAGCATTAGACTTGGAGAGAAATGCATTGGACTTGGAGCAACAAAAATTACAAGATTCACTCTGTAAGCTAGCTGAAACCAAAAAAGGCTTTGAAAGATCTATATACAAGCAAGTTCAACAAGCCATAGAGAAGGAACAAGAGAAGGTAGAAGAACACGTGCAAAAGATGATAGAAACACCTTTGGGATTGAAGGATAGAAAAAGAGGGTACTTACATAACATTGATGCATTGGCACCCTCTAATGGAGCTAGAAAGAGGAGACTCCAGGCTACAAGGTTGGTTATCAAATGTTCCAATGAAATTACACTCTTTTGTGCTACACTGTTTGTGACTAAGTTTTGCTTGTGTTCCTCTTTAGGAACTTTATGGAAGGTGTGATGGGAAGAATGGGTGGGGATGAAATTGACTGTTCATATGTTCTAGCCAGTTTAGTGAAGTCAAGCGATGTCATTGGGATACTAAGGAACCCAAGCCTATGTATGTAAGTAATACAAACTATGATAGAGAGGCAACCTTTGGGAGTTCACCTCATAAAATTTTAGTATACCACGTGCATTCAAAAGGAGAGGTATTTAAATTTAACTTTTTGAAAATTTTTAAGAGGTTTATAATAATAGGAGGGGTTTTTTAATTCACCTTTAGAAAAAAATCACTTAGTTCATAAGTAAAGAGGGGTGTTTTTATTGGGGGGAAAATTTTAGTTGAGGGGCTTTTAAATACCCCTTGAACGCATGTGATATATAGGGTTTCTAAGTAGTGCACCATCGAGGAGGCAATAGCCTTCATCAAACCATAGAGAAACTTCTTGAAGGCAACCTTATCCCAACACATACCTTTGGTAGATCCTTCTAAGATGTCAAGTACACAAGCTGATTAGAAGTCGTTCCTTGGAGTAACATGTTAGAAATCTCTCCTTCTCCATCTCCATGTTTACTTGGAAAACTATCCAAGGAAAACAAGCTTGCAATGTAGAGGCATTACCCTCTCTTGTACTAATTACCCAATCAATATACAATGATGCATCTTATGGAAATTAGGTGTGGCTTCTCTCTTACCCATAA